>NC_042616.1:37738461-38039863 GCF_901001135.1 Rhinatrema bivittatum | reverse complement strand
TCACTAGTTAGCTTCCCCAGACTTCTGAGTTGCCACACCAATCTGGTTATATGAACACCTTTAGGAACCTTCTAGTCCTTTACCTATTAAATGATCCCTCAGCACTTATGTGCCCAAATTAAACAGATTATAAAAGACAACTATACAATAGAGAAATGCAGGTATACTGAATCTTAAAGCAAACAATTAGCAAGGAACCAAACCAATAATATACAATAACAACCTAGACAAAGGTTTAAACAGAGCACTACTTCTACACAGAGAGCCCAGATATAAATGGAGCGCAGAGCACTGTGCGAAGGAATGAAAGAAAACACAGCAGTTTTTGTTTTTGTTTTTGTTTTTCCGCCAGAAAGAAGAGCACCACAGAAATTATGAATCAGTGCTCTAGAAAGAAGGGATCATGAGAGTCAAAAGTTTCTTTTACACAGAGCTCAGAGACTATGAAACAGAGCACAAGTATAAGATATAAAAACCACAGAGTTCTATTTTGCACAGAAACTCTACTATAGTAATTTCAATTTTAACACAGGCTTATCTGCACTGGAAACAGAAGAATCCTCTCTTGGGCTTTGCAAGCAGTCTGTATTGTTCCAGCCGGTTCACTAGTTCGCTTCCCCCAGACCTCTGAGTTGCCACACCCAATCTCGGTTATAAACTGAACACCTTTAGGAACCTACTAGTCCTTTACCTATTAAATGATCCCTCAGCACTTATCTGCCAATATTAAAAAGATTATTAAAGACAGCTTACAATTAGAGAAATGCATGTATACTGAATCTTAAAGCAAACAATTAGCAAGGAACCAAACCAATGATATACAATACCAGACCTAGAGAAAGGTATAAACAGAGCACGTACTTCTACACAGAGAGCCAAGATAGAAATGGAGCACAGAGCACTGTTAGAAGGAAAGTGAAAGAAAACACAGCAGTTTTGTTTTTGTTTTTTGTTTTTTTCCCCCCAGAGAGAGCACCACAGAAATGATGAATCAGGAGCTCTAGAAAAGAAGGGATAATCAGAGACAACAGTTTCTTTTTACACAGAGCTCAGAGACTATGAATCAGAGCACCAGTAGAAGGAATAATAAAAAAAACACAGAGTTCTATTTTGCACAGAAACTCTACTATATAGTAATTTCAATTTTAACACAGGCTTATCTGCACTAGGAAACAGAAGAATCCTCTCTTGGGCTGTGCAAGCAGTCTGTATTGTTCCAGCCGGTTCACTAGTTAGCTTCCCCCAGACTTCTGAGTTGCCACACCCAATCTGGTTATAACTGAACACCTTTAGGAACCTTCTAGTCCTTTACCTATTAAATGATCCCTCAGCACTTATGTGCCCAAATTAAACAGATTATAAAGACAACTATACAATAAGAGAAATGCAGGTATACTGAATCTTAAAGCAAACAATTAGCAAGGAACCAAACCAATAATATACAATAATAGACCTAGACAAAGGATATAAACAGAGCACTACTTCTACAAAGAGAGCCCAGATATAAATGGAGCACAGAGCACTGTGCGAAGGAATAGTGAAAGAAAACACAGCAGTTTTGTTTTTGTTTTTTGTTTTTTTCTCACAGAGAGATTACCACAGAAATAATGAGAGCTCTAGAAAAGAAGGGATAATGAGAGACAACAGTTTCTTTTTACACAGAGCTCAGAGACTATGAATCAGAGCACCAGTAGAAGGAATAATAAAAAACACAGAGTTCTATTTTGCACAGAAACTCTACTATATAGTAATTTCAATTTTAACACAGGCTTATCTGCACTGGAAAGAGAAGAATCCTCTCTTGGGCTGTGCAAGCAATCTGTATTGTTCCAGCCGGTTCACTAGTTCGCTTCCCCCAGACCTCTGAGTTGCCACACCCAATCTGGTTTGAACTGAACATTTTTAGGAAACATCTAGTCCTTTACTTATTAAATGATGCTTCAGCACTTATGTGCCAATATTAAACAGATTTTTAAAGAAAGCTATACAATAAGATAATTGCAGGTATACTGAATCTTAAAGCAAACAATTAGCAAGGAACCAAACCAATAATATACAATACCAGACGTAGAGAAAGATATAAACAGAGCAGTACTTCTACACAGAGAGCCAAGATGTAAATGGAGCACAGAGCACTGTTAGAAGGAATAGTGAAAGAAAACACAGAATTTTTGTTTTTGTTTTTTGTTTTTTTTCCCCCAGAGAGAGCACCACAGAAATTATGAATCAGAGGTCTAGAAAAGAAGGGATAATGAGAGACAACAGTTTCTTTTTACACAGAGCTCAGAGACTATGAATCAGAGCACAGGAAGAAGGAATAATAAAAAAAAACACAAAGTTCTATTTTGCACAGAAACTCTACTATATAGTAATTTCAATTTTAACACAGGCTTATCTGCACTGGAAACAGAAGAATCCTCTCTTGGGCTGTGCAAGCAGCTGTATTGTTCCAACCAGTTCACTAGTTCGCTTCCCCCAGACCTCTGAGTTGCCACACCCAATCTGGTTATAACTGAACACTTTTAGGAAACTTCTAGTCCTTTACTTATTAAATGATCCTTCAGCACTTATGTGCCAATATTAAACAGATTTTTAAAGAAAGCTATACAATAACGGGTAGATTTTCAAAGCTGTACGCGCGGAAAAACAGGCACTTAAGCGCATAAACTGGAGTGGCGCGCACAACCTGAATTTTGTATAGCGGTATTTGTGCGTGTTAGTTGACCTGCGCGAGGAACATTACAGAAATAGAAAAGGGGCGTGTCTGGGTGGAGACCAAACTTATGTGCATAAAACGTATTTTATAAGGGACACGCATAACGTCACCGGCGCGCGCATACGAATTCACTCACGTAGATTTACTACTGCTTTTTTTGTACGCAAGGAATGAGTGAAGGTTCTGCGGCTGCTGTCTGACATCACTACAGTTCCAGACATCCTGTAGAAGGCCAGAAGGTGGAAAGGAGAGGGCCTGGGGGAGTACCTGCTTTAAACTGGGACAGTGGCACCGTTTTCCATAAACAACGTTCATGTGCGTATGACCATAGGAGAGAGAGCCTCAGGAGCTTCTACAGACAGCCATTCATTGCTAATTTCCCTGTATACACATGTTCACAGCAGCAGCAATATACGTGCTGCAATCCCTAAGGCTCAGAAGGGATAGAGAGAGGAGGAGGAGGAGAAGGCAGCTGAGACGGAGGCGCTACCCGTTACACCGAGTCTACAGGACTCACACCCAATTTCTGGACCTGTCTGAGGAGGAAATAATGACCCGTTACAGATTTGATAAGGAGACCATACTGTCCCTCTGCAGAATGTTAGAGGGTGACCTGCAACCACGCACGCAAAGGGGCCATGCCTTGCCTGTACACATCAAGGTGACTACCTTCCTTGTATTTCTGGCTACCGGCACCTTCCAAACCCCGCTTGGCCTGACGTCTGGAATCACTCAGGGTGCCACCTCAAGATGTCTGGAGCAGGCCCTGGCTGCCCTGCTGCGACACACACACCACTTTATCTCCTTCCCCATCAGAAGAGAGGAACAGCATGAAACAAACCATGAGAGACTTCTACCAAATAGCACGCTTCCCCTCGGTCTTGGTAGCTATTGATTGCACCCACGTGCCCCTAAGGGCACCAGGAGCAGATGAGGCCATCTACCGCAATCGCAAGGGATTCCACTCACTAAACATGCAGGTGATGTGCAACGCCAAGGGCCTCATCAAGAACGTAGTGCCTCGCTTTCCTGGATCCACCCACGACGCCTACATTCTCACCCAATCAAGGATCTATGAAGAATTCCAGCTGTGTCACATCACTGGGGGCTGGCTCCTAGGTAGTAGAGCAACAAACAACAGCACCCACCTATCTTTGTACAATCACTAGCTATAGGGTGCCACAGTAGGCATTCTATTTGTAAGCCCTGTGAGCTGAACGCCAGTGATCCACAGACATTATCTAACCTTCTGATTATCTTTTATGCTACAGGTGACAGAGGCTATCCCCTCAAATCTTGGCTCATGATCCCCATGGCCAGCCCCAACACGGCAGCTGAAATGCGCTACAACAGGGCACACCGCAGGACCAGAGCTGTCATCGAGAGAACATTTGGCATCCTGAAATCACGCTTCCGCTGTCTGGACAGATCTGGTGGGTGCCTCCTGTACTCCCCCTCTAGGTGTGTGAGATTTTCCTAGCCTGCTGTATTCTACATAATCTGGCAATTAACAGACACATCCCTGTACCTGAGGATGGACCTGAAGAGAATGAGGAGGAGGAGGAGGAGGACATACAGCTGTCCATGGAGGAATTGGATGAGATACATCGCCTAAGCCAAAGGCGGGCGATACGAGAAAGGAACAGTCTCATAGAAAGCCATTTCCGTAGGTGATAAATGTGCATTATTTACAAGTGTGACAAATGTGATAATGAAATAAAAGTAAATGAACAACTGAAACCTTGTGACAGTTCACTTCTTTGGCCGTCCCCTCCTACGAGCCTCGGAAAGCCTAGACTGGCCCACCCGGGTACTGCGGCGCAGGGGACTCCTCCCACTGCTGACACTGCCCTCAGAGGGCATAGGTGCCTGGGGCACATCCGGGGCATGGCTACATGAGGGAATAGCCAGGGGCAACAGCTCTTCAGCTCGTGGTGGTGGTGGAGGAGGCGGCGGTGGAACAGCAGGTGCAGGCGGGGGGGGTGCCATCCACTCATAGCCTGCAGGAGGCTGAGGTGCTGGTGCCACAGGTGGAGGTACCACCTCAGGGGCCCCTGCACGGGCAGGTGGCATCCATGGGTATGGAGGCAAATACCCTGGAGGGGATGGCATGAAAGGCCATGGAGCCACTGGTGGCGGGGGCTGCACGGGAGGCATGCGCTGAAGCAACTCCCTCCAAACCTCCGTCTGCTGCTCAGGTGGCCCGGCAAATGGCTTGAAGGCGCCCCTCAAGGCGCTCATACCCCTCCCTGACAGTGAGACGGAGGGCACTGCCTTCCTGCTGGACTACGTCAGACAGGCCAGAGATGGCATCCAAGAGGCCGGCGCCCTGCCGGACGAGTGTCTCTGCCGGCCTGGGGCTCAGGATGGTCGGACGCACTGCTGTCCTGCTGAACATCAGGTTCCACCTCAGCGAGCGGTTCGTCCGGTTCCTCTCCCTGCTGCTCCTCCTCAGGCTGCTCCATGCGCTGACGGTCTTTCCCCCTCTTCCTCTTCCGAGGAGTCACGGAGCACCTGCACACGCCGGTACTGGCGTTGGGGCCTAGGGGCAGGTCCGGGTTGCTCATCATCTGGTTCCCCTAAATGGTAAAAGCATATGGTTAGTAGCACACTGACAATAGGGGTGTGATGTACTTCGCTCCATATACTCAAGTTGTAGTCACATGGGCACTGTCATGACACCTCTGGGGTATCATTTGTGGCTGCCAACCCACACACATGTAGGCAGCACCTGCCCTACAACCCAGTTTCTGGACACAAGAGCGTTCTCATGTGTTGGCATGGAAATGTGGGACCTTTCAGGCCAAACCTAGAACAGAGAGCCCTGTCCTACGACCTGCACTTTAACCCTCTACCTAATCAAGGCACACTGTTTTCTTTTTCTTTCTTTCCTTCTGCAATCCACGGCCTCATGACCTGTGCAATATGGTTATGTTACCCTGTGAAGTTGCATGGTGTGGTCCAGGAAAGTTTGGAAGGGAGGGGAAAACAAATGGGGAAGGGTAGGAAGGGCCGTGTGCACATGTGCGCTAGGGTCTATGGGCCCTGCGCACATCTGCTGCGCACATCTCCGCCAGGGTCTATGGGCCCTGCGCACATCTCCGCTAGGGTGTATGGGGAAGGGGGGGGGGGGAAGAGTGAGAGGGCAACTTTGCAAGGTTGAACCTGCAATACTGAGCAGGTGCCATTGATCATATGCCTCACATCAATTACCAGAGAAATGCACCCTCCCATTGACTACTATTGTTTAAAGCCAGTATTGTGTGCCTTGGGACCCATGTGCAGCAGCTGATACTCAGTCTACATTGCCCATAAGAACTAACATGCACTAATATTGTAAGACAGTATGTACACTATACTGCATCACCATACACACCAACCAGAGCAGTGCACACTGTCCTACTACAGTACTCCCAAAAGTGTAGCTGTGCATTGCTCTGTGCTGTCTTGGTACATAATCAGTACAGCAGGCCTGGCTGCAATCCTGGATACTGATTGCTGTACCTGAAATGGGCACAGGGTTGGCTATACAGGTTAACAGTAATCAGTACCTATAGGTACATGAAGACATATGCTGCTATATTGTGAGATAGGATAAGAGGGGGATTTTCCAAGGTGTTCTGCATACCTTGCTGCCCTGCACGGCGCATGGTGTCCAGGTGGCCAACGCCACCCACAGCTGCCTCCGATATGGTTCCCAGTATCAGCTGCTCCGAGGCTGAGAAAGTGATGCGGCTCCTTCCTCCCTCAGCAAGTCGCCTGGCCTGCTTCTGCTTCACCAGTCGCCGCATGTCCCTCCACTTATGCATCAGTTCGGCAATACTGCGGTTGTGGTGGAACACCGAATTCACAGTATGCCTGATGCGCCTCCAGATTTGCTCCTTTCTGTATGCCCCCACCGTACGAGACTGTGGGCCATACAGCATATCCCTGTGCCGCATGACATGCTCCACCAGCATGTCAACCTCCCCTGGGAAGAAGTTGGGCTTCCTGAGAAGGACAGGTTGTGCTTGAGCCTGAGCCATGGTGAAGATGGCCAGTGAGTAGCCCACCCATCCTTTTAAAGTGATCTCAATTTGTGCGCGGCCCTCCCCAGTGGGGCGTAACATATGCGCACAGCTGATCCCATCAGCGCGAATACCAAGAACGCGCGCCAATAATTAAAATTCATGCGGAACATGTGCGTGCTGGGTTATTTGTGCGCACCGCCTATGTATTTTAATTAAGATGTTCGCGCTGCCTATCTATTTTCATTCAGATATGCGCGTAATTGCCTATTAAACAGCTGGGCATGCAGCCATTAACCAATATATGCCACATGTGCGTGCTGTTGCAACTCCGAACCCGTAATGACGGTAAGGAACTAGCCCTTTCTGTGACAGCTACAAAGCCAGTGCATTGCAGGTCCGAGAGGCTGGTGAGAAGCCGACTACACAAGTTAGACAGCGATTGTCCCCCTTCATATCAAACCCTGCTGAGCAGTTATCAGACAGTATAGTGAAGTAGCCCCGATTAAAACCTGAGAACCCCCCTCCAACGCTGCGGTAAAGCGACCTTACCAACAATTTCTCCCTCTGGATTCGGCATACGCAAGAATCGATTAGTGTGCAGAGACGTGTGAGCTCAGCAGCCTACTGAGAATGGCTACTCAATCGGGGCCAGCTGCTAATCAGCACCTCCATCTGAGGGTGGGAAGTGCTGATTAGCAGCTGCCCCTGAATGAGTTGGCCTTCCCAGTAGGCTGCTGAGCTCCCACATCTCTGCACATACTACTCGATTCCTGCGTATGCCGAATCCAGAGGGAGAAATTGTAGGTAAGGTCGCTTTACCGCAGCGTTGGAGGGGGGTTCTCAGGTTTTAATCGGGGCTACTTCACTATACTGTCTGATAACTGCTCAGCAGGGTTTGATATGAAGGAGGACAATCGCTGTCTAACTTGTGCAGTCAGCTTCTCACCAGCCTCTCGGACCTGCAATGCACTGGCTGTATAGGTGTTCAGGATGTATGTCAGTGCATTGTGCGCCCACTATAGCAGGGCTCCGAACAGCTTACAGAACCATCACATAGACTAGCGGCCAAGTGCGCGCCACCTCACCTGCAGTAAAGTGTGTTGGCAAGGCGGCCATACATAGTACAGTCTATGGGCTCTGCGCACATCTCCGGTAGGGTCTATGGCCATGCGCACATGTCCGCTAGAGTCAATGGGCATGCGCACATGTCCGCTAGAATCTATGGCCATGCGCACATGTCCGGTAGCGTCTATGGGCTCTGCGCACATGTCCACTAGAATCTATGGCCATGCGCACACGTCCGCTAGCGTCTATGGGCTCTGCGCACATATCCGCTAGAATCTATGGCCATGCGCACATGTCTGGTAGCGTCTATGGGCTCTGCGCACATGTCCGCTAGAATCTATGTCCATGCGCACATGTCCGCTAGCGTCTATGGGCTCTGCGCACATCTCCGGTAGGGTCTATGGCCATGCGCACATGTCCGCTAGCGTCTATGTTGTAACTCCAGTGGATACGGCTTCCTTATGGGATGTTGTTAAGTCCATGGATCAGGCGCATCTCTCTGCATTGCTGGCTATACCGGACCTGGTGTAACGCATCTCAGCTTTGCAGAAACTTTAATCTGCATTTGAACAGCTACATACACAGAAGATACAGGCCACAGCTTCTAAGCAAAACGTCAGTTACAGGAGGTAAGTTTAGAGAATCCAGTCCCACCTTAGCATAACACCAAAACGGCTGGCGACCCAGCCCATAGACTCTAGCGGACATGTGCGCAGAGCCCATTGACTCTAGCGGACATGTGCGCATGCCCATAGACTCTAGCGGACATGTGTGCAGAGCCCATTGACTGTAGCGGACATGTGCGCATGCCCATAGACTCTAGCGGACATGTGCGCAGAGCCCATAGACTCTAGCGGACATGTGCGCATGCCCATAGACTCTAGCGGACATGTGCGCAGAGCCCATTGGACTCGAAGCGGACATGTGTGCATGGCCATAGACTCTAGCGGACATACCCGCATGGCCATAGACTCTAGCGGACATACCTGCAAGGCCATAGACAGTACTGCAGATGGGCGCCTCGCCTATTTCCTTCACTGAAGCCGATGTGGCACGCACATAGCCTATACAGTGTATCAGATGGTTATCCAAGATGTTCCGTGGGCTGCTCTGCTAGGACTTCAACGTTGCCTCACTCATACACTCTTCCTTCCCTCCCTCTCCCACCTTCACCACCTCTCACCCACCTTCCTTCCCCCACCTCTCTCCCACCTTCCCTCCACCACCTCTCTCCCACCTTCCCTCCCCACCTCTCTCCCACCTTCCCTCCACCCCCCCCACCTTCCCTCCCCACCTCTCTCCCACCTTCCCTCCACCCCCCCCACCTTCCCTCCACCACCTCTCTCCCACCTTCCCTCCAGCCCCCCTCCACCTTCCCTCCACCCACCTCTCTCCCTCCCCTTCCCTCCACTCCCCTCCCCCACCTTCTCTCCCACCTTCCTCCCCCCACCTCTCTCCCACCTTCCCCCACCCCCACCCCCCACACTCGTCTCCCCCTTCCCTCCACCCCCCCTCCCAACCCTCCCTCTCCCACCTTCCTCTCCCTCCCCCACCTTCCTTCCACACCCTCCTCCCACCTTCCCTCCACCCCCCCCCACCCCTTCCCATCCACCACCTCTCTCCTCTCACTCTCTCCACCTTCCCTCCACCCCCCCTCCCAACCTCTCTCCCACCTTCCCTCCACCCACCTCCCTCCCCCATCCTACCTTCCCTCCTCCAACACTCTGCCAATACATGGACACCTCCCCTGTCCCTGAAAAACCACACCGTTTATGGTTTACAAAAATGTATTAACAAACATGTGTACAATATTTACAAAACCGCCACTTCTTATTTACTTAACCCTATTCTGTAGACGTAAACTTTTCATGAAGACTGTAATCTGTAAGCACCTGTATTTACTATTTATATTTATTATTTAGCTATTAACATTGTTCTGTTACCACTTGGTACTATTTCTCTCCTTTACCTCAAACTCTAAGTTCCTACTAAGTTAGCCATGTTATTTATACCCAATCGTTGGATGTAATTGTATATTTGTTTAATTGTTCAATCTGTTTGATGTAATTTTCTGTTCCTTGTTCTGTGTAAACCGAAGTGGTATGCACTAGTGCATGAACTCCAGTATATAAAAGCCTTTAAATAAATAAATAAATAAATAAATAAATAAATAAAACAAAAAGTGGATGGGGAGGGGCAGCCTAAGGAGCAAAACTATGTACAGAAAGAAAAACTCCCGTGAGGTTAGGGAGGCAGGGACCAGAGAGGATGATCACCAACGACGGATCATCTCCCCCAGGAGCCGTACTGCTGCACCAAGCAACAGTAGACCCCTGGTGTTACGATCCGTCGCCCGGATCATCCTCTCTTGGAAGGCAATCAGTGTCCTCATGCCCTCATTGACCCCCCTCACGTAGTCCATAAACTGGCCATAGGTAAGAGGCTCATCCTCGGGGGAGCGTGCCCCCGGGGATGGGCCTCTTTGCTGGCCCCATGAGGGGGGACAATGAGGAACAAGAGGGCCCTGATTGCCTCCCTGAGCCAGCAAAGGCTGGCTCCTGCCGGTCCCAGCGTCCCTAACCCCACGGGCAAAACGAGGAGGTTGCCATACAGGGGTGGGCTAGGGGAATACATGGGGTGCCTTTCTGCCCGGGGAGGGCTCGGCCGCTCAGGTCTCCTCGGGGGTGGGGGGGGGGGGGGAGAATCCAGCTCCCCCCCTGGAGCTGCTGCAGCTCCATCTGCAGCTGGGCCTGGCATTTCCTCTTCAGCATCTGTGAAAACAAAGGAGACGTATGAATACACTGTACTGGGTGAGGGGAGGGAGGGAAGGTGGGAGAGGGGGTGGTAGAGGAAGGGATGGAAGGTGGTTCAGATGTGGGATACTCCAGTAGTAATGGAGGGGTCACTTACCACCAGGCCCAGCCCGCTGCGCACGCAGCCGCTCCAGCCACTTGCGGCAATGGAGGCGAAGCCACCGGGCTTTCTTCTTCAGGTCCTCTATCTATTAGAAAGAAAGGAGGGAGAACCATTAGTGTACTCTGATAGTCAGAATAGTGACAGGATAGTTGGATGTAGGTGTGACAACATTAATGACTGACGACCATGATATTATTCAGTACTCACAAACATTGTTATCAGCATTGCCAATTGAGGCAAAACACAACACAATCCTAACCAGTGTTAAGCACCAGCAGGACATAACATATCTCGATTGAGATCGAATGTCGGTATATAAAATAATAAATAAATAAATAAACAAACTGTCTACAGTGCAGATAAATATCAGAGTACAATAATCTGGGTCCTCAGGTGAGGCCTAACCTGACTTTGACACTCCCACATTCACCACATCAACTTTCTTAGAGTGTACTTACTCCACGGGGGTGTGATGCTTCTGCTTTGTACAGTCTTTGCACCCTCCTCCAGGCCCTCCGGAGGTGTCCAAAATCAGGGCGCTGTCCCTGGACCAGGAACAGCCATCTCTCTCTTCCCCCCACCAGGGACGCCAGCAGCTCGCGTCCCTGGTGGTGAAGTTGGGCTGTCTCCCCCGGCCGGCCATTTTGTGCATTTTGTGCAGTGTGTGGGGAACGGGAGGTCACACCCTCGCGTTCGCCTACGTATGCGCAGGCGCGCGCGAGAGCTGCACACACACAAATATCGGCGCGCGCGCGCACAAGTATACATTCGCCTGCAGGTGATCGAGATACGCGCACATGGCTTCACTCACTATATACGCGTATTTTGAGTGGCGCGCGCGCAATGTGCGCACGCTACGCAAATTACTAACTTCTGCTGTAAGCGCAGAAACGCGCGCAGCTCTACCGCCGCGCCGAGCTCCTTTAATAATCTACCCCTAAGAGAATTGCAGGTATACTGATCTTAAAGCAAACATTAGCAAGGAACCAAACCAATAATATACATACAGACCTAGAGAAAGCTATAAACAGAGCAGTACTTCTACACAGAGAGCCCAGATATAAATGGAGCCCAGAGCACTGTTAGAAGGAATAGTGAAAGAAAATACAGCAGTTTTGTTTTTGGTTTTTGTTTTTCCCCCCCAAAGAGAGCACCACAGAAATTATGAATCAGAGCTCTAGAAAAGAAGGGATAATGAGAGACAACTGTTTCTTTTTACACAGAGCTCAGAGACTATGAAATCAGAGCACCAGTAGAAGGAATAATAAAAAACACAGAGTTCTATTTTTGCACAGAAACTCTACTATATAGTAATTTCAATTTAACACAGGCCTTATCTGCACTGTGGAAACGAAGAATCCTCTTCTGGGCTGTGCAAGCAGTCTGTATTGTCCAACGGGTTTCACTAGTTAGCTTCCTCCCCAGACTTCTTGAGTTACCACACCCAATCTGGTTAGAATACTGAACACCTTAGGAAACCTTCTAGTCCTTTACCTAGTAAATGATCCCCCTCAGCACTTATGTGCCCAAATTAAACAGATTATTAAAGACAACTATACAATAAGAGAAAATGCAGGTATACTGAATCTTAAAGCAAACAATTAGCAAGGAACCAAACCAATAATAAACAATACCAGATGTAGAGAAAGGTATAAACAGAGCAGTACTGCTGCACAGAGAGCCCAGATATAAATGGAGCACAGACCACTGTTAGAAGGAATAGTGAAAGAAAACACAGCAGTTTTGTTTTTGGTTTTGTTTTTTGTTTTTTTCCCCCAGAGAGAGCACCACAGAAATTATGAATCAGAGCTCTAGAAAAGAAGGGATAATGAGAGACAACAGTTTCTTTTTACACAGAGCTCAGAGACTATGAATCAAGCACCAGTAGAAGGAATAATAAAAAACACAGAGTTCTATTTTGCACAGAAACTCTACTACATAGTAATTTCAATTTTAACACAGACTTATCTGCACTGGAAACAGAAGAATCCTCTGTTGGGCTGTGCAAGCAGTCAGTATTGTTCCAGCCGGTTTACTAGTTAGCTTCCCCCAGACCTCTGAGTTTGTCACATACAATCTGGTTATAACTGAACACCTTTAGGAACCTTCTAGTCTTTTACCTATTAAATGATCCCTCAGCACTTATCTGCCAATATTAAACAGATTATTAAAGACAGCTATATAATAAGAGAATTGCATGTATACTGAACCTTAAAGCAAACAATTAGCAAGGAACCAAACCAATAATATTCAATACCAGACCTAGAGAAAGGTATAAACAGAGCAGTACTGCTGCACAGAGAGCCCAGATATAAATGGAGCACAGAGCACTGTTAGAAGGAATAGTGAAAGAAAACACAGCAGTTTTGTTTTTTTTTGTTTTTTTTTCCCCCCAGAGAGAGCACCACGGAAATAATGAGAGCTCTAGAAAAGAAGGGATAATGAGAGACAACAGTTTCTTTTTACACAGAGCTCAGAGACTATGAATCAGAGCACCAGTAGAAGGAATAATAAAAAAACACAGAGTTCTATTTTGCACAGAAACTCTACTATATAGTAATTTCAATTTTAACACAGGCTTATCTGCACTGGAAACAGAAGAATCCTCTCTTGGGCTGTGCAAGCAGTCTGTATTGTTCCAGCCGGTTCACTAGTTGATTCATTTGATTGACTAAAGTCCAATTTCATGTTGGTACCAACCCTAAAACAACCATATTCCACTTTACCATTTATAACAGATATAGACACATCCTGAACAGCCGCAGAAACATTTTTATTCCCAAGAAGGGAACTAGGTAATGTCTTATATTCTTCTATCTTTCTTTTACGTAAATTGACTTCAGAAGAAAGAAACTATCATATCTGGGATAAAGAGGTGTTTGTTTCGCTGGAGGTGGACCCTTGGCCTGGTGCAAGATTGGTGAGGCCCTCTGGTCGGACCCAGAGAGCGCCTGCCACCAGGAGGCGGAGCACACAAGGAGACAGAGGCTAGCTGGAGCTTCACCAATAACAGTCTGGGGTTTCCGCAGCTTGAGCCCTTGGGTACCCAGACCGTCTGGACTTAGGTGGGCCTCCAGTGGTCTCCCGGAGAGGTATCAGAGAGGTGTGCCCACCACGAGCAAGGGTGCTTGGCTGTTACAGAGTGGGTGAACGAGACCTGAACCGGAAGCTCCGGAGACCTCAGGAAGCAACAGTTGAGAGAAGTCCTCGGATGAGACAGGGAGCGCCTGCATGTCTAACCATGTGGAGGCCGCGGTTGTTATCCGAGTGCATTGGCCCAATGGTCACAGGGGGCCAGAAGAGATTGTCCGAGTGAAGCACAAGGGTCAGAGCCAGAGTATCAGTCCAAGGGAGGTCAACCAAAGCAAGGGTCAATACCAGAATCAGTCCGTGCATAGTCGTGACAAGCGAGGGTCGGTTCCAGGCGGCAGATAGTAGTGTGGTCAGGCAGGCAGTGGTCAGTTCCAGGCAGCAGACAGTAGAGTGGTCAGTCAGGCAGTGGTCAGTTCCAGGTGGCAGGCAAGAGAATGGTCAGGCAGGCAGAGGTCAATACCAAGAAGTCAGTCTGGATAGGTACTACCTGGGAAGGAGACGCTGGGACTGGAGAACCTGGAACAGGAGATGCTGGAACAGGAGACACTGGAACAGAGGCAAATTATCACACCAACAGTGTCGACCTCATTGCCAAGCAGGGATCAGGAGTTTGAATTCTGCCTTATATATGGAGCCTTAGTGATGTCATCAGCGTGCGCCTCCCGGGGTTTTCCTGCGTTGCTCCCTTTAAGAATGGAGAGGTCTGCCACGCACGTGCATAGGGGCGGGGCTGAGCTGGCCAAAGACGTAGAGCCCCAACGGGAGCTCCGCTGTGAGGCCTGCAGGGACGGAGACGCCGAGGGAGACCGCGGTGAGTGAAGGGGACGCCGGGGTTCGAGGCAGCAGGCAAGCCTGCACTTGTGGAAGGTAACACCAGGTGAGCAGGCCCGGTCACAGCACCCACACAGCCAGGATGCACAACAGTACCCCCCTTCTAGGCCTCCCCCTTACTGGCTTAGGCTTCTCTGGATGGTCCCTGTGGAAGGTCTGGAGCAAAGCCTTGTCATAGATGTGGTGAGAGGATTCCCAGGAATTTTCCTCCGGGGCGAAACCCTCCCATGACAGGAGGTACTCTCAATGGCCCCGTCGACGAACATCCAGGACCTCCTTGACTTGTAGCATATTCTCTGGTTCGGCATTAAGTTGTGTGGGAGATGGAGGCTTTCGGGAAGGCCAGGACAGGACTAAGGGTTTTAATAGGGACATGTGGAACGTGTTGTGGATAGCCATGGAGGCAGGGAGTTGCACAATGCGTTGAAGAATTGGGAAAGGCCCTATGAATCTGGGGGCTAGTCGTTGAGACGGTAGGCGCAATCGAATATGTTTTGTACTGAGCCAGACTTTCTGGCCAGGTTGGAACAGAGGTGCGGCCTGATGATGGACATCAGTAAAGCGTTTGGCCCGCTCGGCTGCTTGATTTAGTCTCTCTTTTACTTGATTCCAGAGTCTGCGTATAGTTTGCGCTTTAGATTGAGCTTCAGGTGAAGATACAGTGAGTGGAACCGGTAGAGGTAGGTGTGGTTGGTGGCCAAAAACTACCGCAAAAGGTGAGACATCCATGGCAGAGGGAATGTGAGTATTGTGGGATAGTTCCGCCCAAGGCAAGAGGTCAGCCCAGTTATCTTGCTGGTCGTTGGCATATGATTGTAGAAACAACTTTAAGGAACGGTTTGTCCTTTTGGCTTGGCCATTTGCTTGCGGATGATAGGCTGAGGTTAGGTTTAATGCAATATTAAACTTCTTACAAAGAGATCTCCAATATTTGGCAGCAAATTGAGGACCTCAGTCGAAGACGATTTCCTGTGGGAGTCCATGCAGACAAAATACATGTTCTGGAGCTGAGGGAAGACCAGGCAGTGGGACAAAGTGTGCCATTTTTGAGAAACAGTCAATGATCACCCAGATAACAGTATTACCTTTTGAGAGAGGTAGATCCACAATAAAATCAGTAGCAAGACTTGACCAAGGTTCAGTGGGCGCAGGAAGAGTTTGGAGGAGGCCCCATGGGCGGCCAGTTGGAGGTTTTTGTTGTGCACAAATTGGACTGGAGTCCACGTAGTCACGGGAGTCCTTTAACATACTAGGCCACCAATAGTGCCTTCGAAGCATCTCGAGAGTCCGGGCTCATCCAGGATGACCAGCTAGCTTAGAGTCGTGAGCCCAACGGAGCACATACTCACGGAGATGGCGGGGGACTACCGTCTTCCCGGCTGGTATCATAGTGGTGACTGCAATGGATATCCAGGCTGGATCGATGATTTGTCTAGGAGTCTTGGGTGTATCCTCCGGTTCGACGGAGCGAGAGAGTGCATCTGCCCGGAGGTATTTAGTTGCTGGGCGATAGCAGAGCTCAAAGTTGAAGCATTCAAAAAACAGGGCCCAGTGGGCTTGTCTGGGATTAAGTAATTGGGCCTCCTTTAGATGTTCTAGATTCTTGTGGTCAGTAAATATTGTAAACTTGTGCTGTGCCCCTTCCAACCAAGGATGCCATTCTTGGAGGGCTAGCTTCACGGTTAGGAGTTCACGGTCCCCTATAGTGTAATTTTGTTCAGTGGACGAGAATTTATGTGAGTAGAATGAGCATGGTACTAAGGTTCCTTTAGTGGAGTATTGACTCAGAACCGCTCCTGCTCCAATGGCGGATGCGTCAACTTCGACACTGAAGGGACGGTTAGATTCCGTATGACGTAGACATGGACCAGAACAGAAGGCTTCCTTCAAGGCATGGAATGCTGACTGGGCTTTGGGACTCCACACTCGGAGGTCACATCCCTTTCTAGTCATGGCGGTAAGTGGAGCAGCTAGGGAGGAGTAATTAGCGATAAAGTTTCGATAGCAGTTTGTAAACCCAAGGAATCTTTATAGGGCACGGAGGCTCACTGGTTGTGGCCAATCTTGAATACCCTGGCGTTTATCAGGGTCCAAGGTGAAGCCACGGTTGGAAATGATGTAGCCTAAAAATGGAAGACTGGGTTGTTAAAAAATACACTTTTCTAATTTCTCATAGAGATGATGGTCTCTGAGGCGTTGGGGGGCTGTTTGGATGTGGGAACGATGGGACTTTAGGTCTTTGGAGAATATTAGTATATTGTCCAGATATACCATGACAAAGGAATATAAAAGGTCTCGAAAGATCTCATTCATTAAGCGTTGAAACACCACAGCGGTGTTACACAACCCGAAGGTCATCACTACGTACTCATAGTGGCATTCTCTTGTGTTGAAGGTGGTCTTCCATATATCTTAGTGATGTCATCAGTATGCACTTCCCGGGGTTTTCCCGTGCTGCTCCCGCTTTATCTCCTTGTATTAGTTCTATAATAACTTCCTTATCCCTCTATTCCTTTCTATTTGCACATTACGTTCGCATCTCCCAGTTTGCTGCTCCCTGTTTTTTGTAACTGATTTCTCTCTGTTGTTCCCCTTGTTCGATGTAAACCGGCATGATGTCCCCGACGAATATCGGTATAGAAAAGCCTTAAATAAATAAATAAATAAATAAATAAATAAGAGTGGAGAGGTCGGCCGCACGCATGCCTAGGGGCGGGGCCGAGCCGGCCGAAGACACGGAGCCCCGACGGGAGCTCCTCTGTGAGGCCTGCAGGGATGGAGATGCTGAGGGAGGCCGCGGTGATCGAAGGGAATGCCGGGGGTTCGCGGCAGCATGCAATCCTGCGCATGTGCAAGATAATGCCAGGTAAGCGGGCCCGGTCGCACAACAATGTTAGCCATCAAGGTAGCATTTGAAGAGTGATGACATCTACTGGAAGAGATATGATTCCTGCTGTAGGTCTTCACAGACCACAAGAATCAAGAGGGGCTTAAAGACAGCTCAACACCCGAACTGCAGAAAAGCATGTTGGGCCCTTTCTGTTCACATTTCAGTTTTGTACTTACCCAGACCACAGAATAAGAAGGCTGATGATTTATCTAGAATGGATGAAAATGATGTATTGCAGGGTTTCCCATCCTTTACAAGCCCAAGGCATACATATATTAACAAAATGTGTGTGTGGCACACCAACCTCCATGGAACAGGCAATGCAGATATGTAGAGGATTCAAATAGCCAGAAGAATAGCTAGGGAAGCACCGAAAGACCTGTCAGTCTCTCTTTGAAATTTTAAAATAAAGAGGGGAGCTTAGAGAGGGCCAAGACATACCTGATCCCATTACTAAGGACCAGTTCTCAACACATGCAAGTGCAAGAGAAAGGAGAAGTCAGTGTGACACAGGAAGCCAGCTCAGTTAGTTACCTTGGCTGCCGCATGTGGCTGCCAGAGCTCCTCCACTGCTGCTGCTCCCAACACTCATAATAAGTCACATCTAGTGCTCAGAGCATGTTCTGCCTGTCTCATTAAGCCTAGGGGTAAGACAGAGGCTGGAAGGACTCAAAGGAGGAAGCTCAGAAGGGGAAAGTTATGTGTACCAAACAAAGTGGGGCTCTGCTATCCAGATTCTGCATGATGCGTATTAACCTCCATGCTCCAGGGCTCATGCTGTAGCTAGGATGGGAGGCAAATGTGACTGTACATGTTCTAAGAAAGGAGCTGCTACATTTTTAAGAACCATTGCTGATGTCTCTTGCTGCTGTAAGGTGCTAAGAGCAGAGCCCAAGAGCTGGTCTGGATCTGAGAATCAGACCCTGGTGATTTTTCCATGGCATACCTGATCACGTCTGAAAGCACACCAATGCGCCATGGCACACTGATTGGGAAACACTGATGTAGTGGATAAAAGCAGTACCATGTCAATCCTGAAATGGATATCCTGAAGGTAGATTTAATGAAAAGAATCAATGAAGCTTCAAGGAGAGACCCATTTGTTCAACACATAGTACAGCAGATACTCAAAGAAGAAGAGAAATGGGTCCTGTCCTGGTGGGAAGAGTACCTGTACAAGAATAGTAGTTTCAGAAAGAAAATTGCATCTAGAAATGTTGTGATTATTTCTTGACTCATGGCTTGCAGGTCATCATGGCATATGGAGGATAATAACACTTATGAATCATGATTTTTGATAGCTAAGAAGGAATGTTGATGTTAAGAGCTATGTAAGATCATGCAGGAAATGTGCCAGACAAAAGATACCATAAATAAAGATGTAAGACTTTCTGATACTACTACTGACATTACCAAATCATAGCAGTGGATAGGGCTGGATTTCATTATGGAGTTACCTCTCCTCCCCCTAATAGGGTCATTCCATTATTTTAGTAGTATTGTGTCAGATTGAGGAATACAGTTCACATATCAATTTTGGCAAGAACTA
The DNA here is from genome assembly GCF_901001135.1 of Rhinatrema bivittatum. Classification (NCBI taxonomy): domain Eukaryota; kingdom Metazoa; phylum Chordata; class Amphibia; order Gymnophiona; family Rhinatrematidae; genus Rhinatrema; species Rhinatrema bivittatum. The sequence goes on along the minus strand of NC_042616.1, from coordinate 38,020,793 downwards.
AGATTTATTTATTTATTTTTAATTTTTATATACCGAGGTTCTTATAGAGACTACAAATCACTCCGGTTTACATATAACAATAAACTGCCCAACAGAGATAAGGGGCTTTACATAGAACAGTGGCACATATGTAACAATATAACTGGATGACAATATAACATAATGATAATAAATATTATAGATTAACATTGTAATTAATAAAATTATGTAATGACTTCTGGGGATACTTCTGGGGATACATCTACATGTATCATTGGCTTATCATCCACATACTAAAAGCCAAATGGAGCAAACTTAAGATTCTAGAGCAATACATCAGATGTTATTGCAACTTTCAGCAGGATGATTGGCTTATTGTTTTCCACAGCAGAGTCAGCATACAACAGCATAAGATACTCATCAATCCAAAGAACTCCTCTTAATCAGTTATTTATTTATTTATTTATTTAACATTTTTATATACCGACCTTCATGAAAGAAAATTCATATCAGATCGGTTTACAGATAACATGAGGGGAATAACAAAGTCAACCATATAACAAGAACTGAAAGTTACATATAACAAGGGGTATTAACCTGGAGGGCTAGGATAGCCGGAGCGATAGAAGACATAACTGAACAAATTAGATAATACAATAATATGATGAGAAGAGGCATAAGTGTATAGGCTACACTTGTCAGAGAGTTTAGGTAGGAGTCAGTGTCTGAATTAGTGAGGAATTGCTGGAACTGTAGGTTAAGTGAAGGCCTGGATGAAGAGCCAGTTAAGGATTTCATCCATGGGTTCATGCAGTAGAGTCATTATGGTTCAGATTCCCAGTGGCACTAAAATGGATTCAATACTGGAAGAAACCTAGTGCAACTAAGCCAAGATTTAGAAAGAACAAAGGACACTCAAAAGACCCAGGCATATCACTGGCAAAGAAATGTTACCCAGTTCAAAGTAAAGGATAATGTTTGCATCTTAATCAATGATTCAGAGCTAAACTCCAACAGAGATTCCTGGGACCATTTAGAAAAGAGAAGCAGATAAACTCACTTGCCTTCAGGTCACAACTACCACCTTCACTTCAAATCTACCCAGTATTATTGTTAAAAGTATATTAAAGGAATCCATTCCAAGACTGTCAGATACCACCACCATCACCAGTGATGATCAAGGTCAACTGGATTTAGAGTCAAGCAGAATGTATTGACTCTAGAATTATCTGAGGACAACTCCATTATGTATTGGAGTGCTATGGACACAGTCCAGAGATCAGACTTGGAAGCCAACCCACAAGATGCATGTAGAGAACCTGGTATGGTGCTTCATGAAGAAATATCCCCAGAAACCCGCCCTGATAACTTCAGGAGGGGCCACTAGGAGAAGGGGGGATATTATCAGGCCTGGCAGGCTTGAACCAATGCCCCTGGAAGCAAAGAGCTAGGGCTGATAGCAGGAGAATCACAATAGGGATGCTCTCATTGGTCAAAAGAGGGAACAGCACTGGATTGATCACAACATTTAAACACTAGGTTTTCACAGATTTTTTTTTTTGCTCACCCAACATGGGATTCTACCTGAAGTCTGCTCCTGGTCTCAATATATCTGGTTCCCTCCTGGACCTTGCTTGTCTAGGCTTTATCTGACTCGACTTTACCAAGAGTTATCTGATTGGAATCCCACTTGGACTCTGACTATCTGAACTCTAGCCTGGATTCTGTCTGCCTCAAAGCCTGCCTAGATATTGTCCAGTGCAAATACACACTCACACACACACACACACACACACACACACACACACATACACCTAAATCCACAAGTACCCACATAAACATTCATAGGAGCATGCATACAAATATGTACATGCATTCATACACACATGCACATACTACAACAAACACACACACTCACATGCAGAATCCCCTCCAAACAAACACACACATTCATTTATATGACCAGATATACAGTACACACCAAAAAACACCCAGTCAATCATATGTAATCACCCTCCCACGTAGAAACAAACCGATAAACACAATCATGCACAATACATACAAAGATATACACAAACACAAAAACCCACAATACAAACACTCTCTAGAAAACACAGATACACACAAATAGAAGCAAACATTCAAATACATGGGGTAATTTTAAACTGCATGAGACAAAGATCATACATACCTTTTACTCTTGGGCACTGCACCAACTTTTGCTTTTGAAATTGTGCAGTGCCCAGGGGTAAATTGTGCAATCATTTATTTGCTTTTATACTGGTATAGTTCTACTTGAAAAAAATACATGCAGATTTGAAAATGCAATGTACACAGATACTTTTCCTCTAATGATCTAAATACCCCATCCACCCCCGTGACACTTCCTCTCAATAAGGATACAAATATGCAAGTTTTGGAGCAAGATGTAGACTTGTAGCCACATTGAGGAAGGCCAGTTTTCAGATAGTAAATTTAGGAACTTATTAACGAAGCATTTTCCCCATAGACACAAATTGGGAGAAAACCTTTAATAGAGGGGCGGCCACCTCTTGTCATTAAGATCGACAAACAGGGCATAAGCACAATAACTACCCATGCACATACACATTCCCACATGCAAATACATACAGAGAATAGAAACACACAGAAAGACACAAAGACACAAACAGAAACAAATATAAAGACACATTCACACACAAATACTCAAGCACAATCTTAATACTCACACACATAGAAACTAACACACATACAACCCAGAAATAGATACATCAGCGAAAAGAGAAAAGTCCATAGTGGTATAGTGAAATTGAAAGGTGGAAATGATCAATGTGTGGAGAGAGACGAAGAAATGGCAGAAATATTAAATGAATACTTCAGCTCTGTGTTCACTAAAGAAGACCCTGGAGAAGGACCATTTCTACACAAGAAGCTGGAGGGTAGTGGAATAGATGAAAATCATTTTACAGTAGAAAATGTATGGGAAGAGCTAAAGAATCTGAAAGTGGACAAAGCCATGGGGCCTGATGGGATTCATCCAAGGATTCTGAGGGAGCTCAGAGATGTGCTGGCGGGTCCGCTGTGTGACCTGTTCAATAGATCCCTAGAAACGGGAGTGGTGCCGAGTGATTGGAGAAGAGCGGTGGTGGTCCCGCTTCACAAGAGTGGGAACAGAGAAGAGGCTGGTAACTACAGACCAGTTAGCCTCACTTCGGTGGTGGGAAAAGTAATGGAGTCACTGTTGAAAGAGAGAATAGTGAACTATCTACAGTCCGGAGAATTGATGGACCAGAGGCAGCATGGATTCACCAGGGGAAGATCCTGTCAGACAAATCTGATTGACTTTTTCGACTGGGTAACCAAGGAATTGGATCAAGGAAGAGCGCTAGATGTCATCTACTTGGATTTCAGCAAAGCTTTTGATACGGTTCCGCACAGGAGACTGGTGAATAAAACAAAAAGCTTGGGAGTGAGTGCCGAAGTGGTGACCTGGATTGCAAACTGGTTGACGGACAGAAGACAATGCGTGATGGTAAATGGAACTTTCTCTGAAGAGAGAGCGGTTTTAAGTGGTGTACCGCAAGGATCGGTGTTGGGACCGGTCCTGTTCAATATCTTTGTGAGCGACATTGCAGACGGGATAGAAGGTAAGGTTTGTCTTTTTGCGGACGACACTAAGATCTGCAACAGAGTGGACACGCCGGAAGGAGTGGAGAGAATGAGATGGGATTTAAGGAAGCTGGAAGAGTGGTCGAAGATATGGCAGCTGAAATTCAATGCCAAGAAGTGCAAAGTCATGCATTTGGGGAGTGGAAATCCGAATGAACTGTATTCGATGGGGGGGGAAAGGCTGATGTGCACGGAGCAGGAGAGAGACCTTGGGGTGATAGTGTCTAATGATATGAAGTCGGCGAAACAATGCGACAAGGCGATTGCAAAAGCCAGAAGAATGCTGGGATGCATAGAGAGAGGAATATCGAGTAAGAAAAGGGAAGTGATAATCCCCTTGTACAGGTCCTTGGTGAGGCCTCACCTGGAGTACTGTGTTCAATTCTGGAGACCGTATCTACAAAGAGACAAGGACAAGTTGGAAGCGGTACAGAGAAGGGCGACCAGGAAGGTGGAGGGTCTTCATCGGTTGACGTACGAGGAGAGATTGAAGAATCTAAATATGTACACCCTGGAGGAAAGGAGGAGCAGGGGTGATATGATTCAAACTTTCAGATACTTGAAAAACTTTAACGATCCAAAGACAACGACAAACCTTTTCCAACAGAAAAAAATCAGCAGAACCAGGGGTCACGAGCTGAGGCTCCAAGGAGGAAGACTAAGAACCAATGTCAGGAAGAATTTCTTCACGGAGAGAGTGGTGGATGCCTGGAATGCCCTTCCGGAGGAAGTGGTGAAGTCCAAAACTGTGAAGCACTTCAAAGGGGCATGGGATAAACATTGTGGATCCATCAGGTCCAGAGGACACGTATAAAATAGCAGGTAGCAAAACACTGCACGGAGCGGCAGTAGCCACAGAGGCATTCACGGAGCGGGATGCCAGTGGCCAGTGGTAGGTGTCCACCTTCACGGAGCGGAAGGATGGAGGGCTGTCATCTCCCAATTAAATAAAAAAAAAACAAAAAACAAAACAGGGATGGGATCCATCAGGTCTAGAGGACGCATATAAAGAGCAGGTAGTAAAATACTGCACAGAGTGGCAGTAGCCACAGAGGCATTCACGGAGCGGGATGCCAGTGGCCAGTGGTAGGTGTCCACCTTCATGGAGCGGAAGGATGTAGGGCTGTCATCTCCCAATTAAATAAAAAAAACAGAAAACAAAACATGGATGGGATCCATCAGGTCTAGAGGACACATATAAAGAGCAGGTAATAAAATACTGCACAGAGCGGCAGTAGCCACAGAGGCATTCACGGAGCGGGATGCCGGTGGCCAGTGATAGGTGTCCACCTTCACGGAGCGGAAGGATGGAGGGCTGTCATCTCCCAATTAAATAAATAATAAAAAAAAAAAACCAGGGATGGGATCCATCAGTTCTAGAGGACGCATATAAAGAGCAGGTAGTAAAACACTGCATGGAGCGGCAGTAGCCACAGAGGCATTAACGGAGCGGGATACCAGTGGTAGGTGTCCACCTTCACAGAGTAGAAGGACGAAGGGCATCCATCTCCCAATTAAAAAAAAAAAAAGAAAAAAAGAAAAAAACAGGGATGGGTTCATGGGCTATAGGTATTACCAATTATTAGGCTTTTCAATATTTGATGATAGTTAATGTGACTTTCAAGGCATGCTTCACTTTCGGTGCATGTCCGGCATGACTCCCTGCTTCAATGACAGGGGAAAAGAAAAACTGATACTTCACACATTTCCAGCATTGCCCTCTGCTTCATGGCAGAGAGCTATGCTGCCGCTTACCCAACTAATCAAACTTAATATTTCACTTGGAAGCAGCTCCATCACTGCTCTCTACATTAATAGTGGGGGTGAAAAGGGAATTAGAACATAAGGTTACTAAGAGCCAAGAGAAACAGTTAAGTATGAGAAAAAATAAGTGTAAGGCTTGCTGGGCAGACTGGATGGACCGGTTGGTCTTCTTCTGCCGTCATTTCTATGTTTCTATGTTTCTATGTAAATACATGTACAATACAATACATACCCAAAAACAACATACCTGTAAAACACACACACAAACATAACATACATATATATGTATACTAATAAAACTCTAATAAACACATACATAAACATAAGCACATATTCACATACACACACACAATCATAAACACTCAATCTTTTACATATCTAAAACATTTGTTCAAACATCATAGACTTACAAACATACACATACAAATATTCACAAAAACACAAGAATATATCAACATACTCCTAGCCACACACAAACATTGACACATACACAAATATACATTCATAAACACCTGAATCCTATGCAGAGTAGGGATGTGAATCGTTTTAGGACGATTAAAATTATCGTCCGATAATTTTAATATCGTCTTAAACCGTTATGGAACACAATACAATAGAGATTCTAACGATTTATCGTTATAAATAGTTAGAATCGTGAGCCGGCACACTAAAACCCCCTAAAACCCACCCCCGACCCTTTAAATTAAATCCCCCACCCTCCCGAACCCCCCCCAAATGAGTTAAATAACCTGCGGGTCCAGCGGCGGTCCGGAACGGCAGCGGTCCGGAACGGGCTCCTGCTCCTCAATCTTGTTGTCTTCAGCCGGCGCCATTTTCCAAAATGGCGGCGAAAAATGGCGGCGGCCATAGACGAACACGATTGGACGGCAGGAGGTCCTTCCGGACCCCCGCTGGACTTTTGGCAAGTCTCGTGGGGGTCAGGAGGCCCCCCACAAGCTGGCCAAAAGTTCCTGGAGGTCCAGCGGGGGTCAGGGAGCGATTTCCCGCCGCGAATCGTTTTCGTACGGAAAATGGCGCCGGCAGGAGATCGACTGCAGGAGGTCGTTCAGCGAGGGTTCCGGCGCCTCGCTGAACGACCTCCTGCAGTCGATCTCCTGCCGGCGCCATTTTCCGTACGAAAACGATTCGCGGCGGGAAATCGCTCCCTGACCCCCGCTGGACCTCCAGGAACTTTTGGCCAGCTTGTGGGGGGCCTCCTGACCCCCACGAGACTTGCCAAAAGTCCAGCGGGGGTCCGGAAGGACCTCCTGCCGTCCAATCATGTTCGTCTATGGCCGCCGCCATTTTTCGCCGCCATTTTGGAAAATGGCGCCGGCTGAAGACAACAAGATTGAGGAGCAGGAGCCCGTTCCGGACCGCTGCCGTTCCGGACCGCCGCTGGACCCGCAGGTTATTTAAGTCATTTGGGGGGGGTTCGGGAGGGTGGGGGATTTAATTTAAAGGGTCGGGGGTGGGTTTTAGGGGGTTTTAATGTGCCAGTTTTGCGATTTTTCGATTTTTCGATTTTTCGATTTTTCACGATTTTTCACGATTTTTCACGATATTTTACCCCCCCAAACGGCAACAATACGATTCCCTCCCCCTCCCAGCCAAAATCGATTGTTAAGACGATCGAGGACACGATTCACATCCCTAATGCAGAGACCTCCAAACATGTCTGCCTTACATATGTTCTAGCTCAAGTGTGAAATTTAGATGTACAATTTAGAATTTGTGGACATAGTGTCTGACAATTAGAAAGGCCTTTTGTGCTCTGTTTTGCTGAAACTAATTGCTGATGACATTCATTCCCAAATTTAACTGATAGCAGAATGAAGAGAGTGAATGGAAGGTACAGGTCCTTGTAAAATTCCTATGGAAAGAAGCAGAAAGTAGAGAGAGCACTTGTACATTTAACCAAACAGTCACTCTACAAATGGCCAAGCTTCCAATGAGAACAAAGGACAAAGTAACCACTCCTACATATTTTGTGAAAAAACAGATCGCAGCACCGGAAACTACAAGGAACTAACAGTATATTCCACATAGCACCATTAGAAAGGGGAAATATCCTTTCCTTGGAGTTGCTGGATCCATTAAATGTTGTCAGACTCATCGGGTATCTGTCAGAACCTTTACAAATGATATTTACATGAATATGTAGGTAGACTGACTCTGGGAGAGTACTACTCTGGCTTCAAAATGCAGCCAGAAATTGGAAACTCTCTATACTGAACAGGGTCAGCAAAATTCAGTCTCTCAGTGAACTGTCAACCTTGCAGAGGAAGGTTACATCCAGTGGATGACCTCACTGGACGACACGGAATAATCAGGCTGAAAGAGAACACCAACTGGTGGCTTGGGCCGGAGTTGGTTTTCCCTAGAGAAAAATGAGTGGCCATGAAGCCTACATCTCAGGAAGGAGAGATGTAGATTTAAAGACACGTAACAGTATAAATCAGTTGCAATAACCAGGTGGCACAATCATTACTGGAATTAAAGAAAGACAATGGGCTGAGAACAGTACTCTCTATTACTGCCTGGATTCGGAAGCAGGGGTGGATTGGCCTATCGGGGGATCGGGCATCCCCCGGTGGGCCGATCGCTCCAGTCACGTGGTCTGCCGTGCGCGGCCGTGACAGAGCCGCGCTCGGCAGACCACGTGACGTGTCCTGGGCCAGCCTGGGCGGCAAATACCCGGGCCGGTCCGACATCGTGAATCCGCCGCTGTTCAGACGTTTATGCACAATGTCCAATATCTGAAGTCTAAAGGGTGGAACATTAACAACAGAGAAAATGTGCCCGAAGTTCAGACAACTTGAAGCAAGTAATGGTGTATTCAAAGACTCTATTATTTATTTATTTTAAAATTGCTTATATACCCATCTCCATAAATCGAAGCAGTTTAAAGTCAAAACATATATAAGAAAAACAAATAATTCAAACAAACTAGTCATAAAAACAATAATTTAACATTTTCTGGAAATAAAACAGTCTGAGCTCTTACCCTAAAACTATCCATGTTTTTGGCTTCCAGTAATTAAATCTTTAAATGCCTGCCGAAACAGCCAGGTTTTTAAGTCTTTTTTAAAATAATTCTCCATCGGATACTAGCCGTCATTTCTCAGGCATGGGGTTCCATAATCTGGATCCCACTACAGAGATAGCTCTTTCCCTCACCGCCCCCAGATGTGCCTGTTGGATCAAAGGGACATCCCAAAGGCCTTTATTGTACATATAATCTTGTGCCCAGCCAAGAAGTGTCAATATTGTAAATGACTGTATGGATTAAAGTTAGAACCATATACTGTGTTCCGTATTGAAGGTCAGCCAATACAGACGTTATGTCGTCACACTTCCGCTTTCCTGCAAACATTCTAGCAGCAGAGTTCTGCAGTAACTGAAGGGGTCTGATTGTATTAGATGGTACTCCCAAGAGCAAGAAATTGCAGTAATCTAAATCTGTAAAGATCAGTCCTCTGTTGATTTCTTGGGTTTTCAATCCATTGTAAAGTCTGGGAGTAGTATGGGAGGAAGGGGCTTAAGTTCCTTTCTCATAATAAATTATTCTACCAGGAGACCTCATTTCATCCAAGTCCTTTGAATTCTCCTGACCAACTAATGCATCCTATTAAATATCCATGATTCTCTGTGGTATATTGCTGTCTGGATGTAGTCACCCTTGGGTGAGATGCAACAGTTAAAACTTTTGGGACGGCACCAGTTTGTCAATTTGGTACCACTAAGCATGGAAATACTGAGCTTGAACTATTATAATCACCTATGCTCTTTCCAAGATCTCTGCCATTAGTTGGCTCTGGTTATCTACTCTGTTTGGCTTCGGATTTTGATAAACCTTTTGTAGTTTCCTCATCAGAAAAGGTACAAAAAAAAACTGTCTCTTCCCTGTCATGCTCAGGACACTTGGGTAGCGGTCCTTCCAGATACTGTTGGTAAGCCTCCACATCAGTGTTTTCCAACCGGTGTGCCCTGGCTGAAGCCCAGGTGTGCCGTGGCTGCTGTCTCATTTCCTGTTTCCCTCCTGGCCCGCAGGATGTCCTCCTGCCAGCAGGGGGTTAGGAGAGCGGTGCTTATTGGCAGCTGCTTCTGCTTTCCCCTCTGCAACAGAAACTGCACGGAGTCCTACAGTCTCATGAAACCCGCTGGTGCCATGCAATTCAGATTGCAGCAGAAAGCTGGCAAAGGGGGAAGACTCATCACTTGGTAGACTTCTCACAGACTTCTTCTGTACAAGGACTGGGGGATGGGGTGAGGAACAGAAGCTGAATATGCCGCCGGGTATGGGGAAGAGTAAAGGGAAGGTGACGATGCTTCATGGGGATGGGGAGGAGAGGTGGAGGGAAAGGGAAGATGATAATGATGCCAGAGACTGAGGTTGAGAGAAAGGTGATGCCAGGGGATGAAGGGAAAGGGAAAAGAAGGTAATGACTGGGGGTAGGGGAGATGGAAAATAATGATGATGATGATGTTGGTTGGGATAGAAGAGTAGAGAGAGAGGCAAGGTGATGATGTCAGGGATTGAGGGAGAGAGATGATGATGATGATGCCAGAATGTAAGGGATAAGGCAGGTGATGCCAGGGGGTGGAAGGGAAGAGGTGAATGGCATGGAGGGTGGAGGGAGAGGGAAGAGAAAGTAATGATGCCAGGGGTGGAGAGAGAGGGATGATGCCAAGGGTGAGGGAAGAGGGGTGGAGGGGTGGAGGGAGAGGAAGAGGGAAAGTGATAATGCCAGTGAGTGAAGATAGAGGGAAGTTGATGATGATGATGCCAGGGAGTGAGGGAGAGGGGTAGAGAGAAAGGGAAGCTGCTGCTGATGATGATGCCAGGGTGAGGAGAAGAGATGGAGGGAAAGAGAACGTGATGAAGAAGCCAGGAGGTGAGGGAGAAGGGTAGAAAGCAAGGGAAGGTGGTGATGATGATGATACCAGGAGTGAGAAGGTGAAGTGAGAAGGTAAAGATGATAATGATGCAAGTGAGAAGGAAGAGGTGATTGGAGAGGGAAGGTGATGATGATTCTTGGGGATGAGGGAGAGGGAAGATGATGATGCCAGGGGTGGGGAAGTGGGATGGAGGAAGGTGATGATGATGATGATGATGCCAGAGGGTGGTGGAAAAGGGTAGAGGGAAAGGCATGATGATGATGGTGGGAGAGTTGCAGAAGATAGAAAGAGGGAGAGAAGGTAATGATGCCTGAGGGTGGGGGAGAGGGGTAGAAGGAAAGGGACTGTGATGATAATGCTGGGAGCGAGGAGAACAGATGGAGGGAGAAAGAAGGTGTTGATGATGATGATGCCAGAGGGTGATGCAGAGGAAAGGAAAGAAGATTATGTTGCCAGGGAAAAGGGTGATTATGATACTGGGGAGGGGTTAGGGGAAGGTGATGATGCCAGTGGTCTGGAGGGAGAGCGAAGGGAAGAGAAATGCGATGGTACCAAGGGGTAGGGGGAGAAGGGAAGGTGATGATGAAGCCAATGAGATGGGGATAGGGAAGAGAAAGTGATGATGGGGAAGTGGTTGCTGGGCCACAACAAAGTGAATCCTGTGTCAGGTGTGCCACAAAACAAAAAACATTGGGAACCACCGCTCCACATCATCATTTAGGGTCATTTTTGTCTGATAGGGGAAAGCGAGCCTCCTAGGGGGTGCTGTCTGCACCTGGAGCAATTGTTCTTGCTGCTGTTTCACCTGTAAGTGTTGCAGGACTTCAATTTCAGTTTATTTCCTATATAACACAACAACAAATGCTTTTATTGCTGCTGCTGTTGTACCATGGTCCTTATAAGACTCTCTCTTTTGAAAAAGCACGTAGGAAAAAATAGAAAAGATTCCAATCTGAGTGTAGATGGTGAGAGATGGCCTAGGCCCTAGCTGGTCTCTGAAATACTTCATCAACTTAATTCCAAATCTTGTAATGCATGCATTTAGGACCTATCATTTCTTGGTATGCTTATTGGATATTTAAGAGAAATTCTTATGTCTGTGGTTGCTTGCTTCTCCAAGTTAGCTTGGCTTGATGGCAACCTCTCGCAAGTAATCCTACTTCTAGCACCAGCGTGTTCATTTACTGTAACCTCCGGCTTGTCCATGGGGACTTAGGCTCCTTTTCCAGGCAGTCAGTTTCCTACTGCACCTACAGACCACTTCCAGCATCAGCCTCCTCCCAGCAGCTTTCCTGCGGGGCTGTGACCCACTCGCTTTGGTTTGAACTGGTTTATAGCTCCCTAATTATTAGAACCACCTGGATTCACGTGCTCTGGAGACCTGGCCCACCTGCATCTCAGCACTATACTTCAGAGACCAGACTGTCCACTTTCTAAGCTCCTAATCTAACAACATGCTTCTCTCTAGAGCTGCGTCAATGACCCTATTAACTTTCCCTTAACCTTTCCTGGTTTGCCTTATTTGGTTTATTTTGATGTTTTATGGGTTTTTGCTGTAGTCCGCCTAGAATGGGAAAGTCAATATAGGTGGAATAAAAATATTTAGAATAAATAAATAAATGCATTGTTTTTCTATTTACTGGGAACAGAGCCTCCTGCAAACTTTGCCTGGCATAGAATAAGGAAAGATCTCCTGCAGGTAATTTAGCTTGAATGGCTGAGAGCTGGGAAGTCTGTTTAGTGGAGTGGGTGGTGATATAAACAAGGAGGGACAATGGTCAGGACTAGAAATGTGCAGCTATCTAAAATTATAGAGCTGACAGGTAGGAGAGATCCATAGCTTCAGCAGCATGGGCAGAGGGCAACAAGGCAGATGATGTGGATCAGATGCTTCTCTCCTGCCAGTATCTAATATATTGGTACATTTTCTTTGCTTCTGCATGCTATTGTAGCACTTAACACACCGTGATCACTACCACATGACTTTCCTTGTCTAAAAGAAGTGAAATCTGGAACAACCTCACAATATATCAACTGCCCCTGGGAAGTGAGGGAGGGACTATGTGGGATTTATGGCAAGTAACTTTTTGCACACAAAAAAACCAGGGCAGAATTTTAATTTTTAACACCAATACCAGAGTGAATGATTGAGTGAGTCATCTGGTTAGACACTGTCATACCTGATGCAGTAATGAACAAATGATTTATATATCCAACATATTGTAAATTACCTCTGTGCCTCCAATTGTTAGGTCACCCCCTCTAAACCACAGTTTTGTTTGACAGCTACAGTTTAGCTCTGTGACTCTGCTTAGATGCTCAGTTCATGTCTTTGGAAATGCCTTAATGTTTACATGTTCCACCTAATCTCTTGAAAATGTATCCTTTTTTGCATGAGATGAGCTGTATATCTGAAATGGATCTGGAATATTTTTGTGTATGCTTTTGTTATAGTTTAAATCTATACTGTAAATTTTGGATATCTAGATACCTGTTTTACACGTTTGACTAGCACACAAGCATTTGAAAGTTTAGCTTCACAAGTACATTCTGCTTTTAACAATGGAACAGCAACTCTAAGGGATCATCTGTTCAATCTGAAAATGATCTCCAACCAAAAGAATCTGCTGGTGCCACTGCATTGACTTTTTCTATGGCTCAACATTAAACTGATCAAGGAGTACTGCTGATGTCCCTCAAGTGAGCAGAGCCACCTACGTTCATTTCAGCTTTTGTAAAGGACCCTTCTTGTATCAAGATTAACCAGTGACTTACCTAATGCACAACTGGAGAGCGCTAAATGTTCTTGAAAACTTATGCACAAGACAAGTCTAGTTTGCTTAAACCAGTTCAATGCTTGGTATCTTTCTCTTAGTGTGAAATGTAATTATAGCGAAATTTACAATGTGCATTTTTGCTTGTTTTTTTTTAACATTTGTTGCTGAAAGTTACATATTAGTCCTTACTTTCTCTGGCTCTGTAAAATATTCTATGCAATAAAAATATCCTTTAAAATTAATGTCTCTGTGTTTCTGTCAAGTCATTACATAATGTTGACTTTATCTGTGTTCTGCCTGAGATATTCACATTTTTGCACAGTTTTGCTTGAAAAAGCTAAGGCTGTTTTTGACTGTAATTGAAAGAAATTCTTGAAGGGATTTTTCTTGAACATTTGCTTTGTTGGACCATTTTAAAGTCTGGTCGTGGCGTAGAGCGGGTCTAGAGTTTTCTGGTACACTTACCTAAATGATTTTAAACCTAACAGGTTACATTAAGCATAATTAAAAGCAAAACAAAACAATACAAAAAAAACAAACTAACAAACAAAAAACAGCAGCATCATGGCCAAATTCCTCCCATCAAGTTTCACAATTAAAGAAAGCCGCCACTGCTTGAGCTCCCATCTCCAATCTCTTTAATAAAACTTACTGGTGCGGAGCCCCCTAGATGTCCACTAGATGGCCCTAGCCTAAGCCCTGGGTTAGGAAGATAGGAGAGGGAACACCATTCTTTACAGCAGAGCTTTCCAAACTGTGTGTCGGGACACGTTAGTGTGTCGCCTGCAGTGTGCAGGTGTGTCGCGCAAGCCCGGTCAACTCTGATGCGAGTTTGGGCTTTTTTTTTCCTAGAGATTCACTTTTTTTTTTTCAGTTTATGGGTTGCTTATTATTGGGTGATTTTTGCTGTCAATCGCGTTTTTTTGGGGGGGGCTTGGTGGGTGGAACGAGCCCAGCCATCCTTGCATTGGCTGCTGCTGCCGATGAGGCCTGGCTATGAGGAGTACTGACTGCAAGCAGCAGTGTCTGGTGATCATGGAAGGGAGTGAAGCACTTAACTGGCAACAATCAAAAAGACGAGGTACATGAGTGTGGGGGCCAGGCATGTGCTGGGGGGAGAGAGATGAGTGAGTGGGGGGCAAACGTGCTGGGGGGACAGACATGTGCTTGAGGGGGAGAGATATGAGTGTGTGGGGGCCAGACATGTGCTGGGGGGAGGAGAGAGATGAGTGTGTGGGGGACAGACAATTTGTTTTATTATTGTTTCTCATAAATTATAACAATAACATGAATCTTGGAATATATATTTTTAATATAAATTTAAGGTTTTCATGAGATAGGTTGGGTCGTGAAACATTTTATTTATGTATATATTTAAGGAAACATACATAAATTGTCGAAATATGTTTCGTTCGTTTAACCTTTAACCTCTGGTTTACTAGTAGACTGAATTACCGTGTCGTGAAATTATGTTTGTCTAAAAAGTGTGTCACCAACATGAAAAGTTTGGAAAGCTCTGCTTTACAGCATCTCCTCTGAGGCTTGCTGCAATGGTGGGCTCCTGTTTGGAGAAGGGGGGGGGGGGGCAGTACGGAGACTGGGGTGGCAATTTTTGTTAGCATTTGAGGGGGTAGGAGCTGTTTCTTTTCTGTCTCCAGTTCTAGGTCAGAGACGCTTGAAGAAAAGGAGAGGATTTTCCCTGTCCAGTACACAACCTGCCTGGAAGGGTTCAGGTTTTTGGAGGAAGTGAATTAGTATTGTGAAGTCACTTTTGGAAACTGAGGGGTTTTTTTTGGTTTGGTTTTGGGTTTTTTTTCAAATTTTTCTGTGACTTCCTTGTCCAGGCAGGCTTGAGGAGGGGAAGGGCACTGCTTTGGGTGGCTTAGGGGTGGAGAAGACCGGCTGTACTTATCTCACAATCTGTGGAGGGACAGTGGTATCTTGCCCAAGAAAGAGTTTATTTCCTGACATTTCGAGAAGATTTTATGTCCTTTCACTGAGTTGGGAGGAAGTTTTGCTGCCACCCTTCCTGCGCCGCATCTCAAAAAAGATATAGTTGCGATGGAGAAGGTACAGAGAAGGGCAACCAAAATGATAAAGGGGATGGAACAGCTCCCCTATGAGGAAAAGCTGAAGAGGTTAGGGCTGTTCAGCTTGGAGAAGAGATGGCTGAGGGGGGATATGATAGAGGTCTTTAAGATCATGAGAGGTCTTGAACGAGTAGATGTGACACGGTTATTTACACTTTCGAATAATAGAAGGACTAGGGGGCACTCCATGAAGTTAGCAAGTAGCACATTTAAGACTAAGTGGAGAAAATTATTTTTCACTCAACCCACAATAAAGCTCTGGAATTTGTTGCCAGAGGATGTGGTTAGTGCAGTCAGTATAGCTGGGTTCAAAAAAGGTTTGGATATGTTCTTGGAAGAGAAGTCCATTACCTGCTATTAATCAATTTTAGTTAGGGAATAGCCACTGCTATTAATTGCATCAGTAGCATGGGATCTTCTTGGTGTTTGGGTAATTGCCAGGTTCTTATGGCCTGGATTGACCACTGTTGGAAACAGGATGCTGGGCTTGATGGACCCTTGGTCTGACCCAGCATGGCAATTTCTTCTTATGTTCTTATGTTTTTGAAAGGAGATCCAGGAGTAAGAAGTTTGTGACAGCTGGAGACCCCCTCACCAGAGTCTTTGCCTTGGACACAGGGCAAGGACAATTTTTTTGAAGATCTGGAGTTCACCTGTTTGGGGAAGGGATCCCACTGCACTTAGGATACCGCACCCACCTGGGACACTTATCTCTCCAAACCCTGGAGGGTAAGAATATCCCAGGACCCAGTGCTGAGTGTCACTTTTACAGAGAGAGAGAGCGGGGAAAAGTTTAAGGAAATACCCCAGTATGGAACATGGAGGTAACTGGGAACAGCTTTGTGCAAATCCATTAAATTGAATTAATCACATTCAAGTTTTAATTTGGAACACCCAACGTGCCTGTTCTGCCTGCTCAGTTTACTCCACCCCCATTTAAGTAACATCAAAAACATGCAATGAAGAGGTTTCCACCCTTACACTTTGGGGGTTTGGAGGGTCAGCCTCCCCCTAATCGAGAGAATCCACACCCCGGGGGGGGTGAAAGGACAGGTGACTGTGAATTCGGACTTAGCCCCGGGACTGAGTGTGACTCCTGCACATTTCAGACAGCACCCTGAAATGGGGGAGGGAGGGGAGGGGGCGACACTGGGTTAAGAGGGTCTGATCCCAACCCCCTTCATATACCTTGCAAATAAAGTCTGGTTAAATTCCCACCACCCTCCGCCCCCACCTTGAACCTTTTAAGGCACTTAAATTTTGGCACTCACTAAACCTTGGGCAAGTCACTTTACCCTCCGTTACCTCAGGTACAAACTTAGGCCTGGGTTCATCATTCCTCTATAAGGATAGCCATGGCCGGAAAAGGGGCGGGGGAGGGGCGATAGCGTGCAGCTGGCCGCGTCGCAGCGCTGCGTTTTTTTCCCCTTGCCGCGGTTGTGGCTGCACCACGCACTATAACGTGTAAAGCATTGTCGCCTGCAGCAGCACTGTCAATAACATTTTATCCCCACCCAAACCCCGGGCCTTTCCTTCCTTTGCACGGTAAAGTTGCGATGTGGTGGGTATCGCAGTGCGTTCGGGCGTTATCCCGTGTGATAATGGCATATCGCGTTTTAGACTGTGAGCCCCCTGGGGATAGGGAAATACCTGCGGCACTCCAGGAGAGAGGGGGAGGTGCCAGCATGGCCATTTGGCTAGGGCCTATAATGTTCAAGGGGCCTACTTTTGTTGGGAAAAATTTTAAAAAAAGCTAAATATATCTATTTCTAACATAAAAATTTCAATTGTAATTGAAGAATTTGCTAACAAAAAAGCTCGTAAAGCCTTCTTAAATAAATAAAAATTATATGGGAAATTTAGAAAACTATTTCTCTTATTATCACATCAGAACCTTACATCGGGGCCTACTTTTCTTAGCTGCCACGGGCCTGATTTCTGCTCTCTCCCGCCCTGACCTGCAGTATTTGGATGTAATCCAATCTGAAGTGCCAAAAAGCAGAATATAAGATATCTAAATAAATAAGCCCTTTTGGATATTGACCTCATTGGCTTTTAGGGCTCTATAAATATAAGCCAACATGGATCCTCAGACAGCCAGGATTCATTCATGCCTTATCTTGGCATACCAAATTGTTGGGAGCTCAGTACATTATCTCTGCTCTTGGTCTTTTCAAACCCACAGTGCCAGCATTTGGTGCAAGAGAGAAAAATACTTTTCACCCGTTGTTTCCACCTGGTACTGCCAAGTTATGCACAGACAACCTGGGAGTTGATTAAATATTCTAGTCAGAGCCATCGACGGCAGGAAGCTTGAGCAGAATTTCCATAACGTCGTTAGCGAACCAAATGTGATGGGTGGAACAGATTGCACACATGAAGCTTTTATTATGCCATCTCACGAAAGTAAAAGATGCTATAGGAACAGGGAAGCCTTCGGTTCTGTAAAGTTTCAATGGTGTGCGTGTGATGCTCACAAGGGAATACTGAAGATGGTGGCTAAAATGCCAGGTCCTTCTAATCATCAGCGGAGGCCCCCCTCCACCCCCCCCCCAATGGATTAATAATTTATGCAGAGGTCTCTCCCCACGGGCAAATGACTTCAGCCAGAAGTTCCCTCTGGAACCCTTTTTCCAGATGTTATTGTAATCCAGAATTTCCCTTGGGAGAGCAGGGTGCCGATTGCCGCGAGGGCAGTTTCCCAGGTCTTCAGGGCTTCAGGTAATGTGTCAGATACAGGTATAAGGATCTGAACGTCATCCGCATATATAAAGTGCGGAAGGTCTAGCTCAGAAAGGAGATGGCAGAGCGGAAGGAGGTGTATATTAAATAGGGTGGAGGATAATGAGGAGCCTTGTGGGTCGCCTTGTGTCAGGTTAGTTGGTTTGGATTCACAATTTCCAATTTTTACTCTGTATTGTCGATCGCTAAGGTATGATTGAAACCAGCAAGTGCGATGCCGGAGATGCCAATTTCTTTAAGGCGTTCTATTAGTATGTTGTGGTTGACTGTGTCAAATGCGGCAGATATGTCTAGGAGGGCCAAGATGTATGATAGGCCTTTGTCCAGGCCTTTCAGGATGTGGTCAGTAAGGGATAAGAGGAGGGTTTCGGTGCTGTGGTGTTTTTGGAATCTGTATTGGGAAGGGAAGAGGATGTAATGCTTGTCTAAGTAGTCTGTAAGTTGTCGATTTATAGATTTTTCTAAGATTTTTGTTATAAAGGGTAAGTTGGATATGGGGCGAAAGTTGGCAGGATCGGCAGGGTCAAGGGTAGGTTTTTTAAAAATGGGTTTTACTGTGGCTTGTTCAAGTTGGTTCGGGACTGTACAGAGTGAGATGGATCTGTTGATGATGTTGGATATAGGTTTGGAGATGATGTTGGGGATGGTGAGGAGGGCTTTTGTAGGATGGTGTCTGAGGGGTGTTATGAGGGTTTAATTTTCTTTAGTATGGATTCTATTTCTGTTGGAGTGGTGGTCTCGAATGAATTAAGTACACATTGGGGTTGTTTGTTTGGGTTTTGGTGAGCGTGGTTGTGGCCGAGAAGCATGACATAATTAGGTCTATTTTTTTGTGGAAGAATATTGCAAGGTCTTCACATTTGGCCTTGTCGTCCGTATCTGGGGTGGGGGTAGGGATAGTTTTAGTTAAGTTTGTAACTTATTCAAAGAGGGCACGGGTATTGAATTGGAGTTGGTGAATTCTTTGGGCATAGAAGTCCCTTTTAGTTCTGTTTATGGCTTCATGATAAGTGAGGAGATAGGATCTAAACTTAGCCAAATTTGTAGGAGATGGATCCTTGTGCCAGCTTTTTTCTAGCTTTCTTAAGTTGTGTTTCATTGTTTTCAGCTCAGGTGTGTACCAAGGATTTTTCTTGCTATTTAATGGGTTAATTTCTCGAGATTGTGTGGGGCAGATATTATTGGCAACAGTGCTAGTGAGTTGAGTCCAAGAGGAGAGTGCAGTGTCGGAGTCTGTTAGGTCAAGTTTGCAGAGTTTGTTAGAGAGGGCTGTGATGAGGTCATCTCTTTTGCAAGGTCTTCTG
The DNA here is from genome assembly GCF_901001135.1 of Rhinatrema bivittatum. Taxonomy (NCBI): domain Eukaryota; kingdom Metazoa; phylum Chordata; class Amphibia; order Gymnophiona; family Rhinatrematidae; genus Rhinatrema; species Rhinatrema bivittatum. The sequence continues at coordinate 38,001,566 of NC_042616.1, read as the reverse complement.
AAGTGAATGGTTTTTTTTGGTGCATGGAGGAGAAATAGTATTTTTTATGGTGCACGTGGTTTCGATACGGAAATGGTCGGACCAGGGGATGGGATTGCATGTAGGAGGGTCTGGTCGGATTAGGGAGTTGGTAAATATGAGATCAAGAGTGTGGCCTGCTTTATGAGTGGGCTTAGAGATTATCAGTTTGAATCCTAGGGCATTAAGTGAGGCTAGAAGGGAATAGCAAAAGGTTGAAATAGGAACAGCGTCAACGTAGAGATTGAAGTCTCAGGAGGTGTACCATGGGGCTTTGTATTTTGTGGCTGGTTTGATTTCTTTCTTGATGATGGGCATTTGTTATCTGCTATTTATTTATTTTATTTATTTATTTATTTAACACTTTTTCTATACCGGCATTCATAGGACACATCATGTCGGTTTACAATTAACTGAGAAAGGAAAGGAAATTACAATGAACAGGGGAGGGGGTTAACTGGAGGATATGCAAAAGTACAGGAGAGGAGAGTCATCAGGCAGCGTTGCAGCTATTTACATTCCATTAGCATTAGATATACAAAAAAGGAACTAATATACAAATTAAGGTGCATGTGCACTTGAGACACTTAACATATGAAACTTATTTACAGTGAGGGAGGGGGCAGGTGCACGTAAGTGCGGTTAGCATTTGGTGTAGGGGGGGGTAGGGAGGGAGGGAAGGGGGTAAGGAGAGGAGGGGGTGGAGGGAACTGAGTACATAGGGTGAATGTATTTTCAGTGAGAAATTGAAAGAGGGGTGAGGGGGTGAGGTAGGGGGAGGCTAGGGGCGCTAGGAGAGGGTGCAAGGGGGGGGAGGAGGGATGGTCGAAGGGGGGTGCGGAGGAGGGGAAAGAAAGGGAGGGAGTGGGGGGTACTGGGATGGTAAAATGAGGTCGGGGAGAAAGGAAATAGGCTAGGTTGGGACTGAAGCGGTTCCAGGAGGACATTGGTTAGGATTGGGTGGAATTGGGGTAGGCTTGTTTAAAGAGCCATGTCTTGATTCCTTTTTTGAACTGGCTCAGGGACGGTTCTAAGCGGAGTTTGACAGGTAGGGAATTCCAGAGGGTAGGGCCCGCAATGGAGAAGGCTCTGTCCCTAGTAGCGGTGAGGTGCCCAATTTTAAGTGAAGGGGTAAGGAGAGTGCCAGCAAGGGAGTTTCTGAGGTAATGGTGATCCAGGAGTTTATGGCAGAGTTTATGTCAGTCTTATTTAGGGTTTTCAAGATGTCCGGTAGTATTTCAATTAAATCATCACTGGAACAGGGTTTGAGAAATTCAATGTATTTATTTTGCTTATTTTGCTCATTGTGAGTATATTCCAGCTGTAGTTTTGTTTATATGAGTTTATGGTCTGACCAGGGGAGTGCAGAGGCTGATGGTGGGTCCTTATTTTCAATTTTGTCATTGATGAATATGAGGTCCAGAGTATGACCTGATCTTTGGGTGGGGGTGTTCACTATTTGTTTGAAGCTGATGGCTGTCATGGAGTCCAGTAGGAGTTCACTAGTGACTGAGAGAGAAGTTTTATCGACGAGTAGAAGAAGGGCAACCAGAAAGGTGGAGGGTCTTCGTCGGATGTCATACGAGGAGAGATTGAAGAATCTAAATATGTACAACCTGGAGGAAAGGGGGAGCAGGGGTGATATGATTCAGACTTTCAGATACTTGAAAAACTTTAACGATCCAAAGACAACAACAAACCTTTTCCATCAGAAAAAAATCAGCAGAACCAGAGGTCACGAGCTGAGGCTCCAAGGAGGAAGACTAAGAACCAATGTCAGGAAGTATTTCTTCACGGAGAGAGTGGTGGATGCCTGGAATGCCCTTCCGGAGGAAGTGGTGAAGTCCAAAACTGTGAAGGACTTCAAAGGGGTGTGGGATAAACACTGTGGATCCATCAGGTCTAGAGGACGCGTATAAAGAGGAGGCAGCAAAACACTGCATGGAGCGGCAGTAGCCACAGAGGCATTCATGGAGCGGGATGCCAGTGGCCAGTGATTGGTGTTCCACCTTCACGGAGCAGAAGGATGGAGGGCTGCCATCTCCCAATTAAAAAACAAAACAAAACAAAACAAACCAAGAATGGGTTCATGGGCTATAGGTATTACCAATTATTAGGCTTATTCAATTACCAGTTATTAGGCTTTTCAATATTTGATGATAATTAATGTGACTTTCAAGGCATACTTCACTTTCAATGCATATCCAGCATAGCTCTCTGCTTCAACGACAGGGGAGAAGAAAAACTAATACTTCACGCATATCCAGCATTGCTCTCTGATTCAACAGCAGGGGAGAAGAAAAACTAATACTTCACGCATGTCCAGCATTGCTCTCTGCTTCAACGGCAGAGAGCTATGCTGCCGCTTATCTAACTAATCAAACTTAATATTTCACTTGGAAGCAGCTCCATCACTGCTCTCTACATTAATGGTGGGGGTGAAAAGGGAAATAGAACCTAAGGTTACTAAGAGCCAAGAGAAACAGATAAGTATGAGAAAAAAGAAGTGTGAAGCTTGCTGGGCAGACTGGATGGACCGATTGGTCTTCTTCTGCCGTCATTTCTATGTTTCTATGTTTCTATGAGTAGGTTAAAATCTCCTAAAATTATTGCAGGGATGTCCATGTTAATGTTGTTTATTATGACTTCAATTAGTAGAGACAGGTTGTGTTCAAGGAGCCCTGGTGGGGCATAGAGTAGAATGATTTGTAAGTTCTTTGATTTGTAAAAACCAATTTCGAACGGGGGAGGTAAGCTAATATTGTGGATTCTAAATTTGTATTTTTTTAAAGCCATAAAGAATAGCCCGTCTCCTTTTCTTTTTGGTCTGGGCAGTGAATAGATATCATAGATTGATTTGGGTAATTGGTTTATTAGTGCTATATCTGAGTCTTTTAGCCAAGATTCGGTTATACAGCAGATTTCTGGGCGTGAAGTATTGGTATTTTTTTTGCCACTGATTGAACATTGAGAAGGATCAAGGTTAGGACCATTAGTGCTGTCATGTGAATGTTGGGGTTAATAGATATTGTAGTAAGGTTTTGTGGTCTGTTTGGGCTTATTGTTTTTCCTTTTATATTATTTCTCTTTTGGATCAGTATTGGAATTTTGTTGTTCTGATCCATGTTGTGGGTTCTGTGATGGGCGGTTGTTGATTTGGAAAGTGGATCTATATGGTGTTGCTCTTGGGGGATGGAGTTGCTGGAGTCATCTAAGTATACAATTACAGATGATTGGAGCATATCCCAGAAGACCTCATTCATGAGGATCTGGAAAATCGCCTGGCGGCAGGCGCCCCCTGAATCCCTTCAGAGGGCTGTACCTATCCTGCGGCAGGCCAAGGGTCCACCTTCAGTGCAACAGGTTGCCGAGGCCATGGACTCGGCGGAGTCCTCCTCCTTGCAGGCTATTCCAGGCCTGGCTACAAGTGTCCGGGAGCAGCAGCAATACCTTGAGGCATTGGCCACCTCGGTGGAAAAGATAAGGCCACAATTTGAAGAGTCCACCTGGGACTCTTACCAGTAGCACTTCTTCTGGTTCGTCGCCCTCACGGGCACCGCTGGACCTCCCAGCTCCTCCCTGGTACAATGGGGATCCTCGTCTCTGCCAAGGATTCGTGAACCAGTGTTTCATGCAGTTTGCGCTACAACCTTCTTCGTTTCCGGACAAAGTGACAAAGATCACTTTCATCCTCTCATGTCTGGAGGGGAGAGCCCTGGCATGGGCCTCCTCACTCTGGGAGCGTTCTGATTCCCTTCTACAGGAGCTCCCTCACTTCATATCGACGTCCCGCTGTACCTTTGATGACCCAGGCCGGCAGGTGGTCGCTGGACATCATCTCCTCCATCTCCGCCAGAGGTCCCACTCTCTCACAGAATACACCATTGAGTTCCGGACCTTAGCCACGGAATTGGCATGGCAGAAGGACTGCCTGCGGGCACTCTACCTTGACAGGTTGTCTTCTCCCCTGAAAGACGAACTTGCAGCCCGCATCGTTGGAGGACCTCAGCTCTCTGGTGGGGCAGATCAACCGCTGCCAACAGGAACAGAATCGGGAGTTAAGAGCCGTATGAAGAGTGGTCTGGGAACCATCCCAGTCAGCCAGTCCCAAACAAAGGGCACCACCGGCGGCTCCTCCGCCGACGAACCAATGCAGATCAACCACGGACGCCTTATTCCGGAGGAACGCCTCCGAAGGTGGAAGTATGGTCTCTGCCTCTACTGTGGAGGTCCAGGCCACCATATCCAGACCTGTCCGGTGCGTCCAGGAAACTCCAAAGCCTGAGCCTGGCGGGGGTCCCAAGCTTGGGCACTACAGTTACAGGTCCTCAATTATTGCTTCAAGTCTCCCTCTCCCGAGAAGCACTCACATTCGCCACCACCACCCTTGGGGATACAGGAGCTGGTGGTTTTATTCTTGAAGAACTAGTAAACTTACTCCAGATCCCTACTCGACCTATTGAGGTTCCACTGTGGATAGCCTCCATCTATGGAGAACCATTACCTGACCGCATTACTGATAGAACCATTGCCATTCGGCTGACCGTAGGGTCTCTACATGATGAAGAAATCTCCCTTTTGGTCCTGAAACGGTCAGTGCATCCCATTGTTCTCGGCCTACCCTGGCTGCAATTACATTCCCCACACTTTGATTGGGATTCGCTCCAGCTCACCGAGTGGATTCCTCAGTGCCAGAAGCATTGTCTACGACGGGTGTCTCCACCCATACCTCTCTTAACATCCATGACTCTTCCTGGGCTTCCTATGCCCTACGCAGACTACCAAGACCTTTTCTCAAAGACACAAACTGACATCTTACCACCTCTCTGGAAGTTTAACTGCCCGATCGAGCTGTTACCTGGTACCACACCTTCCAAGGGAAGGACATACCCACTCTCGCTTCCTGAGACCCAGGCTATGTCAACCTACATCAAAGAGAACCTAGCCAGAGGGGGGCACGCTGACGTCACACACCAAGATGGACGCATAATTCAGGAGCTCCCACAATCTCCCGCTATATGTAGCAGTATCTACACCCATCCGAGGCAGCACGCGTTTTAATTGTGCATTGTTGGCAGCGTGAACTACCAGCATGACCGCCAAAAAGAAAAATGTGGATCTTCAGCGTTTTTCCTTTTCGAAAGACGGAGCCCGCACCCTTTCAGCTATGCCTGACCGCGAGGTAGGGGATCAAGATGGCGCCGAGCCGGGCTCTCCTGACTCTGACCTAACTGGCGGCCCAGGCGAGTCGCTGCCTGCTCTCGATTCGGCCCACCCCACCCGTGCGGAATTCCGCGAGTGGTTCTCCCTCCTCCGTGCCGATATTAAAACCTACCGTAAGGAGCTGTACGAACGGATGGAGGAGATGAGGGAAGACCTTACAGGCCTTGGGCGCAGGGTGGACGAGATGGACACTCGCATGGAGGGTCAGGCCGAGATAACCGCTGCCAATAAACAATCCTGCGCTACCTTGAGCTCTGAAACCCTGGCTCTCACTACTAAGATAGCGGACTTAGAAAACCGTATGAGGCGCAATAATCTCAGATTCAGGGGATTTCCTGAGGCCGAGGGCCCCGAGAACTGTGCGGATTTAATTATTAAATTCTGCTCTCATTTATTGATGGAGTCAAACCGCTCGGATGACTACGTTCCCCCAGCCATACGACTCGATCGGTTGCATAGGGCCTTGAGAGCTCCGCAACCGAATCGCTGCCGGGATATCATTGTGTGCTTTGCAGATTTTACCATCAAGGAACAAATAGTGCAGGCGGCCCGGGAGCGCAACGCATGGGCCTGGGAGGCACACGATATCCTTATCTTCCCGGACCTCTCCGCCGCCACCTTGCAAAGCCGGCAGTCATTTCGCGAGATCACCACCTTCCTACGCAGCAAAAACACCAAGTACCGCTGGCTGCACCCCTTCGGTTTGTCCTACACCATGGAAGGCATAACCCATAAATATATTCACCCGTCGGAGGCCGTACCCCACCTTTCCTCCTGTGGGTTTGTTGCCTCCTTAACTTGCCCAAGTCATCTGGAGAGCGCTCTTCTCGGCTGTCTGTACCAGCATGGCAGAGAGTGGGCAAACGCAATAGTAGGCTCCGACGCCACTCTGGGAGCTCCCACTCCCGCCAAGATCCAACCTGATGCTCCTGCCTCCTTTTACTGAGCCATCTTACTGCAAGTGCTGCAGGATCACCTAAAGTCATTGGCTCATCAGTTTTTCCCTTTTGCGCTTCTCAATAGCTGTACTTTTTCTACCAAAAGCGTATTATTGGGTTTACATATCGATTTCTTCATGTTTGTATGGGTGTGCTGATTACTATTTTTGTTTTACCCTATGAGATCCGCTGTAATAGCAGATGCGGGAGAGGGTGCTGCTCCTTCTCCTCATTTTCTTTTGTTTTCATTTTTCTTTTTCAGAATCTGGTTGTGCCGTTATCCCCCCCCCACACAGGGGGTGTTTTACACCTACATGGAGGATAAGGCAGGTGTTTGTTCTTCTTCGAGGACACCTTTTAGTCCTCAGGGGTGTCATGCTACTCAAATTGTTTCTTTTGTACAGTCCCATGTCAGGTATTGCTTGCTGGATGTGCTTACTCCCTATGCTCTGCTGCACGGATGGCTTACCATCTCCTGTTGTCAGTGTTCACTTATTATGTTGCGCCATGTATTGGCGGGGGCTACCATTGATGGTATTCCATTTCAGTTTCCTTATTATGGGCGCTTGCATTCCGCGCTATGCCCCTCTCATCTCAGGTTATGGCGAATCTAAACCTTCTCTCAGTAAATACTAAAGGTTTAAACTCGCCACAAAAACGAGCCTTGTTTTATAGAGAATTGGCTTCTTCTAAACCTGATGTAGTTTTTATACAGGAGACCCACCTTAAGGCCCGACATGAATCCCTTATGAAGTCCCACCAATTTAACCATCAATACTACTCCCCGGCATCTAAAATTGCTAAGTATGCTGGTGTTGGCATATTATTTGCCTCTCATATTGCGTTTGAATGCAAATTCTGTCTTCGAGATCCTGGGGGTCGATACCTACTGTTATGTATTACTATTCATGATTGTGATTTTACATTGGTTAATATCTATGTACCAACACGGGAGCAGGCTGCTTTTTTCCAAGCTTTACGCCCCCTCCTCATTCAACATACAGTAGGTCACCTAGTGTTTGCAGGTGACTTCAATGTTAGTATATCTCCTTCCCTGGACAACTCTAAGGGCCACTCCCACACATCCCCGATTCATACTAGAGCTCTTAAGGATCTGATGGAGGCTCATAATCTGATCGACCCTTGGAGGGTGACATACCCTCATTCTCGTTCATACTCCTTCTACTCTACAGCCCATAATTCATACTCCCGTATTGACCATATCCTCCTGGATAAATCTTTATATCATGTGGTTACATACTCTGATCTGGGCATCATTTCCTGGTCAGACCACGCCCCCATACGCCTCACTTTGAGACTGCAGGGGGATGATCACGGCACCCGTTTTTGGAGATTAAACGACTCCATCTTACAAGACCCATTATATATACAGTCCTCCACGCAGCTTATTCTGGACTACTTTCAGGATAACATACACTCGGTACAATCCCCAGTCCTCCTTTGGGAAAGCTTTAAAGCCTTCATCAGAGGCCACTTTATTTCCCGAACCTCCTATCTCAAAAAGCAGAGAGAAGTGGCCTGCTCCACCCTTCAGGATCGAATCGCTGTGCTGACCGCCCGACATGTCAGTGCAGGTACTCCCTGGATTCTTGCTCAGCTCACCAAAGCCAGGGAGGATCTTCATAGGTTGGAGGTCGACCATATAGCACACGCCATGAATATTACCCGCCAACGTTACTTTGAGGGTGGCAACAAAGCTGGGAAACTGTTAGCACATCAGCTAAAGAAAGTCTCCTGTCAAAATCACATTCTTAAGATAAAGGATGCTCAGGGTTATTTGCAAACTACCAACAAAAATATCACGACCCAATTTCTTAATTTCTATAAAAAACTATATGCAGCTGAAACACAAATCCAGAGAGCAGATATCGAACAATACTTGCAATCTATTGATCTCCCCTCCCTGACCCCGGAAATGCGGGACTCTCTTAATGCTACAATTACGAGTCCCGAAATTCTACAGGCTATCAAAAACCTCACGGTGGGCAAGGCCCCGGGTCCCAACGGCCTCACGGCTAAATTTTATAAACTCTATGGTCCGGCTGTGGTCACATACCTTCAGAATCATTTTAACTACCTTCATGAAGGGGGAGCCCTATTACCCGAATCCAATAAGGCCGGTATCTCCATCATCGCTAAACGGGTCGTGATCCTACCTTGTGCGCCTCATACAGACCCATCTCCCTGATCAATTTAGATCTCAAACTATTAGCCAAAATCCTCGCCGACCGCATGAATGGTTTTATTGGCCAGATCATTCATCCGGATCAAGCCGGCTTTATACCTGGTCGCATGGCCAGCGACAATGTGCGCAAGATCATGGATATTCTTTGGGGCGTCTCTAAACAGGATCAGGCTCATGTACTTTTAGCTATTGACGCCGAAAAGGCATTTGACATGGTCCACTGGCCTTTCCTGTTTGGGACCCTCACTCATATGGGATTCGGCTCTTTTTTCTTTAATTGGATTCAGGCTCTCTATTCCTCCCCCTCGGCCTGTCTAAAAATCAGTGGTACTTATTCAAATTCCTTCGTAGTTCAGAGGGGAACCAGACAGGGGTGCCCCCTTTCTCCCTTGTTGTTTGCCATATTTCTCGAGCCCATGGCCATACGTATTAGACATAACTCCCGTGTTCAAGGGTACTCCTTAAATTCTCATCAATATAAGTTGTCATTATTTGCTGACGATATTATGTTTACTGTGAGTGATCCCCTGAGGTCCCTAAAGGAAATTGAAGACGAACTGGCCCGTTTTAGTATTGTATCTGGTTTCAAGATAAACTGGGATAAGTCCGAAATTCTTAATATCTCTTGCTCTCCGGATTTGGTTCAGACGCTCCAAAGTTCCCATCCGTTTAAATGGGCCCCTGCTAAATTAAAATATCTAGGCGTTAATATTGGCCGGGACCTCTCTAATTTATTCCAGCTTAATTACCTACCTCTTATCCAAAAGATTGATCACGATTTTATCCGATGGAACTCCCAGCCCTTGACCTGGCTGGGTCGTCTTGCCACCCTCAAAATGAATGTTCTCCCCCGATTCCTGTACCTCTTCCAAACATTACCTATACCGATCCGCCCGGATATCCTGAAAACCTGGCAACGGAAGCTGTTACGGTTTTTATGGAGGAGCAGACCCCCTCGCGTGGCACGAACGGTTTTGTACCAGTCCAAAGCGCAGGGAAGTTTGGCTCTGCCCAACCTACTCTGGTACTACGGGGCTGCCCAACTGCGGCCTCTTATTGATTGGCATCGCCCACTCGACGACAAGCCCTGGGTTCAACTCGAGCAAGCTTGGCTATCTTCTATGCCATTGTCGGCGTTGATTTGGCAACCCAATAAAACCTGGAGGTCGCCTGTGACCCTTACCCCCTGCGCCCGACAAACTCTCAACGTTTGGCGTCAGTGGAAATGTCAGCTGGTGGGTCCGGAGCTCTACTTTTTACAGAGTTCTCTCTTCCATAACACTCTCTTTCCACCGGGTCTTCCACGTCACGCATACCTAACCTGGAAAACGAGAGGTATCTCCACATTCTCCCAGGTACTCCACCACGGCGCAATTCTCTCCTTCACTCAATTGCAGGACATTTTTCACCTATCCAGTGCCGAATTCCTACCCTACATGCAAATGCGCCACTTTCTACTTCAACTACAATCCCAGGGGTTGTTATCGACTCGGCGCTCCCTCTTTGAAGGCTATTGCTCCACTACTCAGCTACCAAGGGGATTTGTCTCTAAACTTTACAAGCTATTGGCGTCCCGCCCTACGACCAAACCGGCGCACCTAAGAGCTTGGGAAGCGGACCTGGGTAGGTCCCTCTCTGATGAAGAATGGGACATTGTCTTTCTTCGAATGTCACGGGGTCTAGTCTCCGCTCGGATATCGGAGGCTAACTACAAGCTCCTATATAGGTGGCATTTCACCCCTCTGCGTCTCCACCGCTTCTCAACCAATCACGATCCCAACTGCTGGCGCAATTGCCGTCACTTAGGCACTTTCTTTCACATGTGGTGGGACTGTGCCCTGATACAGAAAGTGTGGACCTATGTTTCGCAGATGGTCTCTGAGATCCTGGGCCGAACAATCGCTCTTCAACCTGCTCAGGCCCTTCTTCATCTCCCAGATGAGGACCTCCCAACGCCGGCGCAGACATTTATTCAGCTGGTGTGCACGTCGACTGCTATGGAAATTGCCTACTCATGGAAGAGGGCTCAACCGCCTACGCCCACTGAGATACTGTCACGTTTGGATAAGACGTGTACTTTGTATCGCCTAACTGCGTTTAAATGTCATCGCCTCGCTAAATTCTATCACATATGGAACCCCTACATTTCGTGGAGGCCGCTCCCGCTACCGCCACTTTTCTACCATTCCTGACTGCCTGGCTGGATGCTGCACGGCCTGGAGTACACTGCCATCCTTTCCATCCTCAACGCAAGCCTGTTTTTTCGGACTTTTTTCGGACTTTTTTCCTTTCTTGTTTTTACTTCTACTTTTCATTTCACATATATATATATATTTTTTTTTCTCTTATGATACTGAGTAGCATGACGGGGGGGAGGGGGGGAGGGTGACCATTGTAACTTTTGTAAATCATGCCATGTACCCATTGTTCTTGTACTTCTTGTTTTCACATTGTTCTGTTGTTTGGATATGGCAATAAAAATTATAAATTAAAAAAAAAAAAGAGAACCTAGCCAAGGGGCTCATCAGACCCTCTACGTCCCCTGCTAGCGCCGGTTTCTTTTTTGTAAAGAAGAAGGACGGCTCCTTAAGGCCATGTATAGATTACAGTGGCCTGAACGCCGTTACCCCGCAAGGACCGGTACACTCATAAGTGAGTTGTTCGATCGGCTCCAGGGGGCCCAGATTTTTACTAAATTGGACCTTCGTGGGGCCTACAATCTCATCCGTATTTAACCTGAAGACATCTGGAAGATGGCGTTCAATACGCGAGATGGGCACTACGAATACATAGTTATGCCCTTTGGGCTCTGTAATGCCCCGGCCGTTTTTCAACAAATGATGAATGAGATCCTCCGAGACCTCCTATACTCCTTTGTCGTAGTCTACTTGGACGACATCCTGATTTTTTTCTAAAGACTTGGAATCCCATCGCTCTCACGTCCGGACTGTTCTTCAGCGGCTTAGGGACCATCATCTCTATTCCAAGCTTGAGAAATGCCTTTTCGAATAGCCCAGTCTCCCCTTTCTGGGCTACATCATTTCCCGCCAGGGATTCACCATGGACCCAGAGAAACTCCAAGGAATTTGTGACTGGCCCCAGCCTGTTGGTCTACGAGCCCTGCAAACGTTCTTGGGATTCATGAACTATTACCGTCACTTTATCGCAGAATACTCCACGCTAGCAGCTTCACTCACCGCCATGACTAGGAAAGGATGTAACCTCTGGGAGTGGAGCCCTAAAGCCCAGTCTGCATTCCAGGCACTTAAAGAGGCCTTTTGTACTGGTCCCTGTCTCCGCCATCCGGACCCAAACCACCCCTTCATCGTGGAGGTCGACACATCCGCTATTGGCGCAGGGGCGATCCTTAGCCAATACTCCTGTTGCGTCCGTCGGTATCAGACGGCTTCAACCTATATGCCTCACCTTTCTTCCTTCTCTCTCCTCAAGCCTTGGGAAGATGGCTGCTGCTGCGTCTTCAAGCCGCTCTCTCTGGTGTCCCCGGATCAGCAACGGCGATGGTGTTCACCATGATTTTCCTGAGGGCCTCCTAGGGCACGCGCAAGCACGCCACCCACGTCTATATTCACATCATGGCAGGAACCTCGGAGGCATCCCCTCCGAGTGACGTTATCCCAGTCAGATATTTAGCCTGCCTTGCTTTTGCTAACAAACCGAGTTAGCAAGGATTGGACTGCTCCAGTCTAAGCTGCTCTGCCACTTCCTGCTATTGCTGGAAGCCTTCTCTGCCCTTCGGGGTAATCTCTCTAACCTGGGTACCCGCTCCTCGGGGGCCCTTCTTCTTTATTTCAGTTACCTATCCTGGGACACCGGGTACTCGCTCCTCGAGGGCCTGCTCTCCCTATTCTGGTGCCTGCCATTGAACAACTTCTGCCTGACTGGAAATCTATCACAGCTTCAGCTTCAGTGAGTACTAACCTTCTCAGTCTGTCTTCAGCTTCAGCTCTCCGCTCTACATCCGGGACCTGTTCCTGCTATGCCGCGCTGCCTACCATCTACTTGAGTGTGAGACTGGTCTCCTCTACTGAGAATCACTGGACTGCTTCACTGGGTTACCTCCACTGCTGCCCACTCCCCAGGCAGTGCCATCAGCTGTATAATAAATTTAACTTCTCTGTGTTGTCATGTCTTGAGTCTAGCCTAGTACTGTGGTTCCTCATGGGGCTCCTCCCCGTGGGAGTGGCCAAAACCGTGGTACCCAAGAATCCATTCCAACACCTCAAAACCACAACAGATTGCTAACTCCAAGGATTCGGCTCAGCTCACCGCTTTGCAGGCCATTCTGAGCCTGGCCCAGCAAATCTCCGAACAGCAGAATTTGTTGGACAATTTGACTGTTGCCTATAACCAGTTACACGCACAGATGAATACACCAACTACCTCAGGTAAAGAAGTTACACCACCAGAAGTGACGGTCAAGTCTACAGTACCTCTATCTGCTCCAACACGCTTCGCGGGTGAAATTTGGAAATGTAGAGGATTTATTAATCAATGTTGCATGCACTTCTCTCTGCAACCTAATAATTTCCCTACAGCGTATGCCAAGACCACCTATATCCTTTCGTATCTGAACGAAAGAGCGCTGGCTTGGCCCTCACCGCCGTGGGAGCGTAATAACCCTATCCTGAATGATCTTGCCGGGTTTCTTGAACTGTTTAAGTCAGTATTTGATGACCCAGCCTAGTACTCGACAGCCGGATCAGCTCTGGTTCATCTAAAACAAGGCAACAAACCTTTACCAGACTTCGCCATTGAATTCAAGACGTTGGCTTCTGAATTACATTGGGACCCTAGGTGCTTGAAAAACCTATTTTTTGAAGGCCTGAACTCCTGGTTGAAAGATGAGCTGGTGGCTCCTGAGATGCCCGAGACCTTAGCTGAACTTATGAAGTTGGCAGCAAAGAATGATCGCCGAATTCATGACAAAGTTCAAGAGGTCAAGAGTCCCAGAAAACCACTCCAGGGAGAGACTCAGGTCAAGTCTGTACCCAGGCCTACACCCCCAGGTCCTGCTGCTGGCAAAGAAGAACCAATCCAATTAGGCCAAGTCATTTGACTTCAAAAGAGAGATGATTCCAAAAGAGGTCGGGACTATGCATGTATTGTGGACAAGCTGGTCCACTGGCAAGCTTGTCCTATATGTTCGGGAAACTGGTAGACCTAAGTCCTGTGGGAGGACTCTTCTTAGGTCTAACCGCACCCTCTCCTCCACTCTCTCTCCCAGTATCTTTAATCTGTGGGCCTTTGGAATTTCAGACCCTTGCCTTAGTAGACTCTGGGGCGGGGGGAACTTCATTTTTAAACGTCTAGTGGAACACTTGTGGATCCCTACCACTACTAGGATGCCTCCATTACTGTTGTCCTCTATTCATGGAGATCCCTTACCAGGTGAAGTAACTTTGCTTACAGAACCAGTGAACTTACGTACCGGTGCTCTTCATATAGAGACTATTTCCTTCTTCGTGCTAGAGAAGGCCATGCACCCTTTGGTAATTGGGTTACCGTGGCTGCAGAAACATATGCCACAATTCAACTGGACCACTTTGGAGCTTTCACATTGGGGTCCAGATTCTCATGGCAAATGCTTAATGGAAGTCTCTCCAATACCCTGCATGCCAACTACCCCGTTGTTGCCTGGGTTGCCGCCTCAATATGCATCTTACCAAGATATATTCTCAAAAGAAGCTGCTGATGTGTTACCTCCACACAGATCCTATGACTGCGCAATTAATTTGAAGCCAAATACGGAGCCACCCAAAGGAAGGGTCTATCCCCTCTCCATGGTGGAGAATAAGGCAATGTCGGATTACATCCAGGAGAATCTCCAGAAAGGCTTCATAAGATCTTCTAAGTCTCTTGCTGGCACAGGATTCTTCTTCATGGGGAAAAAGGATGGAACACTACGTCCATGCATTGACTACAGAGGTCTGAATGAGATCACCATAAAGGACTGCTACCCTTTACCACTCATCTCAGAGCTATTTGACAGGTTACAGGGAGCCAAGATATTCTCCAAGCTTGACCTCAAAGGAGCGTATAGTTTAGTTCACATCCATGCTGGCAATGAATGGAAGACGGCTTTTAATACCCGGGATGGACACTTTGAATACCTGGTGATGCCCTTCAGCTTGTGCAACGCCCCGGCTGTCTTCCAAAACTTGATGATCGACATTCTGCATGATCTACTCTACAAATATGTCATTGTCTACTTAGACGACATCTTGATATTTTCTCAGGATCTGCAATCCCACCAAGAAGATGTCAAAAGAGTTCTGCAGAGACTTCGCGAGAACCGCTTATATGCCAAGTTGTCTAAATGTGAATTTCATAAAGAATCCGTACCCTTCTTAGGATACATTGTCTCAAACAATGGTTTCCAAATGGACCCTCAGAAGCTTGAGAGTATTCAAAAATGGCCACAACCCATGGGCCTAAAAGCTCTAAGACGATTTCTGGGATTTACCAATTACTACCAGAGCTTTATCAAAAATTACTCTTCATTAGAGATGTGAATCGTGTGATCGATCGTCTTAACGATCGATTTTGGCTGGGGGGGGAGGGAATCGGATCGTCGCGGTTTTGTTTTTTTTAAAATCGTGAAAATCGTAAATCGGGGGAGGGTGGGAAAACCGGCACACTAAAACAACCCTAAAACCCACCCCGACCCTTTAAAATAAATCCCCCACCCTCCCGAACCCCCCCAAAATGTCTTAAATTACCTGGGGTCCAGTGGGGGGGTCCCGGTGTGATCTTCCACTCTCGGGCCACGGGTGCGTTAATAGAAATGGCGCCGGCGCTACCTTTGCCCTGTCATATCGTATCGTATTGCCGTATTGCAAAATGGCGCCGGCCGTATGGCCGTATTGCAAAATGGCACTGGCCATATGGCCGGCGCCATTTTGCAATACGGCAATATGATTCGAGTGCAGGAGGTCGCTCCCGGACCCCCGCTGGACTTTTGGCAAGTCTTGTGGGGGTCAGGAGGCCCCCCCAAGCTGGCCAAAAGTCCCTGGGGGTCCAGCGGGGGTCCGGGAGTGATCTCCTGCGCTCGTGACGTCGGGGGACAGGAACCAAAATGGCGCCGGCGCTACCTTTGCCCTGTCATATGACAGGGCAAAGGTAGCGCCAGCGCCATTTCTATTAACGCACCCGTGGCCCGAGAGTGGAAGATCACACCGGGAACCCCCCCCACTGGACCCCAGGTAATTTAAGACATTTTGGGGGGGTTCGGGAGAGTGGGGGATTTATTTTAAAGGGTCGGGGTGGGTTTTAGGGTTGTTTTAGTGTGCCGGTTTTCCCGCCCTCCCCCTTCCCCCGATTTACGATTTTTGACGATAAATCGGGGGAATTCCTATTGTATTGCGCCGCTAACGATTTTTGACGATTTAAAATATATCGGACGATATTTTAAATCGTCAAAAAATGATTCACATTCCTACTCTTCATTGACTGTTCCATTAACAGCTACGACTAAGAAAGGAGCCAACACTGCCAATTGGTCTATGGAAGCTGTGACTGCATTCCAGAAGTTAAAGACGCCTTTCAAAGCAAACCATGTCTCCGCCATTCGGACCCTACTCGACCCTTCATTGTGGAAGTCGATGCCTCTGATGTAGGTGTAGGGGCCGTGCTAAGCCAGACCGGTAATTCAAAGATCTTACACCCCTGTTCATTCTTTTCCCGACGCTTCTTGCCAGTGGAGAAGAACTACGGTATTGGGGATAAACAATTGTTGGCAATAAAAATGGCATTCGAAGAATGGCGCCCTTGGCTTGAAGGTGCTCAACATCAGATTACTGTTTACACTGATCACAAAAATCTGGGGTACCTCCATCATGCTCAGTGCCTTAACCATAGACAGGCGAGGTGGTCCCTGTTCTTCAACAGATTTGACTTTGTGCTGAAATACCACCCTGGTGACAAAAATGCCAGAGCAGATGCATTATCTCACTCTTTTCTCTCAGAAGACATACCTGATGAACCTCAGCATATTATTGACTCGAAGAGAGTGATTCTCACAGCTACACATCCGGTACCTCCGGGCAAGACCATTGTACCCTACAATCTAAGAAAGAAATTGCTAAGATGGGCTCATGATTCGAAACTGGCCGGACACCCTGGTCAACGGCGAACACTGGCCAAGATACAAAAGTACTATTGGTGGCCCACCATGAAAGAAGATACTCTAGCTTATGTGGCATCCTGTGCCAATTGTGCCAGACAGAAACCTCCACCTTGACATCCTTGGGGCCTGCTTCAGCACCGGATGAGCCCTGGACTCACATTGCAACAGATTTTGTGGTGGACCTGCCACTTTCCGGAGGAAACAACACCATTTGGGTTACAGTCGACCGATTCTCGAAGATGGCTCACTTCGTGGCTCTCCCTGGCTTGCCATCAGCCACGGAACTTGCTAAGTTATTCATCACTCACATCTTTCGCCTACATGGCATGCCTAAACACATTGTTTCTGACAGAGGAGTTCAATTTATAGCAAAGTTCTGGAAAGCCTTGTGTAAGAATTCGACATCACACTTGACTTCACCTCTGCGTATGATCCTCAGTCGAATGGCCAAACAGAGAGAATGAATAGAACTCTCAAACAGTTCCTCTATGCCTATATCGGTTCACGACAGAATGACTGGGCTGAACTCTTGCCCTGGGCTGAATTTGCCATCAATTCTCATCCAGTACCATCTACTAGATCTACACCATTTGAAGTGGTCTACGGACGACAACCTTTACCACTTCCACTTTCTGTGTCATCTCTGGCAGCTCAATCAACTGCCATACACATCCAGCAGCTCTGGAAAAAGACTAAAGAGATGCTTCAAAAAGCAGGACAAAGAGCAAAGAAATGCTATGATGCTCACCATAGCAAGGCTCCTGAATTCCTGCCTGGAGATAAAGTTTGGCTGTCTACCAAACATCTGAGACTTAAGCTTCCATCTGCTTGATTTGCTCCACGCTTCGTTGGACCCTTTCCTATTCTCTGATGATTGGGCTCTCTTAACTATAGTCTGCGACTCCCTCCAGCCATGCGGATCCACAATGCATTTCATGTGTCGCTGCTGAAACCACATGTTCTTAGCAAGTTTTCCACCAAGACACCTGAACCATCTCCAGTTGATGCAGAAGAAGACATCGAATACAAGGTTGATGCCATCCTTGATGATAGAAAGAGAGGCAGAGCTTGGGAATGCCTCCTGTCATGGGAGGGATACGGACCAGAAGAAAACTCTTGGGAACCTTTGGTTAATATCATGGACAAAGAGATGCTCCGACAACTTCATCGATCGCATCCTCAAAAACCTAGACCAGGTAGGGGATCTGGAGGGGGCCCTTTGAAGGGGGGTACTGTTGCGTCCGACGGGCTCAGACAGATTCGACCTCTGTGCCTCAACTTTCTTCCTTCTCTCTCCTCAAGCCTTGGGAAGATGGCTGCTGCCGCGTCTTCATGCTGCTCTCTCCAGCGTCCCCGGATCGACAACGGCGCCGGTGTTCGCCATGATTTTCCTGAGGGCCTCCTAGGGTGCACGCGCGCACACCACCCACATCTATATTCACGTCGTGGTGGGAACCTCAGAGGCGCCCCTCCGAGTGACATCATCCAGCCGGATATTTAGCCTGCCCTGCTTTTGCTAACAAACCAAGTTAGCGAGGATTGGACTGCTCCGGTCTAAGCTGCTCTGCTGCTTCCAGCTGCCGCTGGAAGCCTTCTCTGCCCTTCGGGGTAATCTCTCTAACCTGGGTACCCGCTCCTCGGGGGCCCTTCTTCTTTATTTCAGGTACCTATCCTGGGACACCGGGTACTCGCTCCTCGAGGGCCTGCTCTCCCTATTCTGGTGTCTACCTACCACTGAACAACTTCTGCCTGACTGGAACTCTATCACAGCTTCAGCTTCAGTGAGTACTAACCTTCTCAGGACCTGTACCTGCTATGCCACGCTGCTTACCATCTACTTGAGTTTGAGACTGGTCTCCTCTGCTGAGAATCACTGGACTGCTTCACTGGGTTACCTCCACTGCTGCCCGCTCCCCGGGCAGTGCCATCAGCTGTATAATAAATTCAACTTCTCTGTATTGTCATGTCTCGAGACTAGCCTAGTACTGCGGTTCCTCACGAGGCTCCTCCCCGTGGGAGTGGCCATCACCGCAGTACCCAAAAATCCACTCCAACACCTCAAAACCACAACAACTCTATGAAGGGAGCCCTAGTTCCATGCTCATTCTACTCCCACAAGTTCTCACCCGCAGAACGCAACTATACAATTGGGGACCGCGAGCTCCTGGCCGTGAAGCTCGCCCTCCAGGAATAGCGCCCCTGGCTTGAGGGAGCTCAGCACAAGTTTACCATCTTCACAGATCATAAGAATTTGGAACACCTTAAAGAGGCCCAGCTACTGAATGCATGGCAAGCCCGCTGGGCCTTCTTCTTTGCGCGGTTCAACTTTGAGTTGCATTACCACCCGGCCACGAAGAACCTCTGCGCCGATGCGCTTTCATGCTCGGTAGATCCTGAAGATACCTCCGAAATTCCAGCCCACATTATAGATCCCGCGTATATCTCCCTCACAGCTACAACCACCGTGCCACCCGGGAAGATGGTGGTGCCCCGTCGCCTCAGAGAGCAAGTACTGCGCTGGGCCCACGATTCTAGACTTGCTGGCCACCTTGGTTGGGCCTGGACCCTTGAGATGCTCCACAGGCATTATTGGTGGCCCAGTATGGTGAAAGATTCCTGGGATTACGTAGATTCCTGTCACATCTATGCCCAACAGAAGATGCCCACAGAACGCCCATGGGGTCTTCTCCAGCCTCTTCCGGCACCTACAGAATCACGGGCTAACCTTGCCACTGACTTTGTCGGGAAATTACCCCCTTCCAAGGGAAACACAGTGATTTGGGTCGTCATCGACCGTTTCTCCAAGATGGCCCACTTCATTCCTCTGCCTAGCCTGCCTTCAGCTCCCGAACTGGGGCGCCTCTTCTTAACCCAAGTCTTTCCCCTCCATGGGCTCCCACAGGAGATCATGTTGGACCGAGGTCCACAATTGACTGCTAAGTTCTGGAGGTCTTTGTGTCGCAGGTTCAATATCACTTTAAAACTGAACTCCACCTATCATCCTCAGGCGAACAGCCAGGCTGAACGGACAAATCTATCCTTAAAGGCCTTCCTCCGGTCCTATGTAAACAACCAACAGGACAACTGGGCCGACCTCCTCCCATGGGCCAAATTTGCACATAATACCCACGTTGCAGCCACCACAGGGAGCTCTCCGTTCCAGGTTGTCTACAGCCGGCAGCCCCGTCTGCCGCTTCCAGTTCCTCTGAACGTGCCCTCTCCAGCAGCTCAAGCAACCGCTCAGTCCATTCATTACCTTTGGGAACAGGTCATTCAAAGACTGGGTCAGGCCGCTGAAAGGGCAAGGAAGATCGCTGATGCCCATCGTCGTGCGGCCCCCACGTTCCTTCCTGGCCAGAAAGTATGGCTTAGCAGCAAACATATCTGACTTTGTCTACCTTCCCAGAGGTTGGCTCCGAAATATGTGGGTCCTTTCCCAGTTTTACGGCAAGTGGGGGCCGTCACTTATCAGCTTTGCCTACCTGACAGCTTAGGCATTCACAACATGTTCCATGTCTCGCTTCTCAAGCCTCTTGTCATGTCTTGGCCCTTGCAACGACAGCCACCTCCGACTCAAGTTTCCGCGGAACCGGAAGCTCACTTTCAAGTAAAGGAGGTCTTGGAAGTCCGTCGAAGGAAGAGGCGCTGGGAGTATCTCCTGTCATGGGAGGGACTCGGCCCCAAAGAAAACTCCTGGGAACCCTCTCACAACATCCTGGACAAGGAGCTTCTACGGACCTTCCATCAAGCGCATCCTGAGAAGCCTAGACCGATGAGGGGGAGGCCAAGAGGGGGGATACTGTTGCGTGCCCCGGCCACGCTAGGGCTGTGGCTGGCCCTGCTTACCTTCCAGACCCAGCCTCGACAGCTCCTCCGGTCTCTCCTGCAGTTGTAGCTAGCCGCCTGCATCCTCGGGCTTCCAGTCCCTCGGCCTCCACAATTCTGGATCCGGTTCTCTCCTGCTCCGGTGCTCTGCGGCCCTCATGGCGCGGAGAGGCCCGCGCCACGCCTTCCTCGGGGTGTTCCCTTAGGCGCGTGCGCAGAGGTTTGACCTTTAAAGGCACTGTGGCGGGAAACCGCTTCGTGGCACCCAGTAATGATGTCACCTGAGCCCCCCATTCCTTGCCTTGGCAACGGGTCGTCACACAAAGTGTGAGTTAGTTGCCTCCTCATGCTTGTTCCTGCGTTCCTGTACTTGTTCCTGTGTTCCTCTGCTTGTTCCAGTGTTCCGGTGTTCCTGTGCTTGTTCCAGTTCTCCTGAGTTCCTTCGTTGTTCCTGTGGTCCTTCCTGAGTTTCAGTGCCTGTTCCTGTCTTCCTTCTTCGAGTGGTCCTAGGTTCCGCATCCCAGGTTGTACCCTTCTCGGGCTGATACTCGGTACTGACCCAGGCTTGCCTTTGACCACGCTTGGACTGATACCTGGAATTGACCTTTGCTTGCCTTGACCACGCTCGGAATGATACCTGGAACTGACCTCTATCTGCCTTTGACCTCGCTTGGACTGGTACCTGGAACTGACCCCTGCTTGGCTGACCATCCTCAGACAGATACCCTGGCTTTGACCCTTGCGCTCCATTCGGACACTCTCTTCGCTTCCCCTGTGACCACCAGGTTCGCCTGCTTTGATGCTACCAGCGGCCTTCCGCGAGCTAGACCAATAGGTGCTACCTACCTGTCCGGAGGACCTTCTGTTCCTGCTACGTTCCTGTGGTCTCCAGTACTCTCTGTTCCGGCCTGGCTCGTCTGTTCAACGTCAGCCATACACCCTTACTCCTTGTGGGCACACCTCTCTGCCATCTCTCCGGGAGACCCCTAGAGGCCCACCTAAGCCCAGGCAGCCCGGGAATCCAAGGGCTCAACCTGCGGGGACCCCGGGCCGTTATTGGTGAAACTCCAGCTTGCCTCTGTCTCCTTGTGTGCTCTGCCTCCTGGCGGCAGGCACCCCCTGAATTCCTTCAGAGGGCTGTACCTATCCTGCGCCAGGTCAAGGATCCACCTCCAGCGCAACACCCACAGCCAGTTGGGTTTTCAGGATATCCACAATGAATATGCATGAGATAAATGTGCATATATCGAGTCTCCCTGATATGAAATTTTATCTCATGCATATTCATTGTGGATATTCTGAAAACCCAACTGGCTGTGGGGTCCCCAGGACAGGTTTGTGAAGCCCTGGACTACATATTTACCACCCTTTCTATTTACACCGATTCAATATTGTATTATAGATGTAGTTTATGCCTATTGCAGACATCATCCTATGATGTAACATGCTTTGAACTCTTCTGCTGGAAAAGCTTGAGACAAATAAATGACAATGATGCTGCTTCTTCAGGCCAGAAAAAGGTCAATATTAAAGAAGGAGGGGGCAGAGTGTGATTTGATAATCTTAACTAAAAGCCCAGATAGAAGCAGGAGCCAATTAATATTCATAAAGAACCAGAAAAGGCTCCAAGATGCAGTGACAGTGCTCAGTGTAAAGCTCCTCCCGCTCCTCTGTGATGTCATCAGGCTGGGCCCAGCAGAAGAGGAGCTCACGTGCTGCAGATGGAGAGATGTAGATTCTTTTTTTCCTTCATGCATTCATTTGTAGTTTAACAACTGGAAATCAGAAACCTTCAGTCTCAAATATAAGCTTATGCTTTTCTCTCCTGCTCCTGAAATATCTCCGGAACTGCACTGCAAGCAACAAACACTCAGCTCTTCCTCAGCCCGAGAAAGAGCCTCCAATTCATTTCTGATCCTAAAAGCAGAGAGGAGAATGCCTGCAGGAGCTTCTGTTCAGGTAGGAGATTGCCCCCCCAACTTCCTGTCCTCTCTATACAAACCTTGCTGCGGCTTTCTAATCTGCGACACTGCAGAGTCAGTCCTGACTTTAATAGGACTCCGAGCAGAGCTGATGCACAGTGTGTACGCGGTTTCCAGTTGCTATAAGCCTGCTCTATGACTGTGAATTATTTACACCCAGCAAATTCTTTCTCTGCCCTGCTGAGCCCCAGCACTAGGTGGGTCTCATGATGGAGGTGATGCAGAAGGTGCCGAGTGTGTTTCTGGTTTGTCTTTCAGATCCCGGTGACCTTTGAGGACATTGCTGTCTATTTCTCCCAGGAGGAGTGGGGGTATTTAGATGAAGGGCAGAAGGAGCTTTACAAGGAGGTGATGAAGGAGAATTATCAGATGCTCAGATCACTGGGTAAGGGACAATTTTACATAGGAGTGCCTCCAGCTTGCTGATACAACCTATTATTTTGCTGTGACTTTTATTTTCAAGTTTAGTCTGTGACTGTAGGTTGCCATGATTTGGGTGAATTTCTTATTCAAAGAGGTGGATAATGAATCTAAATAGATAATTGTGTGTTAGCAGCCTTGGGACATCTTGATAAAGAGAATCATGGTTATCCTGGTGAGATTCGGGTGAAAAGTGGGCGAGTGCTGCTGTGATCACGCAGGGGCTGTTTTAAGCTGTGGTAAAACAGCGCATTCCCATGGATTTTACCAAACCGCAGAGCCTGAGTCTCTGAATCAGGGGCGGGCAGTTCCGGTCCTCGAGGACCGCAGACCAGTTGGGTTTTCAGGATAGCTCTAATGAATATGCATGAAATAGATTTGCATAACGTGTATATATGCATATTCATTAGGTATATCCTGAAAACCCAACTGGCTTGCGGCCTTCGAGGACCGGAACTGCCCACCCCTGGTCTAAATCCTGCGTTGCTGGGGCTGGCAAAGAATGTGCCATCTCTGCCCGGGACAGCACTCGGTCACCACAGCCATGGAGCAGGGTCTTAGGGGTCCCACAAGCTGCTGTTGAACCCCTTTCCACCCCCAGGCCACGGTCCCGGTCCTCCTCTTTGTCATTTCTAATCCTTCCCCTGGCTTATCTCTCCCTCTCTTATCTAGCGCGGTGCACCGCCAGTGTTTTCATGGCCTATTTTTTGTTTTATTTTTCTTTTTTAATAAATGAACCAAACAAACTGAAATGTGAAAAAAAAAGAATTAAAAAATGGTGTCTGGTCTGGGGCCTTGATCCCTTTCTCTTCATCCCCACCCTCTCTTCATTAAAAGTGGGATTTTTTTTTGGGGGGGGGGGGGGTTTATATATATATATCATCCTCTTTCACACACACCCCCACCATCACCCGACCTCCTGCTCAGTGTCTTCCCCCATCTGTGGGCCCCCCCCCCCCCCCCCCCGCTGGTGCCATTTCCTTTTATGAAAGAAGCTAATAGTGCAGGCCTCAGGTCAGCCAGTGCCTCTCCCCTCACCCACCCAGACCTCCTGATTAGTGCCTTCCCCCCTCCGTGGGGGTCTCCATGGGACAGGAGTGATCCGCAGTCCCTCCTCCCCCGCCAGCGCCTTTTCCTTGTATGGAAGAAGCTGATGATGGTGCAGGCCTCAGGTCAGCCAGTGCCACTTTAGATTCTGCTGCTGCTGCTGCTGCAGAATAATATTCAATAATTAAAACTAATAAGGATAGAAAACAATCCCTGTTTCTCCATACCTGAGAACTTTTAATTCCAGTCACCTTGAGATGGTCATGAATTAGTTGTTCTCTAGCACACATCACCCTCATATGCTCAATTTACTCTTTCGGATAGTAGAAAGACTAGGGGGCACTCCATGAAGTTAGCATGGGGCACATTTAAAACTAATCGGAGAAAGTTCTTTTTCACTCAACGCACAATTAAACTCTGGAATTTGTTGCCAGAGGATGTGGTTAGTGCAGTTAGTGTAGCTGTGTTTAAAAAAGGATTGGATAAGTTCTTGGAGGAGAAGTCCATTACCTGCTATTAAGTTCACCTAGAGCAGAGCTTTCCAAACTTTTCACGTTGGTGACACACTTTTTAGACAAACATAATTTCGTGACACAGTAATTCAGTCTACCAGCAAACCAGAAGTTAAAGGTTAAACGAACAAAATGTATTTCAACAATTTATGTATGTTTCCTTAAATATATACATAAATAAAATGTTTCACAACACAACCTATCTCATAATAAATATTTGCAGGCTTCCACTTCCTCCATGCTGATCTCGTACATTGTGAGATCCGCATAGAGAAAGTGCTACTCTTGCACATTCCCAAAGATTACATGTGCCAATCACTAAAAAGTAATTTTTTTTTTTACCTTTGCTGTCTGATCTTAGTTTTCTAATCGGTTGGTCACAGGCTTTTTTTTCCACCTTTCCTTTCTTGTTTTTTTGCCAATTCCTTTTACAGGGTCTTTTTTTCTATTTCTTTTCTCTCCATCTGTCTTCCCTCAAACACACAATCAGGTTCTCATTCTCACACGCTATCTCACACATTCTCACACACACAGGCTCTCACTCACATGCAATCTCACACATCCACAGCTCTCACTCTCACATGCCTCTCTCTCATACATACATAAATACTGTCTCTCTTGTGCACATGCTGTCTCACTCTCACACACACAGGCTCTCTCACTCCTACATGCTCTCTTGCTCAAGCACAGGCTCTCACTGGCACATGCTGTCCCTCTGAACGGGTTGCCGAAGGATGGGCTCTTCAGAGGCCCTGATCTTCCCTGGCCGTGACATGGGATCTGCAGCGGCCCTGCTATCGGGTTTCCTCCTCTTCTCGGGCCGTCGCGACGTGGGATCCACAACGGCCCATTAATGCTGCTCTTCTTCTGTACGCAGCAGATGCTCCTCCTCCTTCCTGCCCACGCGGCTCCGGCAACGTTTTTCTTCCAGGGTTGCACAGGCAGGAAGGAGGAGGAGTGAACGTGACCCTTTTCTTCGGGCCGTGGTGATGTAAGCTCCACCACTGCCCGCCGATCTTCCTGCTATAGTTCCCTGCTTCCGCCGGCCCTGTGGACCGGGCGACACACCTCCACACTACAGGCGACACACTAATGTGTCCCGACACACACTTTGGAAAGCTCTGACCTAGAGAATAGCCACTGCCATTAGCAATGGTAACATGGGATAGACTTAGTTTTTGGGTACTTCCCAGGTTCTTATGGCCTGGATTGGCCACTGTTGGAAACAGGATGTTGGGTTTGATGGACCCTTGGTCTGACCCAGTATGGCATTTTCTTATGTTCTCATGCATACACATAGTACCCCTCTCTCACTGATGTGCTTGCTTGCTGTGACACAGATGCTTACTGACACACATGCTCTCACTCACGGCCTTATGTATGCTTTCACACACATGCTGACTCATTCACTCTCCCTCACACACATGCTCACTGACATACTCGCCCTGTCACACTCACACATGTTCAGTGGCACACAAACTCTGGCTCATCCGTCCAGTCACGCTCATACACATGCTCAGACTTATGCACACTCACACATGCTGTCATTCTCTCCCTTGCACCCATGCTCACTGACACACTTGGACTCTAAACGCTCACACATGCTGACGTGCACACCCTCACTGCCTCATACATTCAGACATGCTCACTTATGTTTGCTTTTCTCCCCCTCTGTCTGTGAATAAGTAAAAATACATTTTTACTTACATTGGTCAGGGAAAATTCAGGCAGGGCCCAAGAAAGGAGAGTCTGAGTGGGCTTTAGAGCAGTGCTTCTCAACCTTTTTTCTGTCGGGACACACCTGACAGATGGTTCTCACATGCGTGACACACTGAACACATGAACATCATAGGGCTAAATGTAAAAGTACACTTTGCTTGGGGCCGCTGCTGCCGCCGCTATTTTTTCATGTGGCATGCCTTTCTTCTTCC
Source organism: Rhinatrema bivittatum (assembly GCF_901001135.1). Taxonomy (NCBI): domain Eukaryota; kingdom Metazoa; phylum Chordata; class Amphibia; order Gymnophiona; family Rhinatrematidae; genus Rhinatrema; species Rhinatrema bivittatum. The sequence goes on along the minus strand of NC_042616.1, from coordinate 37,975,318 downwards.
CGGCCCCCCCACTGCACGTCACTTCCTGTTCCGGGCCAGGGGGGCAGGTGTGGGAAGAAGAAAAGGCCCAGCTGCAGTTGCCATCCTCCACCTACATTGCTGTCGTTCCATGAAACCGGGGCTGGTGCTGTGGCGAAAATACAAAAGCAGCACTTAGGTGGATGGCTGCTGCTGCTGGTGTCCACGAGCAACACCTGTCACGTGATTGGGGTGACCGGCCCACCGGGGCATGCCCGAAGCCCCGATAGGCCAGTCCGCCCCTGGTTGCTCCTAACATGTTTCCCTTCCAACTATTTCCTCCACCCACTCGGGTTGCCAACTGGCTCCAGATTTTCAGCACAGGTTGATCCAGTCCTGGTTTTACCCCATTGCATGCTGGGACTTATTCTGATTTCCCTATTGCATTCCCCAAGAAAATAAAAAAAATTATATAAGTACCTGCATGCAGGGGAGTAAAACCAGGACTGGATCAACCTGTCCTGAGAATCTGGAGCCAGTTGGCAACCCTACCACCCCTTTTCTTATTTTCTCAACCTCCCCCCTCCCTAAAGTCCAACAGCTTACTCTCCTCCCCCTGCCCCCAAGCATGGGTTTCTCCTAACCCTCCCCCCCCAACCACCCCCCCCCCCCCCCCCCCCCCCCACTTCCAACTATTACCTCCACCCACTACTCTCCCACCACCCCTCTTCTTATTTCATCATCCTTTCCCATCCTCCCCCCATGAAAAAAGCAAGGAAATCTCCAGTTCCAAGGACTGCAAGTATCAGAGTACTGGCATCCATGAGCCCGGAGACTACCACCCTAGTGTGGAGAGAATTTAACTGCAACATGGTTGCTGAGCTTGGCAGAGGTGTGTGCTATGTGTGCTGCCTGCCCTGCTCTGAAAGCCTGGGGACCCCGGACACTAGGCTGGCAACCCCCAAAGACCACCCATACCAAGGACAGGATCCAACGCAGATATAGAACATTAAAAAAAAAAAAAAAAGAAGTAATTCTTAAAGAAATAAAACATTTATTATCAACACAGAAAACAGAATGTACAAGAACAGATATCGGAGCCTTAAACACAATTCCAGACCGTTCTGGCACAGTCCAAGAGGGAATGGTGCTGCTCATCCAAAATTGTCCGTCATCACCTTTCTCCTTATTTCATTCCCCCTTGCTGTGTGTTGCGTTCGTGCCTGTTCTCGCCTTCGCTCCATCCTCTCTACCTTAGTGGCGACTCCCTTCGGCTCTGACGGACAGATGCTGCCGCGGCTTCTCCTCGCCACTTCTCCCCAGAATCCCCGGGCTGGCCTGACGCTGCGGATCCGCCATGTTCCTGATGACGTAAGGGCGTGCCCGCACGCGCTCCAGAGTTTGTACCGGCAAGGGAGTGAACCTCGGGGGCGTGTGTCCGTCCCCCCCCCCCCCCCCCCCCCCATAGTGACATCATCCGCTTCCAACTTTAAAAGGTCTTCTTGATTTCAGATTGTTAAGACGGGATCCGGTACTCCCTCCTCGAGGGCCTACATCCCTGAATGCTCAGAAGATTCCTTACTACCTGGAAGCGATCGCAGACGTGAACACAGTGAGTTCTATTACAGATAGGAACCGGTACTCGCTCCACGAGAGCCTATGTTCCTAATCTCCGAAGACTCCCTTCTGTCTAAGATGTTATCGCAGGTACGGAGATCATGAATTATTATTGCAGATAGGAACCGGTACTCGCTCCACGAGGGCCCATGTTCCTAAAACCCTTCAAAACTCTCTTCTATCTCAGAAGCTATCGCATACCTACATCTTGTGAGTTTCTATTACAGATTGCAGATAGGAACTGGTACTTGCTCTAGGAGGGCCTATGTTCCTAAAACCCTCCAAAGACTCTCTTCTGTTCCAGAAGCCATCTCATACCAGATGTTGTGAGTTCTCATTCCAGACTGCATATAGGAACCAGTACTCGCCTACGGCTCCTGTTCCTGAATATACTGAAGACTCTTTGTTGCATAGAAGCCATTACAGATATTTACAGTTGTGAGTGTATCATCTACTACTGGTTATGTATCCAGCATACCCTGTCTACTCACTACCTATAGTCTCTCTCTACAGCTCAGCAACCCAGAGATCACAGTTTCAGGATCGGAGGGACTTCAGCCCTGCCGGGCACATCAGCTCACTACTGCCACCTCTGGTGGTTCTACTTCCTGTCTAATAAAAGAACTCTCTGTGTTTGTCTCCATACTCTAACCTAACCAGTGGTCCCTCTCAGGATATCCTCCTGGGGGCGCTGTCATCTGCCATCGGCCCAAGGATTCATCAATTTCCATTAAGTGTTTATTCCTTACACTACTAGAGCGGTATCATACAGACTGCCACTCTGAGGGAGCCAACCCACAACAGATCATTAACTCCGCCTATGGAGTATTACAAATTGCTAGCTCCTCCCCTTGGGGAAGCAGATCCATAACAGATTGCTGCTCCTCCCCTTGGGAGGAGCTGATTGATAACAGATTGCTAACTCCTCCTTCAACGGGAGTATCCAGCAGCCAGATTTATAACAGATTGCTGCTCACATCTGCTTGCTCCACCCATCAACATAGCAGAATTATAACGGATTGTTAACTCCGCCCTCCTGGCGGGTTGATCGCTAACACTGTGTTGTTGCTTTCTGGGGTTGGAGCGCACACCTCTGGCTCTGCATCCTGCTCGATGCCATGCTGAAGGGCTGTGTAGTACAGGATACAGCGTGCTACCACAATATCTGCTACTTTTTCTGGTGAGTGTTGGAGAGCCCCTCCTGCGCGGGCCAGGCACCAGAATCTACTTTTAAGTATACCAAATTACCAAATGTGCGCTCCATTACCCACCCACCCCCCACGGTTTTGTCGTGAGCCTCCTGATATTTTCTTTCAGCAGCATTTCGAGGCAGTGCCAATGGCGTCACAGGTCAAGGCTGCTGACCATAGCCAGCGTCATCTGTAGAACACACAAAAAAATACAGTTATATCTTTTCAAAAACAAAGTATGTTTTCTCTTCCTGAAAGTTCCCTGCCATCTTCACCCACCCCTGCGAGCTATCCACTGAAACATTTTGTCGTGCACGCTGGCTACCCAAGACCTGGTACACCCTTACGATTCTGCTTTAGATGCTCAGCACTGCACGCTGACACGTGTGGCATATTATTAGGCATGATAGCACCCCGTGTAGCAGACAGCATGTGTACAATGATGCCTCAACTAAAACCTGACTGTAGGCTTTCCGATACATGTTTGCTCCAATAACTACTAATCAGTTAAACCTGCCAGCTTACATTGAAGGGTCCCAGGGTATATAATACTATAGTCTTTTTTTCATGCATGTATGCAGAAATGCAGGTGAATAACCAATTTAGTAGTCACTTTGGGCATACATGTACCACAAAGCTCATACTAACTAGCCTTTTATTACCTCCTCTGCACACTTCTGAGAAATATTTACAGTTTTAAATTGCACACCCTCAACCCCACATTCTTTTTTTTTTTTTTCCAAAATAATTTTTATTATAAATTAAATTAATGCAAAACAACACAGCTTACAAATACAGAAATCAAAAACACAATACATAAACCATAGTATATCAAACAGAGCCAATACTATGAAACTTTTAGAAGTCATTCAGCTTACGTGTTCGATTGCCAGTATTACATGCAAATATTTCCCTTGACATAACTCTCTATTTTATAAACAGTCATACCCCAGTCACACACCATTCATACATTTCTCCCACCCATTACAGGAACCTCCATTTAAGACCAGATATGTTTATAACCAGTATCAATCAACCCAGCTTGTAAATCTTTTGGAAGTAACGCATAATAGGCTTGCCAACAAGCACAGTACAATTTATCAGGTTTCCGTGTGCCACTGAGAAAGTCCATAAATTCCATTTGTAGTAGTAATACCATTCTATTTGTCCACACTGCTAAAGTAGGCATAGCCATTGGGTCAGTCCAGTCCGCCAGTATGGTCCTACATGCGAGCATAATAGCAAGACGCTCAAATTTTCGTTTTGAATTATTACCAGGTAAGTCTACCAAGTGGGAGCTAGCCAACAATATATGCCCGGTAACAGGTATAGGCACATCTGAACATTTAGTAATCGTCTGAAACACAGAGTCCCAGAAGGTTGTTAATTTTGGACAGGTAAACAATCGATGGTATAACATCCCATCCGTTGTTCCACATTTACTACACAAAGAAGTAGATGCCAACTTCATTTTGTTTCTGCGAACATCATCATAATAAAAACAGTGAAGTATTTTAAATTGGACTTCCCGTAATCCCAAGTCAGGTAAAGACACAAACAGCGCCTTAAAGCAGGATTTCAAATATGATGGTGTGAGTTGTATTCCTATCATATTAGACCAGCGAGTTGCCAAAGAGTCCAAACAGGCAACTTTAATAAATTTTTTCCCTAGCTTTTTCCAACCTGCGATTGAATTAGTCATACACGCTGTATCAAATATATTTGTAGCAAAGTTTGATTCAGCAGCTAACACCTCAAGAGCTCCATGAGAAAGGTTGCAAGTAATGACGGACCTGTAAGTAAGCGAAAAATTGTTTTGCTGGGAGTTGATAAGTACGAGCCAAAGTATCATAATCCAATAAAACATGAGAAACAGGATCAAATAAATGAAAAGCAAACATTAATCCACGATTTGCCCAAGATAGATGGAACCCTTTATTCTCAATCCCAGGAAGAAAGCCACTTTTTAAAAATTTTTTATAACTTACCCGGCAACCAGCCTTCACCGTATTTCCCTTCAGCGAATTGCTGTGCCAGTGCTGACTGTGCCAGGATGCAGCAATCATGGCTGCCACCTGGGAGCTTTACCACCACGCTGGGAATCTTCGGTTCCGTGTTACGCGCCACTTGCACATTGAGGGAGAGGTAATGCTTTTGATTCCGGTGTGCCCACCCCTTTTCCATGGGGTACAGTCGAGAGCTCCCATCACGTTTGGCATACCGGCTCTATCGAAAAACACTCTCTCTTCATTTGCTGCCACTCCCGAAGCTGCTGCTGGGGGGGTACCTGATGTACTGCTTGACCCTCTTCAGCATGGCCCTCGGTACCTGGGTGAAGTGACTTGAGAACGTCTGTTGCTCCATTGCCAGCCACCACAGCCACTTTGTTCTGGAAAGAACCGGTGGCAAGAAAATGAAGGGCTCCGGGGCAGCTTCACCAGGCCTGGGGATGGCATGTCCGCGATCTGCGAGGGGGATCAATGTCCTCTCTCAGCTCTTCATACAGGCCCGTGATAGCCCTGGATCCTGGTCTGCAGGTCCTCGCCACAACCGACTCCGGCGTCCCCGGCAGCGTGGTCCTGAGGCAGCGGATATTCCGCTGCCTCCGTAACCTCCTGTGGCCTGTTCCAGTCGGAACAGCCTGCTCCTCAGGATCCCTCCTCCGCCCGCTCCCTCGTGCTCCTCTCTCTCTCTCTCTCCTGCCACGCCCTCTTGTCACCTGCCAAGCTTTCTGCTGCTGTCGTCCTATGGCGAACCCGCATCAGGAGCAGCTGGACGCAGCCAGAAATCTCCATCGTAGAATCAACGCCACAACCGCAGGGACACACAGCCACACCACACCAACGGAATAAAACGACCCTCCCCCGAATCGGCACTGCCACTTAACTCGTGCCCTGACCTCGGCGCTAAAAAAAACAAACCTCGCATTAAAAAAACCCAAAAACCCCAGCACTAGCATTTCTGTCTTTTAGCGCCGCTCCCTGCATTGCCCGTGAATAAATAATCGCTTCCTTTGCATGCCATTAGCATACACTGCTGCAGGAAAAAAAAAAACGCGGGTCGGTAAGCGTCTTTGTAGGTGCTTTTTTCTCCGCACACAAAACCCTTATTACCTACCCTTATGGGGATTTGCGCGGGGAAAACGTGCGTCCAAACTCGCGGCAGCTTCAGTGCACCTTCGTGCTTCGGGCCCCGAGGCCTGGCGGGTGTCTGATTTGTAACCTTCATTTGCCACCTTTTCTCTGCGGGCTGGATCAGTGTTACGAAGAACCGGTTTCTGAAGGCCACTGCTCGGGACTGCAGCTTCACTGGGCTTTTGCCTTGCACCCCACTAGTGCCAGAGTACTTTGGTTTTTTTTGTTTTTTTCATTCTGTGAAATGAGAATGACCAGAAACCGTGTCTTAATTTGTTTATTTTTTGACTTTTGCTGCTGTGCATGTCTTTTTTTTCTCCTCGTTATTGTTTGGACTTTTTTTTTTCCAATCTCGATGAGCAGCGATTAAGTTCGGTGGATTTACTGTTTTGTTGCCTTTTATTCTGGTGCTGGCATTTTTGGACTTACATTGAACTCTTTCTTGCATTGGGAAAGAGATTTTCTTTTTTCTCTCCTTCCCTTATTGTACATTAAATGTTCTTAGTATTGTACGCAGTCCTCTGATAACCTTTTCATGAATTTGTTTCCAGAATTTTCTCATTAGACATTTGCAAAAACTTTTTCTTTTGTTTTGGGAAGTTTGTTACATGGAGGGAGAATTCTATCCCTATTTGTTTTTTTGTTTTTTTGAGAGAGAAGATCCCACTGGCGCAGTTTGCACGTGCAGTCACTCTAGGTGGTGGCTTGGGATAACACAATAATGCCGTCCAGTGTGTCCAGCAAGTTACTGCTGCTCCATGCAGCTTACCCTCACGTTTCTGACAAGGATAGAAACTGCCGCTCTGTGCAGTTAACCCCATACTTTCCGTTAAAGTTTGCAACTGCCACGCCATGTAGCTTATCCCCATGATTCTGTTAAGGGCAGTAACTGCCAATCCGTGCAGGTCACCCCCACGTTTCTGTTAAGGGCAGTAACTGCCGATCCGTGCAGGTCACCCCCACGTTTCTGTTAAGGGCAGTAACTGCCGATCTGTACAGGTCACCTCCATGTTTCTGTTAAGAGCAGTAACTGCCGCTCCGTGCAGGTTACCCCCCACGTTTCTGTTAAGGGCAGTAACTGCCGCTTGTGCAGATCACCCCCACGTTTCTGTTAAGGGTAGTAACCGCTGCTCCATTCAGGTTAACCCCCAGTCTTATGTTAAGGATAGTAATATTTACAATCCAAATCAAGCAACTATCAAACCTATAACAAAATTACTGCTAGCAACATTTTCTATGGATGGGTTTTGGTTTTTTTTTTTTTCTTTCTGGGGGAGTTGGAGGTTTCAGTTTAGGAGATTTAGGGTGACAATTTCAGCATACACTTCTTTTGGTTTTGTTCATTTTCTGTAATTGTTGTTCCAGGTTTCCTTTTCCTGTGCTCTTCTGTTTGGAGGCTTGGGCTGGGAAGCTTCCATAGTGCTTTGCCACGCCTTTATTTCTGCTCCCTCCTTGAAGTATTGGAAGATATCTAGCACTCTAAACTGCGCCTATAGTGGCAAACCATGCTAAACGGCTCACACATTTAAAACTAGTAAAATTGCAGAACAGTCATCAAAAGTCATAGGACAAATACATTAACACAAAAATCTAACATCAGGAAAAGCTGCCTTCAGCTGATTACGGGAGATCTGTATGTCAACGGCTCGCACAGCGTCTCGTAAAAGTGTTCTATGGGGTAGGACCACTAACGAAAAAAACCCCCCTTAATTACGTGTCTCAGAGATGCGCCTTTTTAACAGTGGGAACGTAAAGAACGAGTAGGCTGATAAATTTTCAGTAGAGTCGAGAGAATTTGGGCCATCCTGTTTAATTGTTTTAAAAATCCGTCACCTCTTCGATCATATCCAGTGAAAGGGTCATAAGAACATAAGAACATGCCATACTGGGTCAGACCAAGGGTCCATCAAGCCCAGCATCCTGTTTCCAACAGTCGCCAATCCAGACCATAAGAACCTGGCAAGTACCCAAAAACTAAGTCTATTCCATGTTACCATTGCTAATGTCAGTGGCTATTCTCTAAGGGGCGGATTTTCAGAGCCCTGCTCGCGTAAATCCGCCCGGTTTTGGGCGGATTTACGCGAGCAGGGCCCTGCGCGCCGGGAAGCCTATTTTACATAGGCCTACCGGCGCGCACAGAGCCCCGGGACTCGCGTAAGTCCCGGGGTTTTCGGAGGGGGGCGTGTCGGGGGCGTGTCGGGGGCGTGTCGGGGGGCGGGCCCGGTCGTCGCGGCGTTTCGGGGGCGTGTCGGCAGCGTTTTGGGGGCGGGTACGGGGGCGTGGCTACGGCCCGGGGCGGTCCGGGGGCATGGCCGCGCCCTCCGTACCCGCCCCCAGGTCGCGGCCCGGCGCACAGGAGGCCCGCTGGCGCGCGGGGATTTACGTCTCCCTCCGGGAGGCGTAAATCCCCCGACAAAGGTAAGGGGGGGGGGTTTAGACAGGGCCGGGCGGGTGGGTTAGGTAGGGGAAGGTGAGGGGAGGGCAAAGGAAAGTTCCCTCCGAGGCCGCTCCGATTTCGGAGCGGCCTTGGAGGGAACAGGGTAGGCAGCGCGGCTCGGCGCGCGCCGGCTATACAAAATCAATAGCCTTGCGCGCGCCGATCCAGGGATTTTAGTGGATACGCGCGGCTCCGCGCGTATCTACTAAAATCAGGCGTACTTTTGCTTGAGTCTGATGCGCAAGCAAAAGTAGGCCTATTCGCGCTTTTTGAAAATCTACCCCTAAGTGAACTTAATAGCAGGTAATGGACTTCTCCAAGAACTTATCCAATCCTTTTTTAAACACAGCTATACTAACTGCACTAACCACATCCTCTGGCAACAAATTCCAGAGTTTATTTGTGCGTTGAGTAAAAAAGAACTTTCTCCGATTAGTTTTAAATGTGCCACATGTTAACTTCATGGAGTGCCCCCTAGTCTTTCTATTATCCGAAAGAGTAAATAACCAATTCACATCTACCCATTCTAGACCTCTAATGATTTTAAACACCTCTATCATATCCCCCCTCAGCCGTCTCTTCTCCAAGCTGAAAAGTCCTAACCTCTTTAGTCTTTCCTCATAGGGGAGCTGTTCCATTCCCTTTATCGTTTTGGTCGCCCTTCTCTGTGCCTTCTCCATCGCAATTATATCTTTTTTGAGAAGCGGCGACCAGAATTGTTCACAGTACTCAAGGTGCGGTCTCACCATGGAGCGATACAGAGGCCTTATGACATTTTCCGTTTTATTCACCATTCCCGTTCTAATAATTCCCAACATTGTTTGTTTTTTTGACCGCCGCAGCACACTGCACCGATGATTTCAATGTGTTATCCACTATGACGTCTAGATCTCTTTCTTGGGTTGTAGCACCTAATATGGAACCCAACATTGTGTAACTATAGCATGGGTTATTTTTCCCTATATGCATCACCTTGCACTTATCCACATTAAATTTCATCTGCCATTTGGATGCCCAATTTTCCAGTCTCACAAAGTCTTCCTGCAATTTATCACAATCTGCTTGTTATTTAACTACTCTGAACAATTTTGTGTCGTCTGCAAATTTGATTATCTCACTCGTCGTATTTCTTTCCAGATCATTTATAAATATATTGAAAAGTAAGGATCCCAATACAGATCCCTGAGGCACTCCACTGAGATAGTGAAACAGTTTTAAGATTCTTCAGCAGCTGAGACCTCATGATGTCAACGTTGCATTGCTTCAGGAAACAGAGCTTTCTGCTCTAGAACCTGTCAAACTGAAACACCAGTGGGCAGGCGATGTTGGCTTTGCCTCTTCTGAGTCTAGCAAGGCCAGGGTGGCTGTTCTAGCAGGTAAAAAACATGTCTCTTCAGCTAGTGAAAACTGCTAGAGATCCAGAAGGCCATTTTCTTGCTGTACAAAGTGAGCTTATATGGTTTATCTATTGTACTTTGCAGCTTTTTTTTAAATTGAAATTTTAACATTAAAAATTACAGGATTGTCAGATTATCTCATATTTACAATTCAACAATTAACAATTATCATAAATAAGATAGCACAAGAGGTCTTAAACCTTTCTTCTACCATTATTTAAAATTATTATTTAAAACTTAAAATCCTTCAAAAAAGACTTAAAACCCTGGCTTCTCAGCCAATCTTTTAAAGATAGCACTCAATGACTTTAAAATTCTTTTATATATTCTGCCATTTTTCAATCTTCAATCTCCCTGTTACAATGATACAGATGCCCTTCAATGCTTCATGAGATATATGTACATCTATTCAGGGTTCTATCCTGTGTTATCTTGTTATACATTCTCCTGTTGTATTTACTATCGTTAATTTTAAATTGTAATCTTCATACATCGTTCTATGTAACATGTTGTTTCTGTATGTAAACCGGAGTGAAGGCAACTCTGCTATACCTCGGTATATAAAAAAATGCTAAATAAATAAATAAATAAATAAATTATTATAATCCTCACGTTACTCTTTTTAAAGTCAAACTTATTGCCAAGTACATATTGACACAGAGCTAGCAGAAGGTACATATCTAATAATAACCATAAATTAAATATTAACCTGAGTCCTTACCCAGACTACATAAAATTCTGCTGCTCCGGATATTAAGAAACTTACCATGTTAATTTCTAAGTTATTCTATTTAGAGAAATGCATTAAATTAAAGTGACCGGGGAAATCTGGATGATTTCAAAAGGGTGATAAACGTGAGAGAGATGAAAAACAGTAGTGTCTAAAATTTTATACTAAAAAGTTAAAATAGGTCCAGCTTCTATGCACTAAACACCTATTCTCATAATTTTTTTTCAAACGCTTTCTCAGTTGTTAAGCTCTCATGCTCAGGCAGTTTATAACTGTGCTCACAATGTATTTGTTGGCTGGAAGTTTATCCACTGGTGAGTCACAGCGGGGAAGGCTCAAGGGTGTTTCTTGTTTGTGTGCTTCTTTGGAATTGATTGATTCTTGGGGTACCTTCCGCCTGGTCTCTAGAGCCCAGAGCAGTCAGTCGAGCCCAGGGGTTCTCAACCCAGTCCTTGGGCTACATCTAACCACTCCGGTTTTCAGGATATTTACAGTGAATGTGCATGAGGTAGATCTGCATGCACTGCCTCCATTGTATGCAGATCTGCTTCATGCATATTCATTGTGGATATCCTGAAAAATCTGACTAGCTAGATGTGTCCCAAGGTCTGGGTTGAGAATGGAGGTAGTATCTGTCACTCTCTCAATCTTTTTTTTTTTTTTTAACTTCATATTTATTACATTTGATTTATTTATTTATTTAGGAGCTTTTATATACCGAGGTTTAGCAGTTAGCCTTCACCCTGGTTTACAGTATAACACATTGTTACATCGAACAGTTAATGGAACATAGTAGAACATATATTGATCAATTGAATGAGGGACGAATATTGGTTAACTATGATTTATAAGCAGCCTAATACTAATAATAAATTTCTAAACGCAAACTATAAAACAGTGGGATATGAGTTGAGTAGGGGGAGGGAGGATAGGAGGATCATTCGAGGTTCACGTTATGCGAGGAGAGCGGAAGTGGAAAGCAGAGGAACGGAGAGGTGCGGGGGGGGACGGGGGCAAAATGTAAGTTTAGTGTGTTCAGCTGACATGTAAGTTGTTGGTGGTGGAGTTAAGTCGTTTAACCCACGCCATCTCTGAACGTTTGGCTGAACAACCATGTTTTTAGTTCTTTTTTGAAGGATTTGATGTCGTTCATTGAGCTTAGGTATTGTGGTAAGGAGTTCCATAAGTTTGGTCCTGCTACGGAGAAGGCTCTTTTTCCAGTGCTCGTGAGCTTCGCCATGGGAAGCGAGGGTATGTTTAGGAGTAGTTTGCAGGCAGTTCTTGTGTTTCGTTGAGGTTTGTGTTGCTGTAACATGTTGTTGAGTGCGTTGTTATCTGTATTGTATATGGCTTTGTGCACTATTGTAAGGGTTTTGAATTCGATTCTCTGTTCGATTGGGAGCCAGTGAAGACTTCTCAGAACAGGGGATATGTGTTCAGTTTTCTTCTTGCCGGTTAGGATTCTGGCTGCGGCGTTTTGTAGCAGTTGCAGTGGTTTTAGCGTAGATTTAGGAAGGCCTATCAGGAGCGAGTTGCAGTGATGAATATAGAAAGCTACACAACTTGCATAAGAAAATTAAATGGGCTTCTATATCGAGAAAAAACAGAAATAACATCAATACAATAAAGTGACAATGAAAAATGTATAGTGCCCATCCTCAGATTATAAAGTAAGGGGTAGATTTTCAAAGACTCGCGCGTGCGTCCACGTGTGTGCGGTTCCCGACGCGGCAATTTTATATCATGCGTGGGTCACTGCACGCATGCTATAAAATACGATTCCCGCGCTCACGTGCATGCGCGAGCGGGTGGCGTCTTGAGCGCGTTAGTGGGGGCATTTTTAAAAAAATAATAGCGTGCAGCAACACAATTGGAGCAGACTGGAGGGAACTTTCCAATCCCCCTGTCTAGCCTTCCTTCCTCTTCCCCTCTCCTCCCTGACCCCTAAACCTACCCTATCTATCATAATTTCTTTTGTTTTAGAGCTTACCTGCTCCTCCGAGCAGGAGTAAGTTCCATGCGCTGGCTGCTGTCCCGGTCGGATCCCAGCCTGCCCCTTTCAAGGAGCCCCTGGTACTTCAGTGCATTATTAGGAGATACGTGCATGGCTGGGCCTTTTAAAATAATACGCACTGCCCAGCCACGGGCGTGTCCCCCGGTTTTTGCACATGCCAGGCTTTTAAAATTTGGGCTTGAATGAGTGGATCAGGAAAAATACATGACAATTGTTTCATTAAATCTTGTTCAGAGATAAAGGAAACAAGCAACATGGAGTGCTCTATAATCTCCAGGCCTAAATTTTTTAAGAAAATGTGTTAAATTACTCATATCATTAGGAAATTGCATACTTTGAGGTTGTTGAATATTAACTCGAGCAGGTACTGGTAAAAAATGAACTCTGTTAACAGAAGGAAGTTTATCAAAATGAAGGCCCTTGAAGTTGTTGGGTTTTTTTTTTTTTAAGGTAAGATATGGTATCACCTTAGGGAAGCTCACAAAACGAAGGTTCAGATGACTGATATGATTTACCAGGGATTCGGTCCTCCTAGACAAGACATATTCCCATCCTTTACAACAGTAGAATTGAAGGCCTGCATGTCCTTAATAACTACCTTTATAGCCGACATCCAGGTTTTGATATCGCAAATCTGGGAGTCATGATTAGACCCTGTTGACTCAAGTTTGTTAGATAAAAGATCTATTTTAGTAGTACAGTCATTCAGAGATCTCCCAAAGCCCATATGAAATCTAGGGATACAACTGCAGGCTTTGCTGGCAAACTGAAGGACTCACCAGGGGAATCACGCTGTTTCTGTGGAGGGGGAAAACTAACCAGCGATGATCTCGACATAGCCGACAACTCCTCACAACCTTCAACAGGAGAGGAGGAGGCCAAACGCATACCAAAACCCTCTCCGTCGGAGCCCCTCCGATAGCGGAGAAGGTAATCGCTGTACAAACTTTGAGTCTCCATAGGCCCCTTTCCACCTCAGTTGCGGGTGTAGCGCATCCTCCGGCGCCACGGGCCTGTTGTGGTGAAGCACGTCTCTCATCCAGGGGACTGAGTGAAACTTCTCCTGGCAATTCGGGTGCTTCCTCACGCATATCCAGCATACCTCTCTACTTCAACGGCAGGGGAGAAAGATTGATACTTCACTTTCAATACATATCCAGCATAGCTCTCGCTTCAACGGCAGGGGGGAATGAATAAAAGGGGATCTATATACAGACAACAACCAACAAGGACTGAATTACATAGTCTGGGTAAACAAATAAGCATGGGTGTAGTTTGCTTATTGCGGCACTTACTACCCCTAACTAAGCTAGATATTTCACTTAGATGCTGTTCCAATACTGTTCTCTACATTAATAGCAGGAGTGGAAGGGAAATAGAACCAAAAGGTTACTAAGGGCCAAGAGTAACAGATAAGTATGAGGAAAAAAAACAATTTGTGAAAGCTTGCTGGGCAGACTGGATGAGCCGTTTGGTCTTCTTCTGCCGTCGTTTCTATGTTTCTATGTCTTCCGTCTCTTATTGCACAGCTAATCGGGACATAAAAAATGATGTAGCCTGCTTACCAGGTAGGAGAGGAGTTTCTGGAAGGAAACCTGAACCTTTCCTTTACGCTTGGAAGCATAACAAAGGAAGTAAGGTAATCAACCATAGAATGAAATGGAGAGCAGTAAATACGTCCAAGTTCATGCCGCCATCTTGCACCCCCCCCCCCCCACCCCTCCCCACCCCGACAATCTTTTGAATAAGGAATCTGAAGTTCAAATAAGCCCTATGGCTATCTCAGACTATTTCTTGGTGTGGCTGCAGTTGGAAGGTTTTTGTGATCCTTTCACTAGAATGTGGTGGCGTTTTTTCCTTTCTTGTTTTTATACCGGGACCAGAATTTTAGGTCATATCTCTTTGATAAATGGAAAGATTTTGTTCGTCACAATCACAGTCATCAACAGTATCCCTTCTTGTTCTGGTAAACTGCCAAAGCAGTTCTTCGAGGAGATATCATAGCTTATGTTGCTCAAAAGCACAGAGAAATCAATAAAGCTGTTGTTTGTATGCTTAGATAAGCAGCTACGTCATGATCAAGTTAGATATGCCACTAACCGTTCGCCTGTTAATAGAGCTAAATTCATACAAATACAGGTTACATTGAATTTACTGATTCATCAATGTACAGAGAAGAGCCTGTTGTACTATAAATATATATTTTGTTTTGTTTCTTTCAATTTGGAAATAAAACTGGCCGCCTGTTAGCTAACCTTGGGGAGGTCCTAGTTACATTCCTGTTTTGAGGGATGTTTCTGGGAAACTTGTTAATTGCAATGAGGATATATTATTGATTTTTTTTTTTCTCACTATTTTTTTCCAACTGTATTCTCAAGGACTCGGCGTTGAGCCATACAATATCCCAGAACCTGTAATGCTTAGGGGGACTCCAGTGCAGGTGCCGATCACTGCCAATACAGCCGTCCAAAATGGTTGAAGGGATTGGCAAGCAAAGATCCTATGTAGCAGGATACCCTCCGTCATGCCACACTTAATACATAAAGGGGACGTGGTCAGCCGCATCCGGAACCGGCGAACGTCATCGTAATAAACACAGTGCAAGATTTTAAATTGCACTTCACGGAGGCCAATGTCAGGAAGCAGTCTATACAGATTAGTAAAGGAAGCAGTTAGCTGAGCCCCAGTAATAGGGGAGTCCATGTTTTGGACCATCGATTGGCCAGGCGGGTCACACGATCAACAGTGCGAAGCTTCTGCCCCAAGGTTTTCCATCCAGTGATAGTATTAGTTAGATAGGCGGTATCGAGGATGGTATTCGCAAACTTGAGTTCTGCCTCCAACTCAGCGGGCGTCCAGGCGAAGGACTGCAAGTAGTGGCGGGCCTGAAGAAAAGCATAGAACCGTTTCGTTGATAATTTATAGGTGCGCACCAACGGAGTAAAGTCCATCAAAAGACAAGAGGCAGGGTCATACATATAAAATGCAAACATTATCCCACTGTCCGCCCAGGACTGAAATGTAGCACCACTTTTCCACCCCGGTAGAAATTCCACATTTTGTACAAAAGGAAGCAACAGGGACCGAACTCCAGACATATTGCTCAGCTTAGGCAACCATCGCCAAGCCCTTATACAGGAGTAGAACAACACAGTAGGGTAATTTACGCTACAGCGCGCTCCAGAGCGTGATTGAATTATGCTCGAGGGGGAGCCGGGGGCCGACATACTTGCTATCATCCCCGCTGCACAAAAATGGTAAGATCCCGTAAGCCATTCCCCTACAAACCGAAGTTGGCAAGCTGCATTGTACAGACGGAAATCTGGCATATTAAGCCCTCCCTGCTCCCGAGGTGGATCTAATACAGTAAAGGCAAGCCGCGCGCGTTTCCCTTTCCATAGGAACTTCTGTATACTGGAGCGCAGGCGCCGGATATCTCTCCCCGTCAACCAACAAGGTACCATCTGCAACAGATAAAGAAGTTTAGGCACTAGCACCATTTTAACCAAAGCGCATCTGCCGAAGAGAGACAATGGGAGGGGGGTCCACAAGGCCAATTGTGTCTTTAGCTTAGCAATACGGGTCGAAATATTTAGAGCGTATAATTGTGTTAAGTTCTGTGGGATCCACACTCCTAAATATTTAATTCGAGCAGGGGCCCATTGAAAGGGGAAGGGGCCTATCCAAGTACCAGGTAGATGGGCATTTAAGGCCAAGGCCTCCGATTTAGTGTAGTTGATTCGAAGGCCCGCCACTACCTGGAATTGATCGAATAAGTGAACAATAGCCGGCACACTAGTATGCGGTCTACCGACGAACAACAAAATGTCGTCCGCAAACAGCGCCACTTTTAAAGGGTGGCCCCCCCCCACACTGATACCACTAAAATGTTTCCCCCCCCCCCCGGCAAACGGATGGTCAAAGGCTCCAGGGCCAGGACAAACAATAGGGGGGAAAGGGGGCAGCCCTGTCTAACCCCACAGTGTATGGAAAAGGCCCTCGTAGGCGTCCCATTAAGCAGTATAGTGGCACTCGGGTTACAATAAAGGGTCTGTATCCATTGTAGATAGGGATCAGAAAGGCCATATTTTTGTAACGCTCAGAAAATATACTCCCACGATAACGAATCGAAGGCCTTATCGGCATCTAAACTCCGGATCAGTGCTTCCGCTTCGGCTTGCTAGCTAAGTGCGGCCAAAAGACGCCGTATATTGCGCATTCCCTGGCAGCCAGCCACAAACCCGTTTGATCCTCGTGTATTAGAGCAGGTAAAATAGTGTTTAACCTGGCTGAGAGTACCGAAGCAAAAATCTTAATATCGACATTAAGCAGCGAGATGGGGCGATAAGATCCTACCTCCAAAGGGTCTTTCCCGGTTTGGGAAGGACCACAGTAACGGATTGGTTGGCGGCCTCGGAAAGGGAGTTAGTACCCAATAGACTCCCAAAGTAGGTTTGCAGGGACGTGAGAATAGAGAACCAAACCCATCCAGCCCAGCGGCCTTACCAAGCTTCAAGCCCTGAATCACAGAATATATTTCCTGGGTAGTAATGGGGTGATTTAAGGCTGTAAGATCATCAGTCTGTATACGGGGCCATGAGAGCCCTTTGAACGATGCCTCAGCCACCTCTGTATTCATAGGCTTTACTCCATACAGCTGAGTATAGTACTCTAGAAACAGAGTCGCTATTTCGGCAGGGGCAGTCTGGTGGATGCCTCGCCCGTCCTTAATACGCGCTACTGACGTCCGTACCCCCCGTCGGGTGCACCAAATGGGACATTAGGCGGCTCGCCCAATTTCCGTATTTGTAAAGTTGATACTGGTAATATCTAAGGGATTTCGAAGCTCGAAGATACAATAAACTATTTAGTGCTTCCCGAGCCGTATCCAGGGAAGCCTTGGCTTCTGGCAACATAGCCACCATATGGGCACTCTAGGCTGCCTTAAGGATCTCAGTGAGCCTAAGAATTTCCGCATTACATTGTCTGTTTCTTTTAGCCACATAAGCTATTATGGCCCCCCGCATCACCTCCTTCCCAGCCTCCCACACCGTCCCAGGGGTAACATCAGGGGTATTGTTATGGTCCATGTACTCTTTCCAACAATCCTGTAAGTATCTGCAGAACTCCTTGTCCAAGTAAAGATCAGGCCGCATTCGCCATGAAAACGGAGGACAAGGTCCCTGTCCACATTGTAGGGTTATAGTAACTGGTCTGAAAGGAAAATAGTTCCAATAGTGGCATCTTTTACCTTGGAGAAACACTGATCCGAGACCAACAAGTAATCTAATCTGGAGTAGGTGTGGTGCGGGTTAGAGAAATCCCTATCTTGAGGGTGAAGGACCCACCAAACATCCAATAAATGTAATTCAGTACACAGAAGGTTAACTCCCGTGGTCAGGTCAGATACAGAGGTAGGTTTGGATGGGTTAATATCTAGATGTTTATTAGCTACAATATTAAAATCACCGCCTAATATCAAACTATGGTCGGCAAAATCCGCTAGTAAATGGAGCAGGGTGGCAAAGAATCCAGGGGAGTATACATTTGGGGCATAGACATTGCAGAAAGCAATTTTCTGCTGGTATAGAGTACCTGCCACGATAAGGTAGCGGCCTTCGTCATCCCAACAGGTGCGTGTCAGCTGAAACGGTAGATTCTTATGAACAAGGATGGCAATTCCCCTTTGGCGCCTATTGTAGGAAGAATAATAACATTGGCCCACCCAGTCCCTCCGCAACTTAGCGTGTTCGCCGTCCCCCAGTTGGGTTTCTTGTAGGTACGCAACCCGCGCTTTCAAGCACTTAAACAAGGTGTTCAATTTAGTACGCTTTATCGGGGAGTGGATGCCATCCACATTCAGTGAGATAATTTTAACATTTGCCATAATACAAAACCAATATTATATATAGTAAACAGAGCCAGTTAAGGTCCCTCAGCACAAAACCTTTGGAATCCCCTCGGCCTCCCAGCCTGGGCCTCAGGGAACAAATTACCAACAGTGGAACACGATTTACCAAAAACTCAAGCTTACCACCCAACATACTGTCCCTTCCCCAAATCCCCCCCTAACCCTCCCATACTAGCACACACATCCACAGTCATACCTCTGCCCGTATACTCACTAACACCAGGAGAAGAGAACACATAACCCCTATCCTAATGGGCCTCCACTGGCTACCCATCCACTTCAGAATAATCTACAAGGCCATTCTCACCATATACAAAAACATCCATCAACTAGCCCCAATTGACCTTCATTTCCCCCTCCGATTACACACCTCAACAAGACCGACAAGAGATGCTTACAAAGGATCGCTTCAAGTACCCCCAGCCAAAACTACCAGACACATTACGCTAAGAGATCGGGCCTTCTCTACAGCCGGCCCTACCTTATGGAACTCCATTCCCCCAGATCTTAGAATGGAACCCAGCCTCTCAACCTTCAAGAAAAGACTCAAGACCTGGCTGTTCTTGCAGGCCTTTCCTAACTCCAATATTATTTAACTCCTAACAATCAACACACATCACCAGCAATATCATTATTAGCTACCTCTTACAATGTAATTATATGTATTTATCTGATCTTCCTTTTCCTTCTTACTCCAAGTTCTTCTTTCCTTGTTACATGTAACTGCTTTTTGCACTATTGTTCAAGTTTAAGTTTATTTTGCACTCCTGTTTCTTGTGAACCAGCATGATGGGACTATCGTCTTGAATGTTGGTATATAAAAAACTTAAATAAATAAATAAAAATAAAAATACCAACAGCCACCCACGCTTACCCTTAACTAATACTACAACCTCTGCTCCAAGAGGTAGAAGTGAACCCTAGCTGACTACTCTGCCGGAGCCAGGGACCCCCTCCTCCAGCCCCACTCCTCCCCCCAGCCATCGCCCAAATCAATCCATAAAAATAAGCAGGCAAATGTCTGCTAAACCTGTCAGAGTTATATCCGTAAGTGTCAGTAGTTGAAGAAAAAGAAATTGCATGTCGCAGTGAAAAGTGAAAAAACGATGTCTTCAGCATGACCAAGAAGCCGGGCGATGGGACGTAGGAGACAGTTGTGTGCAAGGCCTGATCACTTGCCAGAGTGCATCCCTTCACCTTCCTCATGGCACCTTCACAGGGAGACGTATCCAATTAGCCCTCGGAGCGCAAGCCTTAAAGGCCGCCGTTGAGATCAGAGGGAGAAGCGAAATCTCCCGCACAACTAAAAATACTGAAACAGGTGAACTAAGCAGATGAGATAGCAACCTCTCCCTCTGGAAGCACTGGCCTCTTCAATCCGCTCCGGCATGCGGTAGAGTTGCAAGGAACCTGTCCGCTTCCTCTTTTGAAGTAAAAAAACCAAAGTTTGATTTCCATGATGGACTCTTAGTTTTGCTGGGTATAGCAAGGCAAACTTGACGCCCCGTTTTTATGTCGCGCCGTGCAGGCCGGGGCCATTAATTTCCATTGCGCCGCTGACCCAGCAGAGAAATCATTGAACAGCAACAACAGACAGCCTTTGTGTTCCAGCACTTCCTTCTGCCGATAAGCCCTCAGGAGCTGGGTTTTGTGATCCCAGTTTAAAATCCGAGCCGTAACAGGACGTGGCCGCCCCTGGCCGTCGCGCAGGGGGCCCCACCCGGTGTACCCGCTCGCACTGAAGGCTCCCTGCGGTCAGCTCCAGCCCAACCTGCCGTGGGAGCCAGTTCTCCACCAGATCTTTGAGCTCTCCCTCCTTCGCTTCCTCGGGCAGACCAATAATTTTTAAGTTATTTCTCCGGCCCTGATCCTCTTGCTCCTCCATTTTGGCCATTAACTCCCTCTGATGGCCCTGCAGGTCTGCCACGTGGCGTTCGGAGGCTGCTAACCGGTCCCCCAGATCAGAAATAGTACCTTCAGCTGTGTCAAGGCGTTTGGAGTGCCCCTCAACTGCAGATTTTATGTCGTCCATTGCAGTTTGCAGCCGAATTAATCGGCTATCCAGGGCATCGGAGACACACTGGGAGATTTTTTTGTAGCGCCTCCTCAGTTACGGTAGCCAGCACGGGTTTGGCAGTAGGGGCCATTGCAGCCATTTTGGCGGCTCACGGGCGATGTGGTCAACGCTCTGATTTGCCGCTGGTGCCGGTTTTGCGCATCCCCCGCATAACTGCACTTAATGGCGGGGGCTATAGCGCATCCAGCAGCCAACTGGGGGTAAGAGAAGCGTCAGCGAGCAGCGAAAACCGGTTTAATTTGAGGTATTTGGGAGCATAAGTGTTTATGAGCATACCTGCATTCTTATTTAATTCTTTGGAAAGACTTGTATCGCAATGAATAGACTATGATGATAGCAGACATTCTTGAATCGAGAAAAGGAAATGCTGTAGCCACTGATTTTTGCCACCATTTCATACTATTGTCCACTCACTTTCAAAGTTTTCCCCCCACCCAATATTTTTGCATCTAATCCATGACTGCTTGTTTGTAAATGTGAAGTTGATAATCGGGCTTTTTTTTTGTATTTTGTAATTTTTGAAAATTGTCTTCCATGATCATTAGAGACAGAAAATATTTCTGTATCCTGTCCCTTTTTCACATGCAAGAGGACAAGCAGAATGTTACAGGCCAATGTTAGGATACAAACTTTCACACTGTCTTCTTCAGGAGAGTTTCAACACAAGAAGAATAAACAAAATGTTATTGCATTACTGAACTCATTAAACTGTCCTATAGTAATTCCCTATGTTTACTTTTTATCTAGAAAATGATGATCTCAGATATGATAATACAGAGACATATCACTGGGAATTTGGTGAGGATCCAGAATGGAACACAGTGTTATCAGAAAGAGATGCAGAGGATACCTTTTCCTGTTCTGAGTGGGGAAAAATCTGCAGGAGTAAATCCATCAAAAAAAGGAAGCAAAGAAATTCAACAGACTCTGCTCTGGGTGAGCAAAGTGCCAGACTTATCCCACATACAGGGGAAGAGCAGAGAAATTTGACAACAGAAGAAAGATGTATATGTGATGCATGTGGGATATTCCTCAAGGATCCTGTGACTCTGAAATCACAGCAGAGATCTCACAATGAAGAGAGACCATCCACATCTGCAGACTGTAGGAAAACCTTCACTCACAAGGGAGAACTACAAGTACATCAGAAAACATGCACAAGAGAGACACCATTTACA
The DNA here is from genome assembly GCF_901001135.1 of Rhinatrema bivittatum. NCBI lineage: Eukaryota > Metazoa > Chordata > Amphibia > Gymnophiona > Rhinatrematidae > Rhinatrema > Rhinatrema bivittatum. The sequence goes on along the minus strand of NC_042616.1, from coordinate 37,953,675 downwards.
TGTTCTGAGTCTGGGAGAGGTTTCAGTGATAAACAAGAACTAATGCAACAACAGAAAATCAGCAAAGGAGATAGACTGTGTACAAGTGCAGAGCATTCAAAAAACTTTATTAATAAAGCAAACCTCACAAAATATAAGGAAAGCTACACAGAAGAGAGAACAGTTTCTTCTACTGATGGTGACAAAGAAAGCTTCACAAAACATCCAAAATTCTGCCAAGGAGAGGGACAAAATCTAAGTTATGAATGCAATAAAAGCTTCTGTCAGAGGAAAGTCTTTTCAAAACAAACAAAAACCCATACTGATGAGAGACAGTTCTCCTGTACGCACTCTGAAAAATGCTTCAGTAGGAAGGCAGACCTTCCACAACAGATAATCCACAAAGAAGAGAGACAGTTTACATCTACTGGATGTGGTAAAAGTTTCATGCAAAAGCCAAAACTCTCAAATCGGGGAAGAACCCACACTGCATTGAAACCAGATACATGTACTGAGTGTGGTAAAAGCTTTAGTCGTACAGGAAACTTATCAACACACATGAGAATCCACACTGGAATAAAACAATTTACATGTAGTGAGTGTGGCAAAAGCTTCATTCAAAAGAGATATCTCACAAGACACCAGAGAATCCACATTGGAGTGAAACCATTTACATGTACTAAATGTGATAAAAACTTTAGTCATATTGAATACCTCAAGCTCCACCAGAGAATACACACTGGATTGAAACCATTCGCATGTACTGAGTGTGGTAAAAGCTTTACTCGGAAGGCATGCCTCACCAACCACCAGAGAATCCACAGTGGAGTAAAGCCATTTACATGTATTGAGTGTGGTAAAAGATTCAGTTGCATAGAGTCTCTCACAATCCATCAGAGAATACACACTGGATTGAAACCATTTACATGTGCTGAGTGTGGTAAAAGCTTCAGTCGGAAAGCATGCCTCACAATCCATCAGATAATCCACACTAGAATGAAGCCATTTACGTGTACTGAATGTGGTAAAAGCTTCAGTTACAAGACAAACCTCACAGTCCACCAGAGTATCCACACTGGGATAAAACCATTTACATGTACTGCGTGTGGTAAAAGTTTTCGAATGAAGGCACACTTCACAATCCACCAGAGAATCCACACTGGCTTGAAACCATTTACATGTGCTGAGTGTGGGAAAAGCTTTAGTCGGAAGGCACACCTCACAAGCCACCAGAGAATCCATACTGGAGTAAAACCATTTACATGTACTGAGTGTGGTAAAATCTTTAGTCATAAAGGAAATTTAACAACACACCAGAGAATCCACACAGGAATAAAATCATTTAAGTGTACAGAATGTGATAAAAGCTTCAGTCAGAAGAGATATCTCACAAGCCACCAGAAAATACACACTAGAATGAAACCATTTGCATGTACTGAGTGTGGTAAAAGCTTTAGTCAGAAAGCAAATCTTACAGTCCACCAGAGACTCCACAGTTGAGTAAAAACATATATATGTACTTAGTGTGATAAAAGTTTTATTTGGAAGACATACCAACCACCAAAAAATCCACACTGAAGTAAAACCCTTTAACTGTATTGTGTGGTAAAGTATTTTGCTGGAAGGTATCTCTCAGAAGCCAACTGATAATCCACTTGTGAATGAATCCATATATATGTACTGAATGTGATAAAAACTTAATTTGGAACGCAGACCTCATATTCCACAACAGAATCCACACTGAGTGTGGTAAAAGCTTCACAAACACAGAATCTATGAAAATTCACCAGAGAATTCTCACTACTGTAAAATCATTCACATGTACTGAATGTTGTAAAAGGTTCACTGAAAAGTCATATCTCAGAATCTACCAGAGAAACCACACTAAAGTAAAACCTTTAATTGAGAGAATTAAAAGCATCGGAGATCTCACACAGGACTAAAGACGACTTTCCATAATGGAAAATTCAGCAAAACTGAAAAAATCTCTCTGACTGAGGACTGTAGCATAAAAGAACTTGAGAAGGAAGGCATATACAATTGTGCATGAAGGTGCCCTAATTCAGCACAAGTTACTGCGAGAAAAAGCTAGTAAAATGTACTACAGAACAGTGATGGCCACTTCTGGTCCTTAAAAACTATGACTAGACTAGATTTTCAGGATATCCATAATGAGTATACATGAGATAGATTTGCATGCACTACCTCTGTTATATACAAATGGTAAATTTTCCCAATGGAGAAATGTGAATAGTGGAGTGCCCTAGGGATCTGTTCAGGGACCGCTGTTTTTAATATGTTTATAAATTACCTAGAAATGGGAATAACAAGTGAAGTGATCAAATTTGCCAGTGCCACTAAATTATTCAAAGTTGTTAAATCACAAAGATTGTGAGAAATTTGCAAAAGTGGGAGACCGAGCATGCAAATGAAATTTAATGTGGACACCTGATATTAGGGAAGAGGAACCCAAATTATAGCTAAACAATGTAAAATCACACATTAGGAGTCACCAGTCAGGAAAAGGATTTAGGTGTCATTGTTGATAATACATTGAAATCTTCTGCTCAGCGTGCAGCAGCAGCAGCCAAGAAAACAAATAGAATGCTAGGAAGTACTAGGAAAGGAATGGAGAATAAAACAGAGAATATCAAAATGCCTCTTTTGCTCCAAGGTGCGACCTCATCTTGAGTATTGTGTGCAATTCTGATCACCACATCTCAAAAAAGATATAGCAGAATTAGAAAAGGTACAGAGAAGGGCTATCAGACTGATAAAGGGGATGGAGCAATTCCCCTATGAGGAAAGGCTAAAGAGGTTAGGGCTGTTCAGCTTGGAGAAGAGACAGCTGAGGGGGGATATGATAGAGGTTTATAAAATAATGAATGAAATGGAATGATAAATGTTAGTAAGTTGTTTATTCTTTTGAAAAGTACAAAGTCCAGGGGACACAAAATGAAGTTATTGGGTAATGTTTAAAACTAATAAGAGAGAATTTTTTTTTTACTCAACACATAATTAAGTTCTGAAATTCGTTGCCAGAGAATGTGGTGTAAGTTATTAGCGTAGCTGCATTTAAAAATGGTTTGGGCAAGTCCATAAACCATAATTAAGTTGGAGTTGCAGAAATCCATGGCTTATTCTTGGAATAAGCAGCTTGGATTCTTTCTACCCCTTGGGATCAAGCCAGGTACTTGTGACCTGGATTGGTCACTTTTGGAAACAGGATACTGGGCTTGATGGGATCCTTTGATCCAGTATGGTAAGCCTTGTGTTCTTATATAATATCCTGAAATCCTGGTCTAAGTGTGGCGTTTGAGGGCCAGAGTTAGTATCATGGAATTACTTAGCCTGAGTCTGACAACTCTGGCTAAGGATGTATTCAGAAGTTAGGCCTTCATGTCTCGGAGGTCTCACACTAGCAAACAGTGCATGACTGTAACAAGAGTGAGAATAGAAGAAGTAAACACCAGATGTGCAGAATTACTAGAAAGCCAGTTGTGTGTGTGGTGGAAGTGGTGTCTGGGTGAGGTAAGACCTGTGCCCAGAGGCTGGGGGGGGGGGAAAGCCATGGCTAGGACCAGGTCCAGAGGTGAACTCTCTCTCATAAACACAAACTCTCACACATATACTGTATATGGGAACACACTCTTCCCCCTCCTTATCCCAGTGATCCTTCATCCCCAGCCCATACCGGTGCTCAGTCCCCAGATATTTTTCACCTACCGGTGCTCAATAAGCACTGGTGGGTGAAGAACAACAGGGGAGTGGGGGTTTAAATACTGTTGTGGCTGCAGATGGAGAGAGAATGGGATGAGGCGGAGGAGAGGAGAGAAATGGGGCCTTTTCTCTCTATCCCCCTCCTCCTCCTCTCTGCCGTGGTGATTCTAGTTCTCCACACCCACGATTCCTCCAGTGATACTCATCTTTCCCCAGTGGTCTTAGAGCCCCTAAGTCTCACCCTAACCCTTGGTGGTTCTCGAGCCTTCTTCCCTCCCGATGATCACTATTTCCTCCTTTCCTAAAAAATGATCCTCTACTACAGCAACTCTGCTCCTCTCCCTCCTTGGCCATTAAGGCAGGCTCCTTCTCTATGAACCAGACTCAGCAGGCTGGACACTGCCTTGGGGGGCAAAACAGATTGGCATGCACCCACTCGCTCTCCTCAGCCCCCATCAGGGTGGAGGAGGATCTGGAATTCAAAAGCGCATCCTGCTCTTTGCCTCCGCCGGGGAGAAGTAAGAGAGCCGCATCATGTTCTCCCCCCACCCCTCCTATGCCTTCTGCTTCCCTCATTCACTCTTTCCCTGCCTCCTCCTATTACCTCAGTCAGACTTGCCCTCCCCCCACACTTTTCTCTCACTGATATCTCACAGTCCCTCTGATCCCCTCACACTCTACAGTTTTGTTCCCCTTACTCATTCCCTCTGCACAACCCGTAGCCCCACCCATTCCCTCACTCACTTGCCCTCCAGTCTTCTCATTCTTGTACCCCCATCTCCTCACTCATTCTCTCGCCTTTCCTCCATCCTCGCTGTTTTCCTCCAGTTCCTTTATTCATTTTCCTGAATACTCCCCCTTCCTCACCATCCCCTCATTCGCTGTCTTGCCCCTTCCCCCCTCCTCTATTGAGATCACCAGTGGCTGAGGCAGCAAGGTCTGAGAAGCCAGCATGATAAGCAAAACCTGGCCAGGAAGATGACCCACCCAGTAGCAGCAGCAGCAGGATTGATGCTGACAGTCATTCACCTCATGACTCTTGACACTGGAAATCAAGGGCATGTGATTGCCCCATCTCAGGCTAAGCAGCTCCAGCACACTGCTTTTCTTCCGGTGGGGGCCTGCTGTCCATTGCACAGGACTCCCGAGGCAGGCAGAGCCCCGGAGACTCAATGTGTAGATAAGACTATGGCGCAGGGAAGAGGGCTTTAGTTTTTATTAGGAACTGGGAAGCATGTTGTGGAGGGGCTCCACTTCGACCAGGGTGGAACCAGGCTGCTGGTGCTAATCATCAGAAAAGGGAGATAGAGCAGCTTTTAAACTAGAACATGGGCGAAAGCCGACAGTCGCTCCGCACGTGGTTCAAAGAGGGGTAGGGCATTCTGAGAGAGAGGTTCCAATAAAAGCAACAGTAGCCCATGTGCCTATAAGTAAAGAACCACCTGAGTTAAAAGAATCCAAAAAAACCCTTTCAAGTGTTAAGCAGATTGTTAATACCAATAAAAAAATAATCCCAACACTTTGAAATGTCTGTATGTTAATGCCAGAAGTCTAAGAAGTAAGATGGGAGAGTTAGAGTGTATAGCAGTGAATGATAAGATAGACTTAATTGGCATCACAGAGACCTGGTGGAAAGAGGATAAGAAATGGGACACTTCTATACCAGGTTACAAATCATATTGCAATGATGGGGTGGATCAACCTAGTGTGAGGATGGTGCTTATAGCAGGAGTGGCATAGAGTCCAACAGGACAAAGATCTTGCAGCAGACTAAATGCACATTTAAATCCCTATGAGTAGAAATTGTATGTGTGATAAGGAAGAGTGTAGTGGTAGGGGTATACTACATTTTACCTGGCCAAAATAAACAGACAATGAATTTCTTACAGAGTTTAGGGAAGCCAGCACAGTAATAATGGAAGATTTCAATTATCCCAATATTGACAAGATAAATGTAACATCAGGACATGCAACGGAGGTAAAGTTTCTAGATGAAATAAATGACTGTTATATGGAGTAATTTGGTTCAGGAACCGACAAAAGGGGGAGCCATTTTAGACCTAATTCATAGTGGAGCACAGGATTTGATGCAAGGGGTAATGGGACCGGGGGGGGGGGGGGGGGGGGGGCCACTCGGCAACAGCGATCAACTTTGACTTAATGAGTGGGAGGACATTAAGGAAATCTAAAATTCTAGCATTCAACTTTCAAAAGGGAGACTGATAAAATGAGGAAAATAGAAAAAAAAAAGAAAGGTGCCGATTACAAAGGTTAAGAGTTTACATCAGGCATAGTCAGTAGTAAAAAAAATTCCATCTTAGAAGTGCAGTCCATGCATTAAAAAAAAAATGGAAAAGAAGGCCAAAGCACTGGAAGCATGGTTAAAAAAGTGCAATGAAAGAGGCTATTTTAGCCAAAAAAAAATGTTTTCAAAAATTGGATAAAGAATCCATCAAAGGAAAACAGGAAAAAGCATAAGCATTGGCAAGACAGATGTAAAACATTAAAAAGAGAATTTGAAAAAAAGTTGACCTTAGAAGCAAAAACTCATAATAAAATTTTTTTTAAAATATATCCGCAGCAGGGAAGCCTGTGAGGGAATCGGTTGGACTGTTAGATTATGGAGGGGTTAAAAGAGCACTTGGGGAAGATAAGGCCATTACGGAAAGAATGATTGCAGTCTTTGCTTTGGTGTTTACTGAAGAGTATGTTGGGGGGAGATACCTGTGCTGGAAACTGTTTTGAATGTCGATGATTCAGAAGAACTGATACAAATCGCTGTGAAGCTGGAAGATGAAATAAGGCAAATCACCCAGATCAGATGATTTGCATGCCAGAGTTCTGAAAGAACTCAAAAATGGAATTGCAGATCTGTTACTTGTAATTTATAACTTGTCATTGGGATCATCCACCCTTCCCTGAAGACTGGAGAGTGGTCAATGTAACCCCAATCTTTAAAAACTGCTCCAAGGGTGATCGCGGCAACTATAGACCGGTGAGTCTGATTTCAGTGCTGGGAAAAATTGTGAAAATTATTCTAAAGAACAAAATCACAGAACATATAGAAAGTCATGGTTTAATGGGACACAGCCAGCATGGATTTACCCAAGGGAAGTCTTGCCTCACAAATCTACATTTTTTGAAGGGGTTAATAAATGTGGATAAGGGTGAGTCGGTGGATGTAGTGTATTTGAATTTTCAGAAGGCAGGTGACAAAGTGTCCCATGAGAGACTCCTGAGAAAATTAGAAAGACACGAGCTAGGTGGCAGTATCCTATTATGGATTGCAAACTGGTTAAAAGATAGGAAGCAGAGACCAAATAATCAGTTTTCTCAGTGGAGAAGAGTAAACAGTGGAGTGCCTCAAGAATCTGTACTGGGATCGGCACTTTTTAATATATTTTATAAATGATCTGGAAAAGGAAATGAGTGAAGTGATCTAATTTGCAGATGATACTAAATTATTCATAGTTGTTAAATCACAAAGTGGAGTGTGAAAATTACAGTCTTATGAGACTGGAAGACTGGGTATTCAAATGGCAGATGAAACTTAATGTGGATAAGTGCAAAGTGATACTTATGGGGAAAAGTAACCCACATTGAAGTTACATGATGTTAGGTTTCATATTAGGAGTTACTACCCAGAGAAGGACCTAGGCATCATAGTGGACAGTATTTTGAAATCCTCAGTTCAGTGTACAGCAGAAGTCAAAAAAGCAAACAGAATGTTAGGAATTAGGAAAGGAATGGCGAATAAAACAGCAAATGCCATAATGCCTCTGTATCGCTCCATGGTGATGCCACATTTAGATTACTGGGTGCAGTTCTAGTTGCCACATCTCAAAAAAAGATGGAAAATGTACAAAGAAGGTTGCCCAAAAATGATAAAGGGAATGGCATGGATCCCTTATAACAACGATGGCAAATTCCAGTCCCCAAGTGTCTCAAACAGGCCAGGTTTTCAGAATATGCACAATGAATATGCATAGAAAATATTGGCATGCACTGCCTCCATTGTGTGCAAATCTATCTCGTGCGTATTCATTGTGCATATCCTGAAAACCTGGCCTGTTCATGGCAGTTGAGGACTGGAGTTCGCCATCACTGCCCTATAAGAAAAGGCTTAAAGAGGTTAGGGCTGTTCAATTTGCAGAAGAGATGGCTGAGGGGGGGGATATGATGGAGGTCTATAAAATAAAATCATACGTGGAATAGAGCTAGTAAATGTAAATTGGTTATTTATTCTGTCAAATAATGCAAAGACGAGGGGCACTCCATGAAGTTAGTTTCACAACAAATTGGAGAATTTTTTTTTTTCATTGAATGCACAATTAAGCTCTGCAATTCAATACCGGAGGATGTGTTTAAAGAAGTCAGCATAGCTGGGTTTAAAAAAAGGTTTGGACGCTGTTTATCGCTGTGTGATAGTAGCATGGGGTCTATTTACTTTTTGGAATCTTGCCAGGTACTTGCGACCTAGATGGGCCACTTTTGGAAACTGGATATTGGACCTGATGGGAGCCTCTGTCTGACTCCGTAGGGCAAGTTTTTATATTCTTAGTGTGAGAAAAACACCAGACACCCTGAAAGAACCCATTCAGCTATTGTCTTTACTACGTCTGGAACATGGTCTGTCACTAAGAAACCTGGGTTTCAACTCCTGGCTCTCTGGTCTAGCTGCCAGCCCTCCAGCATCTCTCCAATTGTTGATACCACATTGGCTGGGATATGGGCCCTCATCTGTAATGTGGATGTGCAGGAAAGCCCAATTACACCCTCATACTCATTCCCCTCTCATGCTGCTGCCTGCCCCTTCCTCAGCCAAGTGCCACCAGTGTGCCTTCAGAGAGAGGAAAGATTGTGAAGCATTGGTGGCAGTTCAGGTTTTGCTGATGAAATGCCCACTGCTCCCCTCTGCCTTAGCAAGCAGTGCCTGGATTGTAGAGGCTGGGGATGATGTGGGGCTAACGCCTGCAGCAAACACTTGAAACGCACATCCACTTGTGTTCCACTCCCTGCCGGGGCTGGTCATCAAGGGTAATCCTGTCCCTGATTTTACAACTTTGGGTGCTGCCTGCCTCTTTCCCCGGGATGGTGCTACGGACCGCCGCCCCATTTCCTGCATCGTGGCTTGCCACATGACCAGTTGAAGGAGCCGGTAGCATGGGATCAGCTTGCAGAACACTCTCTTTCCCCTTTTAAAACACCGTCCTCTGACTGGAAGGCGGGATCCCCTGACTACTACTAATGCTACCCCATCCTCAGCTGCCAGTTGTGGTGGGTGCTGCTTCTGCAGGTGCAGCAGTGGTAAGATGTCCCACTTGGTTGCCACGGCTGATATCCTCGGCACAGTAAATGCACCAAGTCAAGCGCAGGTCCACCCTGCCTTGGAAGCACCTCCAGGTCCCAGATTTGTTTTGTGATCCCCTTCTCTTACGCTTGGGAGTGCACGCTGGCACTGGTATAGAGGTGGAGTCGGCTGGTCCCTGAGAAACAGTTCTGGGAGTTTGTGCAGTTTTGGTATGGCAGTTTCTGAGTAACTTTTTGCAAGGCTTTGTGTTATTTCACAAAGTGTCTTGTAACGGAGGGACTTTCTGTCACTGTTACTGAAGTGACACATAATTTGAGTGTTTTTCCTATGGTGAGTACTAAGAGGGGGAAAAAATTCCAGTTCAGTCCAGCCAGCCATTTCAGAAATTAATTTCACCCAATGTAATTTGAATCTTTTAATTGAAAAAAAACAAAAAAACAACATATATATGCATACTTTGCACTTACCCCTCCACACCAATAGTCTACCACTTCCTCGATTTCGATTTCTTTTAGCCCTCGACGTCCTCTAGACACAGATCCATTATAGCATACTATGTAAATATTCACTGTAAATGCGTTTTACTATGTAAATATTCCTGTCCCTTTCTCTCGTTTCCTCCTATCCCAGTTGTCAACTTCCTTGTTCATTGTAACTATTATTTTCCGCACCAGTTCAATACCGCTAGTTCTATGTTCAATGCACGACTTGTTAAATGTAAACCGACTTGATGCAACCTCTGGTCGTGAAAGCCGGTATAGAAAATAATAAAATAAATAAATGCACAAAAAAACAAAGTTTAATATTTTAAAGTATGACATCCGATTATGTCATTTTACAGGATTGTTCTGGGAAGGGCTGTGTTGGGGACATAATGATAGCTGAATTTATTTATTTATTTATTTGCTTTTATATACCGACATTCGTTGGCGTACATCACATCGGTTCACAAAACAACAGTTGGAATAGTATGACAAGAGGTCGTACTATTTTACATTTAACATAAACTGGTTGGAACTAAGTATACATAGAAATGAGAAATTAGGAACCAACTTTAATAAACGAGTGGCGGTAAGCCTTGAGGGGGCACATGTATCCAGTATATACAATTAGGCAGGAGAGACGGTGGGTGTTAAAGGGGGGGGGGGGTGGTTAGGTGGGGTGTTGGTAGGCGTTTAGGAATAACTAGGTTTTCAATTTCTTTTTGAAAGAGTGGATGGAGGGTTCCAGTCTGAGTTGGGGGGGGAAGCTTGTCCCAGAGGGTGGGGCCAGCTACAGAGAAAGTGAGTTGTCTGGTGGAGGAAAGGTGTGCTAGTTTGGGGGGAGGGATGATAAGAAGGCCTGTGTTTTGAGATCGCAGATTTTTCTGGCTGTGGAGTAGTTGGGGAGGGTCGTTGGTCCACTTGATGTTTTGGTTGTTGATGGTTTTATGAAGTAAGGTGAGAATTTTGTATTGTGACCGGTGTCGAATGGGGAGCCAGTGGAGTTCTTGTAGTATAGGAGTGATGTGTGCTGAGCGGTTGATGATTATTAAAATCTCGGGGGGGGGGGGGGGGGTGGCTGTGGGCCTGACATTTAATTGGGGAGAGGGCGCTAGGCTGAAGGACGTGAGGAAGAGCCTGTCCCGGGGGGTGTCCCCAGCCATTCAGGTTTTCAGGATACTGCAGTGAATAAACTTGAAGTGAGCGAAGGCTTGGGGGTTGCCTCGGGGCCTGTGGGTGCGGGGACGGCTCGCAGGCCTTGTGCTGATGTTAAGTTTCTACAGCTATTGCTGCAGAAAGATCTCCAGCATTGGCACCCAAGGAGCATAGGAGGGAGGAGAGACAAAAAGGAAAGGGGGAGATTAGGGGGGGTGAAGGGATGAAGCCAAAGAAGAGGCAGGAGGTTGGGGGGTGGGGGTGGGGCAGAGAGGGGAGTGCTGCTTCTGAGCAGTGCGGTGGAGGAGAGGGAGCTGCTGCTGCTGAGCAGAGGTGTGGAGGGCGGGGGGCCTGCAGCTGCTTGGCAAGAGGTTGTGGGGGAGAGGGGGGGATGCTGCTGGGTATGGGGATGACAGAGGGGGACTTCTCCTGCTGGGCAGAGGGCTGGGGAAGAGGGGTAGCTGGATGGGCAGTAAAGGGAGAAGGGGCTGCTGCTGGGCAGGGAGTGGAGGAGAGGAGGGAAGCTTTGGGGCAAGGGACGGCTGGGAGAAATGAGGGATGCTACTGGGGGAGAGAGGGAAATGCTGGACAAGTAGTGATGGGGGGGGGGGGGGAGGAAGAAAGGGGAGCCCATGGCAAGTGGTGGGGAGAGAAAAAGAATGCAGGTCATGGAGTGGAGTAAGAAAGAGAAACAGCAGGATGCAAGGGAAGGAGTTGGAAGAGAGGAGGGGTTTTGAAGAGCACACAGTAGATTGGGGCATTCAGGGGAAAGAGTGAAGGGGTAGAGAAAGATATGCTGGTCAAAGGGTGGGGGAAGAGAAAGAGGGGGAGGAGAGATAGGGGGGGGTGCCTTGCTGGAACTGCCACCACCAGAGGGACAGTTAGTTTTGACTTTGCAACCAAAGGAGAAAGTGCTGTGCCAGAGCCACTGGAAGTCAAGAGGGGGTGGGGGTGTAATTCTGAATATCCGTCCTGGATGCAGTAAAAGCTGGTCCCGGCCCTGGGGGGGTTGGTAGGGATGTGCATTTGTTTAAAATGAATGGCACATCCAAAACAAATGGACCCCTTTTATTTCATTTGTGGGGCCCACAAAACAAATGAGGTCCTTCCCATGAACGAAACATATCCTATTTATTTAGCTCTCACTAAATTCTATGGCTCATTAAAGTCTATCAAGCCAAAAGATTCTAAGGGAGATCTTGCATAAGCCCTGGTTATGACTCATGTATAACTTCATAGGCTTGTTATGGAGTGGGCAGGACCATCTCGGCAAGGAGACCAAAATGCCAACATATCAGAGTGAAGCATTTTTCTAATTTAGCCTATTGCTGCTCTGTGGATTCAGTAACACTGCTCTTGGGTTCTGAGCATGTGCAAGGACTCAGGACTGTGCATTTCTTCTTGGACAATGTCTAGGAAGGTAGTGCTTCTGGTTGAGCTCTCTCAGAGCGTTTACTGTGCTTTGCCTTTTGTTAAAAATTATAAACATTAAAATCCTTTTGGCTGTTATATCCTTCTGCATTGATCTCACTGTCACACTCATACACTGAGAAAAGGAAGCCTTGTGACAGGCTGCTAGCACTGGAGATTTGGCACAGCTTTTCCTATCCCTTTAGGGAGGGTGCAGGGCAGACAAGGTTATTCTGTGGATGTTGTACCCCCAACACTATACCTAGTCAGTTCCATTAAAAGCAATAAAGAAAAACTCCCTGTTATCAAAATCCCCAGCAAGCACCGCAGTGACAAATTAAATCACAACATGTCAGGGAAAGGCAGAGGCCAAGGGGGCCCTAAAACAGGGAGTCCCCCACCTAAAATAAAAAAGGGACTTTTTCAAATAAAAAATGGCAGGAGGGTCAGGCAGCTCCAGCTAGAAGAAACTGAAATTTGGAGAGGATGTGCCAAGACCACCACCTGTTTCTCTCCCTGTTGTTTTAGAGGGGAGGGAAAGGGCAGGCAGCAACAGCCGGGCAGGAGAGGAAGTGGAAGTCCCAAAGCCTCCAGCAGCGCAATCTTCCTTAATTAGCGCTGAAGAGACAGCGGACTCTGAAGAGGAATCTCCTTTTCCAGGATTCCCTGCAGAGGAAATTGGAGAGCTATGAGCTGAAGAAAGTTTTGCAGGATTCATTGCCAGAATCTTGGTGTCGCTTCGGAGACGGAGGGGAGAGAGGAAACGGACCACGATGGGGAGGAATGCGCAGGCAGCAGCGAGGTTAGAGAGCAATGACTGATGCCCCTGGCATCAGTCATTGCTCAGTCATCACAGGGGACTCATCAGTCATCACAGGGGACTCCCTGTTTTAGAGCCCCCTTGGCCTCTGCCTTTCCCTGACATGTTGTGATTTAATTTCTCACTGCAGTGCTTGCTGGGGATTTTGATAACAGGGAGTTTTTCTTTATTGCTTTTAATGGAACTGACTAGGTAACTGCACAAACTCCCAGAACTCAAACAGCAACAACTCTGTATGTAAGGGACACTTCAATTGTTTTCTAGAGATTTTTCCCTATTTCCATCTCCCTGCACTTTTTGACCTTTCCTACCAGGGCCAGTGGAAGTACTAGGCGAACTAGGCGGGGGTCTAGGGCGCCAGGGTCCCAGGGGGAGCAGCCATGGCAGCAAGAAAGAAGAGACAGCCGCTGCCACGGCTGCCTCAGCTGCCGGCAGGATATTTCACCGATGAGCAACCCATCCGTCGCGCCGCCCCCTACCAGCTCGAGTCAAACTAATTTGACTCAAGCCGATGGTTGGATCAGTCTCCATCACCAATAAACCTTCCATATCACATCAAACTCTCCAATCTATCCTTCAAAGCAAAGGTCACTCTTTCCATTACTGCTACATCTACCATCACTGTCTCCCAATGAGAAGCCAAAAGAGTGGATCTACAATAATATGCAATCATTATATGTGCTGCATGAAATACGTGCAAATCTAGAATCTTCTGCTGCTTATTTAAATTCTGATCATCCCATTTACCCATCAAACGTTAAATGACAGTAAGCCGAGTATTCAAATTAGTGATAGCTTGCACGGTAATTTCTAACAGTTCCCAAAAATCTGTCACGATCTTGCAATCCCCTCCACACGCAAGTAAGATGCTGGAATACCACAACCTCTCCAATAAGCGGACTTGCTGCACTAAACCTAGCAAAATATAGAAGGTATCAATATTTTCTGTGTAATGAGTGAACATTCTCTTACCTTATTGCACCTGGAGAGGGTGAGAGTGGCACTGCATATATCTCACCGGTCATTACCTCATCAAGAGGTAATGACTCTCTGTAAGAGAATTTCTAGGCTCAAGCACTTTAGACCCATCCTGTAAATCTACCTTATAAATGGGCTCTGACCGACGGCCCGCAAATGCGCGGTAGAGAGCAGCTCTACCGCGCATGTGCGGGCGAGCACGTCGGTCAGAGAGGAGCGTCAGCTCTTAAAAAACATGGCGGCGAGGCGAAGTACCGGCAGCGGCGCGTCGGTCAGAGAGGAGCAGCGCCAGGAGGAAATGGAGCCGTGTGAGGGCTGCGGTGAGGCGCGCACACGAGAGCGAGAGAGCGAGAGAGACCCGCGGCTCTGACAGACGGCGAGAGAGCACGTCGGTCTGCGGCGCCGGGAGGAAATGGAGCCGTGTGAGGGCTTCGGTGACGCGCGCGTGCACAAGAGAGAGAGAGAGAGAGAGACCCACGGCTCTGATGGACGTGCATGCAAGGGGAGTGCAAAGGGACAGAGGGTGGAGGGGGAAGAGGATAGTAAGAAGAAAGGGGAGGGCCAGAGGAGGAGAAGTGGGAGAATAAGGAAGAGAAGGGTGCTGGACAGGTGAGGAGCAGTGAGGGAAAGTGGAGTGTAATGGAAGAATGAGGGAAGAGGGGGGCTGCAGGGGCAGACCAGCGGGTGATAGAATGGGAAGGGGCTGCAGGAGAGGACCTGTGGAAGAAAGGAGGAACATTGGGAGAATGAGAGATGAGGAGAAGGGAAGGTGGGAGGGGCTTGGGGAGATGGGGCAGCAGGACAGTAAGAGGGGAGGGGAGCTGGAGGAGGGAGCATTGGGTGCAAAGGGAGAGAGGATGGAGGGGGAAGAGGATAGTAAGAGGAAAGGGGAGGGCCAGAGGAGGAGGAGTGGGAGAATAAGGAAGAGTGAGGAGCAGTGAGGGAAAGGGGAGTGTAATGGAAGAATGAGGGGAGAGGGGGCTGCAGGGGGCAGACCAGCAGGTGATAGAATGGGAAGGGGCTGCAGGAGAGGACCTGTGGAAGAAAGGAGGAACATTGGGAGGTGAGGAGGAGCAGTGAGAAAGTGAGAGGGGGAGGGGGTTGGGGAGACGGGACAGCAGAAGAGGAGAGGGGAGCTGGAGGAGGGAGCATTGGGTGCAAGGGGAGGGCAAAGAGGGTGGAGGGGGAAGAGTACACATCCTGACACCTCCACACACAACACTTGGCTGGCATTTGGAGCAAACGTCTCGCCCGTTTTAACGGGCTTAACGGCTTGTAAATATATAACCTGTAAAATCATTTTAGAAAGATATTTTGTCTGGGTCAGTAGAGATTCCAACCCTGTGTGTGATCTTAAGGCCACGATGTTCCCGGCAGATGGAAGAGCATCTTGGCATAGGCTGGAGTAACCTCGGATCAGGAAGGATTACCTTTCAGAGATGACATGGAGGAAAATCCCAGTAACTGATTCACAGTATGCCAAATTTTTAAGGTGTGTGACATAATTGGACTGTTTCTCCCTATTCTGGCATAAGTGATTGATGTTGATAGCATAATAAGTAAAGTAATTAATTCTGTACCGTCAGATTGTGATCGTTCTAAGGAAATCCAACTAGGAGCACCAACATAATTAAACCACTCTTTTATCCCTAGTCGAGCTGAGAATTAACATTAAAACAGACCAGGGACAGCTAGTCCTCCACAGTCCGTCGGAAATTTTTAAACAAATAGTTTAATATGAGGAATAAAGGAAGATCTTGATCCATTCAGGTCTTTAAAGGCCCTCTGTGGAATGTTACAAGGCAAATGTTGAAAAAGATACGATAGTCGTGGAAGAACCACCATCTTTACCAAATAAGCTCTACCCAATAGGGAGGGGGGTGTGAACAGGGGACTGTGGGTCCTTTAAGATCACCGACCGGAGCTGTGATTGCCTTGGGCCACACACTCCTTGCCAGCCACTGCAACCCAGGAGATATTAAACTGCAGTACTCCCATCAGAATTTCACCATAAAAATCACTCTTACCAAAGATTTCGTTTATTGTCCCTAAACTGATCAATGCAGCACTTGCTCACATTCTCATTTTTTAATATGAAATCACGGTAGGAAAACCTCACATTCAGAAGAACTGTATTCGTCGTGCTGTCCCAGGGGTGCTAATAAAGCTGTAAAATAATCTTTTACAAAGTGAGATCGGGGTCTGATCATTCTCCTTGATCACAGCCCTGCAAAGTTCCTTCTGGCCTTCTTTTAAACTCTACCATCTGTTTCTCCCAGGAGGAGTGGGGAAGTCCTGAAAGGTTGCTGGAATGATGGTTACCTGAAACCCAAACCCTTTCATGCTCAGCACCTTCTGCATGACATCCAGCAGGAGACTGGGGGTCAGCAGGGCTGGGGGAGAGGTTTCTGGGTGTAAATAATTCACAGTCACAGAGCAGGATTATAGCAACTGGAAACCAATTACACACAGAACCTGGGACACAAAATCTCAATTTGTGGGAATCCTGCTCTCTCTCCTTCCACTCTGAAACATCCAAAAATGCATTTTCTGCACCCCAGTTCTGCTCAGGGTCCTCTTAAAGTCAGGGCTGACTCTGCAGTGTCCCGGGTTAGAAAGCTGCAGCAAGGATTGTACAGAGAGGGCAGGAAGTTGGGGGCAATCTCCTACCTGAGCAGAAGCTCCCGCAGGCATTTTCCTCTCTGCTTTTGCTGCTCTCAGGGTCAGAAATGAATTGGGGTCTCTTTCTCAGGCTGGGGAAAAGCCGAGTGCTTGGGCCTCTTGCAGTGCTCAGGGTCTGTGCTAATGGCGCCTCTCAGTAGGACACAGCTCAGGAAGTTACGCTGATTCCTGATTCTCAGTTCCTCTTTCTTTCCTTACTCTTTAATGTAGACTGTATTATCAGGCCTGGGAACTTTGGAGTTCTGCTCACCCAGAGATTCGGGTCACTTAGCAGGGGATGTGTATAATGTACAGGCCCAGAGGAGGATTATATTTCAGGGGCCCTTAGATCACTGGGGATTCAGCAGGGCAGAAGAAGAGTTCTCTGTATGTGCATAATCAGGGCCAGATTTAAAATTTAGGCACCTACAGCACTGGGGGAGGGGGGGGAGGGGCGCGCTTCCTCCCAGTAAAATCATCAGCGAGGGTGTGCGTACGGGAGAGTCCCCCCCTCCCCCCTTCCCCCCGAAAACATTGAAGGGTGTAGGGGCTCCTGCCCAGATCTTCCCCTTTTCCCTTGGCCCTACTGCAGCACTTCTACCCTCAGTCTGCGACTGCTTTCTCCTTCCTCGGGGAACCCATGGCAAGAACTCGAGCTAAACTCGGTGCCCGGCGTGCGAGTCGGTAGGCGATGCTCCTGCAACCCCTGCGATGGATGAACGCAGATAACAGGTTCCAGAGGCCGTAGCTCACGTTTCTATTTTAAATGGAAAACTGTTATTCTGCCAGAAGATTGTACATCCAGGGTTGTGTGTGTGTGTGTGTGTGTGTGTGTGTACACAGAGGGGAGTCTCACTTTGCTTTCCGCAGCCCCGCATCTAAAGTCTTAGCATACAGCATGGAGGATCACAGCACAAAGAAGCAGTGAAGTCACTGCTCAATGGAAACACTTAAGAGCTATTTGGAGGTTTCCAACATTTCTCTTTCACGGAGAAGGTACAATGATGAGCTGATATCTTTGTAGCTGTGCACTTCTCTTGTTTAAGACGATACGAGTGCATTTTAGTACTTTTGTGGCTTCTTACAGTCTTTCTTAGATGAGATGCCTCTTCCATGTAGATCAGTCCTTCAAATGACTTGATTTCTTCCGTCCTATTGATGAATACAGGGCAAAGCCATGGTGCTTACCTCCCAGTGTAGGTGAAGCATCAAAGGTATATGTTGAAGGTATTTACGGCCGATGCGATAAACATTAAAAAAAACAAAAACGTGCGTCCAAACTGGGCGTGTGGGGTCTCTTTTTTTTTTTTTTTTTAACGCGCGCACATCCGATGCAATTTGTGAATGGGCCGCCGCGTTGAAAACGGACGCGCTAGGGGTAAATTGTGCGTCCCTAGCACGTCCATGGCATCGGGCGCCCAGGAGACGTGGCTGTGCGCGGGTTAGGAAAGTAGGCGCTCGATTTACAAGCATCTGGGTTTTTTTTTCATGCGGCAGCTATTTTACTGACAAAATATGCACACACAATATACACGGCCCAGAGCTTGTATATTTTGGGAGTACATTGTGCGTGCAGAAATCTTTTTTTTAATGTCGACTTTTTTTTTTTGCATGATGCTGCTTTCTGTGGTTCTTCCTACTTAATATCCTGATAATACTAAGTAGGAAGAACCACAGAAAAGCAGGTTTTTATGTTTTTAAGTTGAGCCCTTGACTTGCGGGAAGACTTTATGCCTGCTCCAGGACAGGCGTAAAATCTTACGGGTTTAAAAGTGCGCCTGGACGCACTGGATATTTTGCATTGCAGGGTAATAACTAATAGCCTCATCTACATGGCACTTACATGTGATGAGCGCTATTAGCTACGCCTTTGGGCGGGCATTTTGGATGCACTGATCCCCTTATTGCATCGGAGGTGGTGGTTGTACATCCAAGATGGCCGCCCAACCACCCTTAAGCTGTGCGCTAGGCTGAGCACCCTTTATTGCATTGGCCCCTTAGTCTTTATCTCTTACCTCCTCCCTGTATCAGGGCAATACCTTTTATTCCTCTTCTCCCAGTCTCCAGTAGATGTTCAGGGGCCTTGGATGGGGTCCAACTCCTTTGACGGAACAAAGCAAAATGAACGTAACTCTGATTTACTTAAAGAGAAGGAGCTCCTTGCATTGCAGGATGGACATTTTTGAAAATTGTATGAGTCAATTTAATTTATGACTTCCGATTCATTTTCCCAGCTCTCCACTGATTGCCCCTTTGGAACAGCTTAAGAAATTTGATTTGGAGGTCCTGCAGGTTCCATCTGAATCCTTCCCCCTATATCTAAAACTTATTATTTCCCAGTTCAAGATTCTGCAACCCATGAGGTTAGTATGGAAAGGAAATTAGTACATTCTGAAGATTTAGAGCTGACTTGTTCCCTTCAGGATTTCAATGTGGGTTCTAGAGCTACTTCAGATAAGGATGGATGCTAAAAATTAAAATGGATGGCAAAGTTAAAATGTTTTCGGGTCATAGGGTAGCAGTAGTTCTGGATGTAACCAGAATAAGTAACACAGGCCAGGAGGAAATCTTTTTTGTTGCTTAAACAGAAAGTTGAATTTTATTTTGAGCTTTCCTTGTAAATGTCTGGTGAGTCGGGAACTAGCAAGTAGTATATATTCTATGATCCCAAGCAGTTAGAGGTTTTTCTTCAAGGAAGAGCTTTGTCCTCTATTCCTGTCCATTAAATACCCGGGGGTTTAGGAATTATTCACTATGGGGTAGATTTTTTTTTAAAATACGCACGCGTGACCATGTGCGCGCGCTACCTGGCACGCAAGCGGGGGTGGGGGGTGTAATTTTGCAAATACGCGCAGCGACGCATCGGGGCCTTCCCCAGTTCACTCCCAGTCCATTCCAATTAAGGAGCGGAATGGAAGGGAGCTTTCCAACCCCCTAGCCTAACCTCCCTTCCCCTTCCCCTATCCTGCTCTCCCTCTATCCCTATCCTAGCCACCCCATTTTTATTATATTACCTTTTGCTACTGCAAAGGAGCAGGAGCAAGTTGCGCGCACCAGCACACTGCCAGCGCGCGATCCCCCAACACAGCAGCAAATTGCCTTTATGTGCATGGCCGGGCCTTTTTGAAAATAGGCTCGGTGCGCACTGAGCCTGACCACGTGCGTAAAGGCTGGATTTTACGCGCGTGGCCTTTTTAAAATCTGCCCTTATATATTTTGTTTCCTGTACTCATTTTTTTGTGTCTTCCTCATGTTGAGGTCTATAGTTTGATAATTTTGAATGTGATTCTTTAATTTACTTTTTTTCTGTTATTTATGGAATCAGGTATTCTTGATATGTTAAAATTAATAAAGGTAGCTATATATATATATATATAATGCAGAGGTGGTGTGTCTTTGTCTGCAGCAGAAGACTATAAGAACATGCCATACTGGGTCAGACTGAGGAACCATCAAGCCCAGCATCCTGTCTCCAACAGTGCTCAATCCAGATTACAAGTACCTGGCAAGCACCCAAACATTAAATACATCCTGTGCTCCAAATGCTGGAAATAAGCAGTGGCTGTTCCCTAAAGGCCTGATTTTAAAAAGCATTTACACATCTAACATTGGGTTTTACACACATAAAAGCACTTTACTTGACTAAGTGGGCTTTTGAAAATTGCTGCAATATATGCCATTGAATTGTTCACAGGATTTACTTGTGTAAGTTCACTTTATGCAGCTAAATGTCTTTTTAAAATTGCTACGATAGTATGTTACATTTACACTTGCAACATCTTTTAAAATTCACCTTAAAGTCAACTTGATTAATAACAGTTGATGGACTTCTCCTCCCGGATCTTGTCCAAACCTTTTTAAAACCCAGCTAACTGCCTTAACCACATCCTCTGGCAATGAATTCCAGAGCTTAATTGTGCATTGAGTGAAAAATACTTTTCTCCAATTTGTTTTAAATGTGCTACCTGCTGACTTCATGGAGTGTAACAGAGTCCTTGTTTTATTATTCTCTTCCAAATAATTCCTAACATTCTGTTTTCTTTTTTTATCAACTATGATGCCTAGATCTTTTTCTTGGGTGTTAACGCCTAATATGAAACCTAACATTGTAAAACTACAGCATAGGTTATTTTTCCCTATATACATCACCTTGCACTTGTCCACATTAAATTTCATCTGCCATTTGGATGCCCAATCTTCCAGTCTTGCAAGGTCCTCCTGCAATTTATCTCTACTTCAATACTCTCTATCATGGCACAATATTCTTCTGCAAGCGAACTCCTTAAAATAATTTTCCACACACCTGGATCTGACCTCTTGCTTGCACCTGACCACAATTGCCTGCCACCTGGACCTGATCTCTTGCTGAACTTGACCACTCTGGTCTGCTGCCTGCCCCGACCTTGGACCGTCTCCAACTGTTAGTCTGCTGCCTGCCCTGACCCTGGTGTGCCATTGGACTCTTGCCATTGTCTTAGAGACTCGCCTAAGACCTGCTGGCTGCCAGCCGTGCCGATGCAACCTATTAGGCTAAGTAGGCGGGCACCTATGGTGCCGATCATTAGGGGAAACCGAAGACTAGAGAAGCCATGTGGGGCCGCGAATGGCAGCAAAGAGTAGTAGAGATTCCGCAGGCCACGAGCAGCGCCCAACCTGCTTGTAGCCCAGCGAAGCACACACTCTGGGTATGAAATAGGAGTCGGGGCCGAGACCAGGGGGCTGTGTGAGCAGGTGGGTGGCGCGATCAGGGGAGGAGGGTGGGCACAAGGCACAAGGCTTGCCTAGGGCACCTAATCCCCTTGCACCAGCCCTGGCTGCCAGAACCCAAGGGCTCTACCTGTGGCGGGGAGCCAGCTGGTATAGGTGAAGCTCCAGCCTGTCCCGCTACAGGGCACGTTTGCGAGCTGTCGGCGTGGGCCTCGTAGGTTCACTTACGAGGCTGCACCAACTATGCCACAGCACAAAGAGCTGGCACCCATGCCACCCTTCAAATTGTACCAGTAAACTTGCATTCATTACCAATTAATAGAGTGGGCCAAGTTTAAAATTAGTTTATTAGTTTTTAAGGGTATTAATGGATTGGCATCATCCATTTTTAATGTTGCTTTGAAAATGTATCATCCTACATGGAACTGAGGTCAGCTTTCCAGGCACTTTTAAATTAATCAGACGTGATCAGTCTCATGAACGCCTTTTATGAGTTCAAGGTCCGCTTCTTTGCAATGCATTACCACAAGAGAAAAAGGTTAAATTATCTTTGTTAAAGTTCTGAAAGATAGTAAAAACTCACTTATTTCAACAATAATTTGACATTCTATGAGGGTTTTTTTTAGGATATCCTGAATGTGTCCACTATACTAGCAAATAAAGGTTTTAATGATATAAGGTCACTGTGCTATATTACATTATTCTTTCTTTCTTTCTTTTTTTCTTTCTTTGTGTCTTAGTATTGTTTTATTCCTAGTTTTTATGTCTTTTATTGTTTTTATTATTGATTAGGAATGTGTTCCTGTTAACCGTTTAGGAATGTTGATAGGTGGTCTATAAATTTAAAAATAAATAAACGAATAGGAGAAGGAGAAATTCTGGGTTCCAGGAGGTGAAGTACCTGGGAGCCCAGAGGAAGTAGTTCTGGGATTCCAGAGAGTTGGGAAGAAGTGTTCCTGAGAAAGTAGCAAATACTGAGGAGACCCAGTAGAAAAGGGAATTCTGCAGTCATGCATGAGTGCGCTAAGGAGTCCTAAGGGAGATGCTCTGCCTGGGAAAATCCATAGGGGCGGATTTTAAAAGCCCTGCTCGCGTAAATCCGCCCGGATTTACGCGAGCAGGGCCTTGCGCGCCGGCGCGCCTATTTTCCATAGGCCTGCCGGCGCACGCAGAGCCCCGGGGCTCGCGTAAGTCCCGGGGTTTTTTGTCGGGGGCGTGTCGGGGGCGGGGCCGATCGCGGCATTTTGGGGGCGGGACGCAGCGTTTCGGGGGCGGGGTTTCGGCCCAGGGCGGTCTGGGGGCGTGGCCACGGCCTCCGGAACCGCCCCCGGGTCGCGTCTCGGCGCGCCAGTGGCCTGCTGGCACGCATGGATTTACGTCTCCCTCCGGGAGGCGTAAATCCGTGGACAAAGGTAGGGGGGGGTTTAGATAGGGCCGGGGGGGTGGGTTAGGTAGAGGAAGGGAGGGGAAGGTGAGGGGAGGGCGAAAGAGAGTTCCCTCCGAGGCCGCTCCGATTTCGGAGCGGCCTCGGAGGAAACGGAGGCAGGCTGCGCGGCTCGGCGCGCAGCGGCTGCCCAAAATTGGCAGCCTTGCGCGCGCCGATCCTGGATTTTAGCAGATACGCACGGCTACGCACGTATCTACTAAAATCCAGCGTACTTTTGTTTGCGACTGGTGCGCCAACAAAAGTACGCGAACGCGCATTTTTTAAAAATCTACCCGTGTTTGGCTGCTTCAGTAAATCTATCAGAAGCTCACCTGATAGAAGAGAGAAAGGACCTGAGCCCTCCCAAACCCAGAAGGTACTGGGAGGGCCCTGGGTGGAAGGGTTCCTGTCCCGAAGAACTTACCTTTGTGCGAGTGAGAGGAAGAGACTAAGTTGTACTTTTGGAGTTTGGGACTTTTGTTTGCTGTAATGCAATATTCTCTGGTGTACTTATGTTGGACTTTGTGCTTCCTGCCAGCAGTTTCAGTACAGATTTTATTTTGAAGAACTGCGTTGAAGAGTAATTTTTATATGCCTGGACTGGTGTGCAGAAGAGCCCCAAAGAGAGAGAGAGAGACCCTTAATGGCCTTGAAAAGATATTCTTTCCCCCCACACCCTCTGCCGTTATAGGGAGGTTATAGGGCTATCCGTGGCCTATGATCCATGGTCCTCCCCATGCCAAAGTACTTCCTGGGAAACGGACTACTTACACTGATTCAATATTACATTATTGTTGTAGGCTGTGCCTATTGTAGACCTCATACGAGGCTGTAACATGCTTTGAGCTCTTCTGCTGGAAAAGCTCGAGACAAATAAATGACAATGTATGATGCTAATGCAAGCAAGTAAAGGGTCAATACTAAAGGAGGGGGAGCAGTGTGTGATTCGGTAATCTTATGTAAAAGCCCTGACAGAAGGCTGAGTCAATAAATATTCAGGAAGAACCAGTAAAGGCTTCACCCGGCAGTGACAGTGCGCTCTGTGCAAAACTGCTCTCGCTTCTGTGTGATGTCATCAGGCTGCGCCCAGCAGGAAGAGGAACTGCCATGTGCTGGAGATAAACAGCGACTCATAAAGATTATTTTCTTCTTTAAGCCTTTAATTTGCAGTTTAACATCTGGAAACCAGAAACCTCAAGTTCCCAAATCTCAGTTTCTGCTCTTCTCTCCCTCTCTTCCTGCTTCTGTAAAAAAAAACAAAAAAACCCCGAGCTGCCCAGCAAGAAGCAAACACTCAGCTCTTCCCTAGCTCGAGAAAGAGGCACAAATGTGTTTCTAATCCTGAAAACAGCAAACGCAGAGAGGAAAATGCCTGCAGGAGCTTCTGCTCAGGTAGGAGATTGCCCCCAACTCCCTGCCCTCCCTATAAAATACGGCTGCAACTTTCTAATCTGAGACACTGCAGAGTCAGCCCTGTTTTTAATAGGAGCCCCAGCAGACATGGGGTGCATCTGTATGTAAGGAGAGAGATTATGTATCTCACACAGTGAGATTTTGTATCTCAGGTTCTGTGTGTAGCTAGTTTCCTGTTTATGTAATCCTGCTCTGGGACTGTGTTATGTGACTGTAA
Organism: Rhinatrema bivittatum; assembly: GCF_901001135.1. Classification (NCBI taxonomy): domain Eukaryota; kingdom Metazoa; phylum Chordata; class Amphibia; order Gymnophiona; family Rhinatrematidae; genus Rhinatrema; species Rhinatrema bivittatum. The sequence continues at coordinate 37,929,396 of NC_042616.1, read as the reverse complement.
ATTATTTACACCCAGAAAAATCTCCCCCAGCCCTGGGAGGTCTCCTGATGGATGTGATGCAGAAGGAGCTGAGTTTTTTCCTGGTTTGTATTTCAGATCCAAGTCACCTTTGAGGACATCGCTGTCTATTTCTCCCAGGATGAGTGGAAGGATTTAGATGAAGGGCAGAAGGAGCTTTACAAGGATGTGATGAAGGAGAATTATCAGATGATCAGCTCACTGGGTAAGGGACATTTTTACTTATGAGTGCCTCAAATTTGCTGCTACAATCTATTATTTTGCTGAGGTTTTTAGTTTAGTCTTGACAGTCCATCTTTCTTAAACTAGAATTGTTAAGCTACTACATCTATTAGTCGCTGATTGTATGTCACCATCTACTAGATAAATGAAGCTTGACCCACGTGCCGCAAATGCGCAGTAGAGAGCAACTCTACCGCGCATGCGCAGGCAGCACGTCGGTCAGAGCTTGCCAGTAACCTAAATGGCTCGGCGAGGAGCACGAGCAGTAACGGCGGCGAGCAGTAGCGCGAGGGAGGGACCTCCCCCGGAGATCTTCCATCTGCGCCATCCGAAGGGGTTGTGAATGAGGGGAGGGAGGAGGAAGTGATGGAGGGGGGAGGGAGGAGAGGGTTGGGGAGGGGAGGAGGGGAGAGAGTGACTGACTAAGGGGAGGAGGAGAGAGTGACTGAGGGGGAGGGGAGAGGGAGGGGGGAGGGGAGGTGTCACCATCTACTAGATAAATGAAGCTTGACCGACGTGCCGCAAATGCGCAGTAGAGAGCAACTCTACCGCGCATGCGCAGGCAGCACGTCGGTCAGAGCTTGCCAGTAACCAAAATGGCGCGGCGAGGAGCACGAGCAGTAACAGCGGCGAGCAGTAGCGCGCGGGAGGGAGGGAGGGACCTCCCCCGGAGATCTTCCATCTGCGCCATCCGAAGGGGTTGTGAATGAGGGGAGGGAGGAGGAAGTGACTGAGGGGAGGGGAGGAGAGAGTGACTGAGGGGAGGAGAGAGTGACTGAGGGGGGAGGGAGGAGAGAGTGACTGAGGGGAGGGAGGAGAGAGTGGGGGAGGGGAGGAGGGGAGGGAGGAGGGAGACTAGAGGGTGAGGGAGAATGAGGGGAGGGAGGGGAGAATGAGGGATAAGGAAATGGACTGAAAAAAATGTTAATGTAGCCCGTTGTTACGGGCTTAACGGCTGATTCTAATATATTGTACCCTGCTTTGGGCGATTTTCTTATGCAAACAGGTGGATAATAAATCCAAAGAAATAAATGTATATTTCTTAGGATATGGATAGATGGATTCAGGACCAGTGGGTTATGCACCTCTATTACCATATGGAGAAGGAGCAAAGTGACGTCACAGTATATATAATCCTGCTGTGACATCAGCTTTCCAGCATTCTCTGTCTCCAGTAGATGGTGGACGTGCATTTCCCTACTGAGGATTGCTTCAAAATTTAGAGGAGAATTAATAAGATCTTTGAGTTGCCCCTTTCTCCTGCAGTGATACCTAACGGTCCTTCCCCCTCTTGAGAATTCCTGAGGTGATTTCCATGGTCCCTCAGATTAGTACCTTGCTCAGGTTGCTGGTTTTTCAGCCACGTGGACTTAGCTGATTTAAGCAGCTGAAAGGCAGTGAGTGCAGGAAGCCGAGCACGGCAGTGATGGTATATGCCCTCTCCCCTGCATCCAGAGACCATCTCTGTACTCAGCTGGGAAAGGCTGAGGTCAGATAAGTTTAAAAAAAAAATAAAAAGACAGAGACAGAGTAGAGGGGTTACTGTAGGACTTCCTCCGGTCTTCATGCTCGGTGTGCTGTTCCGATGTTCATTCCCCATCACGTGGGGGTTAAGGGACTTGGGCAGCCTGGCGGGCTGAGCAGTCCGGGTGGGCTAGACCCCATGATTAGGCTTCTTTCTGTCCGCTGCATCGTAGGCCGCAGTGGCGTTTTCGCTTGTTTTTTCTGCACGTTCAGCTGCCTTCTTCAGGACCATCGCTGCATGCAAGTGTGTCCGGCTGTGATCTGAATTGTGCGCCCAGTTTCTTTTGGGCAAGCTGCCTGTGTGCACATTCTGGAACATATTGGTTGTATGCCCAGGATTGGCGCAGTGACAGTGCGCTTAGTTTTGCAGCACATAGCCTTCAGACGACTAAATTTTGTGGGGCGGATTCCGTGTCTGTGAACCAAAGAAAGATCCTGTGTACAATTCTGGGCGCCGCATCTCAAAAAAGATATAGTTGTGATGGAGAAGGTACAGAGAAGGGCAACCAAAATGATAAAGGGATAGAACAGCTCCCCTATGAGGAAAGACTTGGAGAAGAGATAGCTGAGGGGGGATATGATAGAGGTCTTTAAGATCATGAGAGGTCTTGAACGAGTAGATGTGACTTGGTTATTTTCACTTTCGAATAATAGAAGGACTGGGGGGCACTCCATGAAGTTAGCAGGTAGCACATTTAAAACAAATCGGAGAAAATTCTTTTTCACTCAACGCACAATAAAGCTCTGGAATTTGTTGCCAGAGGATGTGGTTAATGCAGTTAGTGTAGCTGGGTTCAAAAAAGGTTTGGATACATTCTTGGAAGAGAAGTCCATTAACTGCTATTAATCAATTATACTTAGGAAATAGCCACTGCTATTAATTGCATCAGTAGCATGGGATCTTCTTAGTGTTTGGGTAATTGCCAGGTTCTTGTGGCCTGGTTTGGCCACTGTTGGAAACAGGATGCTGGGCTTGATGGACCCTTGGTCTGACCCAGCATGGCAATTTCTTATGTTCTATTTTGGTTTCTTTGCGTAAAGCCTCTTGCTTTTCCCCTGTTATGGAGGCCATTCAAGAATTGAAGGATCTTGAGTGGAACGCCCTGGAGGCAAATTTCAAAGGGGGTCAGACCTTGGAAGGCCTGTGCACCCTGGATCCAGTAGTGAGAGCATCTGCATTTTCCTAAAGTGGATGCGCTTGTCTATGCCGTCTCTAAAAGGACAACTAACCCCATGGAAGGAGGAGCTTCCTTAAAGGATGTGCATGATAGGAGGACTGAGGCCATCCTTATGCAGGCATTTGAAGCAGCTTCCTGTTGTGCCCTGGTGGCTCACTCTTATTTGCTTCTCTCTCAGGAGGTTGATGACTCTGTGGTGAATTCCAGACCAGTTTTGGAACCCGCCGCCACCTTTTTGGCAGATGCAGGCTGTTATTTGGTCCGCACCTTGGCCAGAGGAGTGGCTTCGGTAATAGTGGCCAGGCATCAGTTATGGCTGAGAAATTGGTCGGCCGATGCGACTTCTAAGACTAATCTTACCAAACTGTCTTTTAAAGGCTTGCTCTTATTGGGGAGCGAGTTGGAGAAACTGGCCAGTAAGTGGGATGAATCCCCAGTTCCTCGGTTGCTGGAGGATAAGAAGCAGTCACTGCGCCCCTTTGGTATAAGGGGTCGTCTCAGGAGTTCCAAGCAGTTACATCCCTACAGAGGGGCAAACTTTTAGAGGACTCGACTTTTGGGTAGGTCTCAGTCCTTTTGACCCAGACAGCCCAGGTGGGGCACAGGCTCGGGTAGTGGAACCTCCCGAGCTTCCCAATGAAGATTTGCCGACACATACCCGGGAACCAGAAATAGGGGGACACCGCTCTCTCTTTTATCAGAGGTGGGTCAAAATCACATTGGACCAGTGGGTCCTGGAGGTGATACGAGAGGGATATGCGCTAGAGTTTTGCAGTGTTCCACGGGACGTGTTCATGGTGTCTCCCTGCCACTCCCCGCAGAAAAAACAGGCAATGGAGTGTACACTGCCAAGGCTCCTCAGTCTGAGGGCTGTGGGTCCAGTACCCACATATCAAGAAAATATGGTTCGATATTCCATTTATTTCATTGTGCCCAAGAAAAAAGAAAGCCAGAAGAATGCTGGGCTGCATAGAGAGAGGAATATCGAGTAAGAAAATGGAAGTAATTATCCCCTTATACAGGTCCTTGGTGAGGCCTCACCTGGAGTCACTGTGCTCAGTTCTGGAGACCGTATCTCCGAAGGGACAGAGACAGGATGGAGGCGGTCCAGAGGTGGGCGACCAAAAAGGTGTATGGTCTTTATCGAATGCCTTATGAGGAGAGATTGAAGAATCTAAATATGTATACCCTGGAGGAAAGGAGGAGCAGGGGTGATATGATACAGACGTTCAAATACTTGAAAGGTTTTAATGATCCAAAGTCAACGACAAACCTTTTCCATTGGAAAAAAATCAGCAGAACCAGGGGTCACAATTTAAAACTCCAGGAAGGAAGACTCAGAACCAATGTCAGGAAGTATTTCTTCACGGAGAGGGTGGTGGATGCCTGGAACGTCCTTCTGGAGGAAGTGGTGAAGACCAAAACTGTGAAGGATTTCAAAGGGGTGTGGGATAAACACTGTGGATCCATAAAACCTGGAGGATGGGAATGAAGAGAAGAGGTATGGGGGTAGCTTGCGGGAATGACGGCTACTACCTGGTGATTAATACCATTATTCAATAAACGTTCACATGGTTAATGTGACTCCAATATTGCTATATGCTTCAACAGCAAGAGAAAATGTGGAAAAGAGGATTTGTATTCAGGCAACAACCAACAAGGTAGCACAGTCTGGGTAAACAAATAAGCATGGGAGTAGCTTACTTGTGGCGGCAGTTACTACCCCAAACCAATTAAGCCTGATACTTCACTTTCAATGCATATCCAGCGTAGATTTCTGCTTCAACGGCAGGGGGGAATGAAGAAAAGATGATTTATTTTCCGACAACAACCAGCAAGGACTGAATTGCACAGTCTGGGTAAACAAATAAGCGCAGGAATAGCTTGCTTATTGCAGCGGTTACTACCCCTAACAAATTAAGCCTGATACTTCACTTTAAAGGCATATCCAGCACAGCTCACTGCTTCAAAGGCAGGGGGGGATGAAGAAATAGGATTTACGTCCAGACAACATCTAACAAGGCATTGATCTGAGCAGTATGAGTATACAAACATCAGGGTAACTTGCTCGATACAATGGTTACTACCCTCAAACATTAAGCCTTATACTTCACTTTAATGCAGCTCTAACACTGCTCTCTGCATCAGTGGCAGGGGTGGAAGGAAATTAGAATAAAAAAGTTACCAATAAAGGCCAAGAGTAACAGATAAGTATGAGAAAAATAAGTGTGAAAGCTTGCTGGGCAGACTGGATGGGCCTAATGGTCTTCTTCTGCCGTCATTTCTATGTTTCTATAATTTGTAAACAGCGCTGCACCATTTTCTCTCCCTTTTTTTTTTTCTAGTTTGGTATCTGGTACTTTATGTGTATGGCACTTCATATTCTTTTGTTTCTGAACAATTCAGGCAGAAACATACTTCCAGTCCTTTTCCTTATCAGACTCCATGGGACAGGAGTGATCCGCAGTCTCTCCTCCCCCGCCAGCGCCATTTCCTTGTATGGAAGAAGCTGATAATGGTGCAGGCCTCAGGTCAGCTAAAGCCATTTCAGATTCTGCAGCAGCAGAGGAGAGACCGGGGATCGTTCCTGTCCCGTTAAGCCCCCATGCATAGGGTGGGATAGTGAGTAGTGGTAAGTACCATGCCATTTTTTATGATGCTTATATGTCCAGGGAAAAAAGAACACTTAGATTTTTATTGAAAGCATAATTTTTTATTGAACAATATAAGTATTCTTGGGAGATGCTGATGCCATGTCTCTAACATACGGACCACCAGCATCTCATTGTATACAGGATGTGATCCTTATTTTATAGATAACATACAATATTGTGGAAGATTCTAGTGTGCGTGACTGCCTAGAGCATAATTTACATTGGTTATCATGTGAACAGCATGATAAGATCATCCTTAGCTACCCCTGAGTATTTCTCCCAGGTGGGGCCCATTTACCATCACTCTTTATGTAGTCCTTTGTTCTGTTAAAATCTTGCTGGTCAGGGTAATTAACATATCTGAAGTTGTGTTTACAGATACTCCTGAGAATGGTGCCTCTTACTGTGACAGGGTAGCCTGAAGTTCCCGCCGTTGTCTTCTCCTTTTATGACCCTATAATTAGGCATCATTGGTGGAGTCAGCTTGACTGCCTGTCCAGATAGCCGCCTCAGCCGTTCCTCACCGACTGAGGCGGGAAACAGATACCCCTTCAATACTTTCCTCTCCCACCCAATCGCTGATCCTCATTCAAAATTCCTTCTTCTTATTGGCCCCTTCTCACTTTTTCACCCCCCTCCCTCTCCTTCAACTTTTAACCCTACACTCGCTCCACTCCCGTTATTTACGCAGAGTGAGACAGGCTCGCTCTGCTGCACTTCTGCAAGTCATTCTCAATAAGTCACTTAGAGTTCATATAGCTACAGCAGGCTAAGAAAACCGAGGATTCTGGGTCATTTTCCTTTCTCCATGTTGATTTTCTGTTCAGGCACATGCATCAGTAGAGAGTCCAAGGTTGCGGAAAAAAGTGGTGATGAGGACATGAAAACATTTTGGGTATGAGGGGATTCTCCATGGTGCAGGGGGCCCAGGAATGGCCACTACTGCCTTTTTTTACTTTTGAAAATAATAGTGAAAAATAAAGATTATTTGTTTTTAAATCAAAATGAAAGGAAACAGGAAACTTTTGTTTCAAACAAAAGCACATCCCTATTCTCTCCTTCCTGCCCCATCTTCAGTTCTCCCTCTCTTCCTCTCCTCTATCACCACCTTTTCTCCTCCATCTTTGAGATCCAGTTCTGCTTCCTCCCATCCCCTCACCTATCGATAAGATCACTTTTAAACCCCTCAAAAAAGCTCACAAAAGAACAAAATAAATTATCAAGACACAGGAAATGTCAAGAAAAATTGTATTTTACAAAATAAAATAATTAAATATGCACATTTTTTTCAAACGTCCCAAAGAATTTCTGCAGAATTCCTTCAACCTTAACACAACCTTTTCTAACTTACAAAAAATCTACCCCTGAACTGCACAAAACTGAAGGATGAATGGATGTCATACGGGGCTGTGTCAGGGGGTTATAGTGAGAGTAGAATGGAAGTCACACGGGGCTGTGTCAGGGGTTATAGTGAGGGTAGAATGGATGTCACACGGAGCTGGGTCAGTGGGGGTTATAGTGAGGGTAGAATGGATGTCATACGGGGCTGTGTCAGTGGGGGTTATAGTGAGAGTAGAATGGATGTCACATGGGGCTGTGTCAGGGGGTTATAGTGAGAGTAGAATGGATGTCACACGGGGCTGTGTCAGGGGGTTATAGTGAGGGTAGAATGGATGTCACACGGGGCTGTGTCAGGGGGTTATAGTGAGGGTAGAATGGATGTCACATGGGGCTGTGTCGGGGTTATAGTGAGGGTAGAATGGATGTCACACGGGGCTGTGTCAGGGGGTTATAGTGAGGGTAGAATGGATGTCACACGGGGCTGTCAGGAGATTATAGTGAGGGTAGAATGGATGTCACACGGGGCTGTGTCAGTGGGGTTATAGTGAGGGTAGAATGGATGTCACATGGGGCTGTGTCGGGGTTATAGTGAGGGTAGAATGGATGTCACACGGGGATGTGTCAGTGGGGTTATAGTGAGGGTAGAATGGATGTCACACGGGGCTGTGTCAGGGGGTTATAGTGAGGGTAGAATGGATGTCACAAGGGGCTGGGTCAGGGGGTTATAGTGAGGGTAGAATGGATGTCACACGGGGCTGTGTCGGGGGGTTATAGTGAGGGTAGAATGGATGTCACACGGGGCTGTATCAGGGGGTTATAGTGAGGGTAGAATGGATGTCACACGGGGCTGTGTCGGGGGGTTATAGTGAGGGTAGAATGGATGACACACACGGGGCTGTGTCAGGGGTTATAGTGAGGGTAGAATGGATGACACACACGGGGCTGTGTCGGGGGGTTATAGTGAGGGTAGAATGGATGTCACATGGGGCTGTGTCGGGGTTATAGTGAGAGTAGAATGGACGTCACCCGGGGCTGTGTTGAGGTTATAGTAAGGGTAGAATGGATGTCACCCGGGGCTGTGTCAGGGGGTTATAGTGAGGGTAGAATGGATGTCACATGGGGCTGTGTCGGGGTTATAGTGAGGGTAGAATGGATGTCACACGGGGCTGTGTCAGTGGGGTTATAGTGAGGGTAGAATGGATGTCACACGGGGCTGTGTCAGGGGGTTATAGTGAGGGTAGAATGGATGTCACACGGGGCTGTCAGGAGATTATAGTGAGGGTAGAATGGATGTCACACGGGGCTGTGTCAGTGGGGTTATAGTGAGGGTAGAATGGATGTCACATGGGGCTGTGTCGGGGTTATAGTGAGGGTAGAATGGATGTCACACGGGGCTGTGTCAGTGGGGTTATAGTGAGGGTAGAATGGATGTCACACGGGGCTGTGTCGGGGGGTTATAGTGAGGGTAGAATGGATGTCACACGGGGCTGTGTCAGGGGGTTATAGTGAGGGTAGAATGGATGTCACAAGGGGCTGGGTCAGGGGGTTATAGTGAGGGTAGAATGGATGTCACACGGGGCTGTGTCGGGGGGTTATAGTGAGGGTAGAATGGATGTCACACGGGGCTGTGTCGGGGGGTTATAGTGAGGGTAGAATGGATGTCACATGGGGCTGTGTCGGGGTGTCACACTCAGCCATTCCCTTTTGCTGACTGGGAGGGCCGGAGCTGGAGCAGGAAGCAGAGGACTACTCTGTTACCTGAGATTCAGGGCAAGGGCCTAGAGCAGGGCTGGGCAATTCCGGTCCTCGAGGGCTGCAAACCAGTCGGGTTTTCAGGATATCCTTAATGAATATGCATGAGAGAGACCTGCATACACACTGCCTCAGTTGTAATCAAATCTATTTCATGCATATTCATGAGGGGTATCCTGAAAACCCGACTGGTTTGCAGCCCTCGAGGACCGGACTTGCCCACCTCTGGCCTAGAGTCATCGGAGCAGAACCGTTCATGCAAATTTTCTTTTTTTTATTGTTCTTTATTTTTCCCAGGAATTTTTCAGGGTTTATTATGACGAGAATGAAACCAGCAGCATTCCTATCTCTACCCCCGTCCCCTGCTGAGGTTCTCCCCCTCTCCTTCTCTCTTCCCTCCCTCACTGCATCAGCATTCATCCTTACTGGTGTCGGCTCCAGCCTTCTCCTCCCTCCTTCGCCCGCATGCTTACTCCCACGCTCTGCAGCACTGCACTTCTGCTTTTGTGCTGGGCCAGGGAGCCTGCTGGGGAAGTATTTCTGGTGTTCAAAGTCAGTTAAAATGCATTCGTGGAACCAGACAGCAGGCTCTTTGGTTGCTTTAGGAGGTGAGGGGGTCGGACTTGAAACATGGCATGTGCTTGGGCCCACGCTGGCTTTCAGCAGTGGCTGTAGATCTGGCGAAGGAATTTATAAGCGAAAATCGGTTTAAACTGAAAAAGAAGGACGCTATCCATAGGGTTAAGCAGTCTTGCCTGGCTTTCTTTAAATTAGCCGGATAAGCTCTTTAATGGACCAAAACGTATTCGACTATGTTAGCTGGATAACACTGAAAGTCGGCATTTATTCAGCTAACATAGCCGGATAACCAACTGTACCCTGGAATGTCCACACCCCACTCTGAGCTGGCCAGATAATGTTTTAGCTGGATAAACAGTTTCTGGCTATTTTGGGGCAATTCTCTGTGGCTGGATTTTTTTAATTCTGCCATTTGTTTGGCTCAGTCCGAACTTAACTAGACAAGTGGCATTGAATATCGCCCTCAAAATATCTTTTCTAATAAATACTGACTGTGTACAAGATGGGGAGATTTCCAGGACTCCTGTGTGTTTTGAGCTTTACTCCAAAAGCACAGCCAGTGATTACAGTCCTGTGCTGCCTGATTTCTAAGTCGTCGTGAGCTGCAGAAGGGAGAGACACAAACAGTTTCCAGCTTGCAGAGCACAGAGTTGGATTGATGTCTCCAGGGAGTCTCCTGCTGGGATGGGTAATGCTGCAGTGACTCTTTATCCCATGTACTTACAGGGTAAAGCCTGCTCAGAGATTGCAAAAATAAGCAGGCAGCTCACTAAACCATGGCATGTTGAGTTGATTTTTAGGGTATCTTATAAAATGTTTTATGTTTAGAATATATTTATGTAATTATGTGGTTAATGTTTTTAGTTTCTTGTTTTGTGATCTTATACATTTCTTTAGAATTTCCTCTGTAATAACTGATTTCAGTCCCTTGATGCAGGAAACATATTAGATTGAATTTTTTCTGGTCTCCAATCCTTGCTGTGCTCTCCTTTGCCACTACTCTGTAGTTGTCAGATTTTTGCATTGTGTCCTCTTCAGGAGAATAGCAAGAACCCAAGAAAAAAGAAATGTTATTGTATTACTTAACTCATTAAACTATCCTTCTCCTGTTTACTTTTTATCTAGCAAATGACGATCCCAGATACAATAATGTGGAGACGCATCACTGGAAGCTCAGTGAGAATCCAGAAGGGAATGAGATGTTATCAGAAAGAGATGCAAAGGATACTACTTCCTGTTCTGAGTGGGGAACAACCTGCAGGAGTCAATCCATCAAAGAAACAAAGCAAAGAAATTCAACAGGAGACTCAGCTGTATATGAGCAAAGTGCCAGAAATATCCCGCATACAGAGGAAGAGCAGAAAAACCAGACAACAGAAGAAAGATGTGTTTGTGATGTATGTGCGATATTTCTCAGGGATCCTGTGATGCTGAAATCACTGCAGAGCTCTCACACTGAAGAGAAACCGTCTACATCTGCAGACTGTGGGAAAAACGTCAGTCAGAAGGGAGTACAGTTACAACAGAAAAGATGCACAGGAGAGACACCTTTTACATGTTCTGAGTGTGGGAGAGGTTTCAGTAGTAAGCGAAAACTAATACAACACCAGGAATTCAATAAAGGAGAGAGACCACGTGCAGAACATTCAGAAAGCTTTATTAATAAAGCAAGCCTCACAAAATACAACAAAAGCTACACAGAAGAGAGAATTGTTTTATGTACAAAAGGTGACAAAAGCAACAGTCAGAAAGAAAACTTCAGCAAACAACCAAAATTCTGCCAAGGAGAGAGACAAAATTCAAGTAATGAATGTAATAAAATGTTCCGTTCGAAGAAAGTCTTTTCAAAACAAATGAAAACCCATATTGATGAGAGACCATTCTCCTGTACTCAATCTGGAAAAAGATTCTGTAGAAAAGCAGATCTCTCACAACAAAAGACAGTCCACAAAGGAGAGAGACGGTTTACCTTTCCTGAATATGGTACAAGTTTCAGTCAGAAGACAAAGCTCTCAAATCACCAGAGAACCCATACTGAAGTGAAATCTTTTGCATGTACTGAGTGTGGTAAAACCTTCAGTCAGAAGAGATATCTCACATATCACCAGAGAATCCACACTGGAGTCAATTTATTAACATGTACTGAGTGTGGTAAAAGATTTAGTCGGAAAGCACACTTTACAAGCCATCAGAGAATCCACACTGGATTAAAACCATTTACTTGTACTGAGTGTGGTAAAAGTTTCAGTTGGAAGGCAAATCTCACAGTCCACCAGAGAATCCACAATAAAGTGAAACCATTTACATGTACCGAGTGTGGAAAAAGCTTCAGACATACCGAATCTCTTAAATTTCATCAGAGAATTCATACTGCAGTGGAACAATTTACGTGTAAAGAGTGTGGTAAACTCTTCAGTCATATAGAATCTCTCAAAATCCACCAGAGAATCCACACTGGAATTAAACTATTAACATGTACTGAGTGTGGTAAAAGCTTTAGTCAGAAGACTTCCCTCACAAGCCACCAAAGAATCCACACTGGGGTGAAACCATTTACATGTACTGAGTGTGGTAAAAGCTTTAGTCAGAAGACTTCCCTCACAAGCCACCAAAGAATCCACACTGGGGTGAAACCATTTACATGTACTGAGTGTGGTAAAAGCTTTAGTCAGAAGACTTCCCTCACAAGCCACCAAAGAATCCACACTGGGGTGAAACCATTTACATGTACTGAGTGTGGTAAAAGTTTTAGTCAGCAGGGAAGCCTCAAAATCCACCAGAGAATGCACACTGGAATGAAACCATTTAAATGCACTAAGTGTGGTGAAAGTTTTTTCTGGAAGACATGCTTCATAAATCATCAGAGAATGCACACTGGAGAGAAACCATTTACATGTCTTGACTGTGGTAAAAGCTATAGTCAGAAGACATATTTTACAATTCATCAAAGAAGCCACACAGGAGTAAAACCATTTACTTGTACCGAGTGTGGTAAAGGCTTCAGTCAGAAGAACTATTTGACAAGTCACCAGAGAATCCACACTGGATTGAAACCATTTACATGTAGTGAGTGTGGTAAGAGCTTCAGTTGGAAGGTAAACCTCAATGCCCACCAAAAAATTCACAGTGGAGTTAAATTATTTAAATGTGCTGAGTGTGGTAAAAGTTTCACTCACACAGAATCTCTCAAAATCCACCAGAGAATCCACACTGGATTGAAACCATTTACATGCAACAATTGTGGTAAAATGTTTACACAAAAGTCATCTCTCATAATTCACGAAAGAATCCACACTGGAGTAAAACCATTTACATGTACTGATTGTGGTAAAATGTTTAGTCAAAAGTCATCTCTTGTAATTCACCAAAGAATCCATACTGGAGTAAAACCATTTACATGTACTGAATGTGGTAAAAGCTTCACTCAGCGGTCACATTTCAGAATCCACCAGAAAAACCACACTTGAATAAAAGAGGATTGTAATATAAAAGAACTTAAGTAGGAAGGTGTATATAAATAACTAGGCCACAAATATATAATTTGCAATCACTGTCTCACTTAAATGCAAGTTTATCTCATGCATAATTATTATGAATATCCTTAAAATCAAGCCTTTTTTTGGCTCTTGAGGACTGGAGTTGGCCTCCCCTGCTAGAGGAATGAAATTGTTTTTAAAAAGTGCTGAATAAGACAAAATAAGATACAAGCCATCAATCAATTTGCAATTCCTACACTGTCCTTTACTGTTGTATCAGTAGATTGGCCTGATAAAGAAAGCTTGAAGAGTGATCGAAGATTTGGCTGCTGGGATTCAGTGCCAAGAAGTGCAGGGATGTGGTAATCCAAAAGAGCTGTATGTAATAGGGGGTGAAAAACTGATGTGTGACAAAGCAATGTAATAAGGTGATAGCTAAAGCCAGAATGCTGGGCTTCATAGAGAGAGGAATAACCAGTAAGAGAAAGGAGGTGCTGATGCCCTTGTACAGATCCTTAGTGAGGCCTCACCTGGAATACTCTGTTCAGTTCTGAACACTGTATCTCAAAAGGGACAGAGACAGGATGGAGGTGGTCCAGAGAAGGGCGACAAAAATGGTGTGGAGCAACCAAAATGGTGCAGCATTATCAGAAAACTTATAAGGAGAGGCTGAAGGATTTAAATATATATACCCTGGAAGATAGGAGATGCAGGGGAGATATGATACAGACCTTCAAATACCTGAAAGGTTTTAATGAAGCACGAACTTGCTGGGCAGAGTGGATGGACCATTTGATCCTTTTCTGCTGTCATTACTATGTTATTATGTTGTTATGTTATGCATTTGCTAATTGATTTTCCTTGCTGCTTTTACAATATTTGCTGGTAAATAGTCTCTCATTCTGTCAACTTGCTGAAATGTTCGTCCATGTTTAAGAATGGAAGCAGATTTTGAGTATAGATGTGCTGTTGATGTTACGTTTGCTTGAAGACCTATAAGAGCAGATCTGTATGTATAATCTCTTTCCATAAAGTCATACTACCTTCAGCTTTTGCAGTGTACAGTCTCAGCATACACTGATTCCTGCAGATTTTATGCGGGAGCACTGAGTGGAGAGGATCACCTTGCTTTTTAATATGTTTATAAATGATCTGGAAAGGGGTACAGCGACTGAGGTGATCAAATTTGCAGATGACACAAAATTATGCAGCATAGTTAAATCTCAAGCGGATTGTAATGAATTGCTGGAGGATCTTGTGAGACTAGAAGATGGAGCTTCCAAATGGCAGATGAAATTTAACACGGACAAGTGCAAAGTGATGCATATAGAGAAAAATAACCTTTGCTGTAGGTTCTATCTTAGGAGTTACCACCCAGTAAAGAGATCTAGGCATCATAGTGGATAATCCATTGAAATTATCAGCCCAGTGTGCTGTGGCGATCAAAAAAGCAAACAGAATATTAGGTATTATTAAGAAGGGAATGAAAAATAAAACGGAGGATGTCATAATGCCTCTGTATCGCTCCATGGTGAGACTGCATCTTGAATATTGTTTCAGTTCTGGTCACCGCATCTCAAAAAGGATATAGCTGCACTCGAGAGAGTGCAGAGAAGAGCGACCAAAATGATAAGAAGCATGGAACGGCTGTCCTATGAGGAAAGTTTAAGGAAGTTAGGTCTGTTCAGTTTGGAGAAGAGACGGCTGAGGGGGGATATGATAGAAGTCTACAAAATTATGAATGGACTTGATCAAGTTAATGTAAATCGGTTATTTACTCTTTCAGATAATAGAAGGACCACGGGGCACTCCATGAAATTAGCAAGAGGCTCATTTAAAACAAATCGAGAAAAATTCTTTTTCACTCATCGCATAGTTAAGCTCTGGAATTTGTTGCTAGAGGATGTGGTTACAGTGGTTAGTGGAACTGGGTTTTAAAGAGGTTTGGATAAGTTCCTAGAGTATAAATCCATAAACTGCTATGAAAGTAATTAATAAGCAATAGTAGCTTGTGATCTATCTAATGTTTGGGTACTTGCTAGGTTCTTATGGCCTGGATTGGCCACTGTTGGAAACAGGATGCTGGGCTTGATGGACCCTTGGTCTGACCCAGTATGACATATCTTATGTTCTTATGTATATGAAGAATTTCATTCTTAAATCCAACTATTTAAGGACCTTCTTGTGGTGAATCCAGACTGCCTTGGGTCCAGCAACCCATCAGATTGTAGATAATTCACTAAACCTTCCTTCAGCAGAGTCTCCATTAATTTTCCCAGCACAGAGATGAGGTTAACTGGTCTGTAGTTTCCAGCCTCCTCTCTGCTACCACCATTGTGGAGGGGTACCTTAACTGGTTTTCTCCAATCTCACAGTTCCACTCCTGAATGCAGGGATTTATTGAACAAGTCTTTCAGCGGACCCACCGGGACATCTCTAAGCTCCCGGAATGAACCTCATCCGGCCCCATGGCCTTGTCCCCTTTCAGCTTTCCTAGCTCTTCCCTTACATTCTCTTCTGTAAATGGGGCTGCATCCACTCCCATCCATGGTCTTGTCAATCAGTAATGGTCCTTCTCCAGGGTCTTCTTTAGTGAACACCGAACTGAAGTATTTATTTATTCAATATTTCTGCCATTTCTGCTGTGTCTCCACACCTTGCTCCTTGTCACCTTTCAATTCCACTATACCACTTTGAGCTATCCTTCTTTGTCTGATATATCTGAAAAATGTTTTGTCACCTCGCTTTACCTCTTTGTCAATCCTTTCCTCTGCCTGACTTTTTGCTTTCCAGATTTCTTTCATCTCCCTCACTTTCACCAGATATTCTTCCCTGTCTTCCTCTTTTTGGGATCCTTTAATCTTCTTGACCGCTGTTCTTTTTGCCTTTATTTTTTCAGCTACCTCCTTTGAGAACCAGATTGGTTTCTTTTTCATCTTTTATTTATTTTTTTAACATATAAATTTGTTGCCTTTGTAATAGCTCCTTCTAATTTGGCCCACTGTTGTTCCACCTCACCCATTTTCTCCCAGTCTTCCAGTTCTTCCTCCAGGAACTTCCCCATTTTATCAAAGTCCGATGATCACTGGTGTTCATTTTCTTTAGGGACATTAGTCCTTTGCTGAGCGGATCACCCTGAACAGTAGCTCAATTTCTCATTAGCTAGAGTTTATACATCATCATGCTAGAGTTTACATGTCATCACGTTAGCGGGGCATACGCAGTTGTAGTCTCCATATAAGGTCAATGACGTCGGCACGCCAGGCCGGCGCTGATTGGACAACATAGCTGGTAAACAATTGAGGTGATTTTCGCGCCCAAAGGGAGCGCTTTTAAACTTAGTGGCAAGACGCCGTAGGTGCACTCCTATCAGAATTCATGTCAGATTGATACAGGTATGTTTTTGAGAATTTGTACATTATGTGATTGTATAACTATGCACCTTCACGTCAATAGTCTGCAAGGTACTAATTCAGTTCCTGGGTATTTTGTATGTTTGTGCTTTCAGATACTTGTTAAAATTAATTCCCCCCCGAGGCAGCCGGGTGGCGAAACACGGGACCATGTTGGGGGATTCTACCTAAGGACTGTATCCTAAATAAGGAGTAGCCGCAATAAAAATATTAAATAAATAATCATTTTGAAAACTCTCCCAGGAACTTACTTCATTCTTGCACTTGTATTGATGGTTATAATTGAGAGTGCAAGGTCTACTTCGGTGTTTGTTGGATTAGTTCCCCTTTGGAGGAGTACTTTAAATGGGTACCGAACCAGACGACTTGACATTCAGTTACACCGATGAGGCGTTCAATGCAGTAATCACTGACACCCCATTCTTTGAAGAATCTGCAACGTTTACTCCCGCTGTATCCTGGATTGACGTCATCAATCTCCAGAAACGCATAACTTGAGCTGAATTACACACATCTACGCTCATAGAATACTGTCGCGTTAGACGAATTCCCAGAGGCCTCAGAGTCCAAAAAGAACCTCGCTTACATGTTGAGAACAAGGACTTTATGACAAGATGGATACAAATATTGAACAAATGTTCATTTGACCTAATGGTTCTTATTATAGAGACATCTAAAGTTTTGATTACTCCCCTTAAAGAAGAACTGGCTGGACAGTTGGAAGCCATAAAGACCAGTGCCCCTATTGACAAATTTGATCAACAATTGGCAGAATTTAAGGACAACTTAACCAAATTAACTAGCGATCTGAAAAGTCTAAAACATAAAAAATTTTTAAGAGACGAATACGACTATAAACAGGGCTACGTATACATATGGCAATCAACAAAACGCATCAACAAACGCCAAGTGGCATTCGCCCAGTCATCATCGGACGACAGTTCCGGCGAGGAACAAGGATCAACAAAAAACGTTACCCGAGAAACATACATGGGGAGCACGGGAGGAGCTTCATCTACAGCATCTACCTCATCTGCTTTGTCTTTTTTAGAACCTGTCCCCATACTACGCAATACGAGGAATTCAAGAATAAGAGGACAACAGACTTTCCAACAATCGCAGAGAGTCACACTGTCCACGCAACAGACTCAAGACCTGTGGCAATAACTGAGAAACAAATTATCTTTAATTTATCATCTAGGACACTCACCGCTATAGAATTAAAGACGCTCAGTAAAGGCTTATCTTATGTTCCCACTGTTATACCAGATGAATTCGATATACAAGTACATCTTTATCATTTTTTTAGAGCTTTAAAAATCAAAGCTTTCTTTAGAGACTCCCCGCCTTTTCAAGATCGCTCAGTAGTATACCCTCGATCCAAATGGATTCCACCAGGCCCTCATGACCCATGTTTGACGGTATTTGAATCGTTAGTAAGATCAGAAATATCAGAACTCATGCAGCAAAGACCGTATGTGTACTTTAATTTAAGTCAGAGAGCTAGCCCTCAAAACTTTATCGCAAGATACCAGTATCGTTATTAAACCAGCGGATAAGGGAGGGGGGTTTGTCCTCATGAATAGTGAAGACTATGACACTGAATGTTGGCATCAACTCAATGACTCACAATTTTATAGACCATTGGCAGATGATCCTACTGAGGGATTAAAGGAATGCATTAAACAACTTGTACAAGAGGCAACGGATGCACGTTATCTCACCTCCCGCGAATCACAGTTTTTGGTCACCATAAATCCCACCATTCCAGCTTTTTACACAGTCCCAAAAATCCATAAATCGCTGGTTAAGCCACCAGGACGCCCGATAGTATCAGGCATAGGCTCTATCTTAGAACCACTATCAAAATTCGTGGATACATTTTTACAACCCTTTGTTCCACTAAGTCCATCATATGTTAGGGATTCAACCCAATTAATTTCTCATTTAGACAACTGTGAGCCCCCACAGGGTCCATGCTATTTAGTTACGCTTGATATAATATCACTATACACCAATATTCCGCAAGCAGAGGCACTCATGGTGATTGAACAGATTTTGGACACTCGTCCAACTCCAATAAGGGTACCCACATCTTTTCTGATCCAGCTAGCGAGGTTAGCACTGACACGTAATTACTTTCAGTTCCAAACACAATTTTTTCAACAAATTAAAGGTTCGGCTATGGGGGCCACAATGGCCCCCAGTTTAGCCTGTCTTTACGTTGCAGCCTTTGAAGAGCAATACATTTATAAATCAGAATGGTGGCCCTTAATTTTTAAATGGTGGCGTTACATAGACGATGTGTTGCTTATCTGGATAGGAACAGATGTTCAGTTTTTTGGTTTTCTTGACTGGCTTAACCAGTGCAACCCTAATTTACAATTCAATTATCACATACACCACAGACAGGTCGATTTTTTGGATATCACACTAACATACCAAGATCAAAAATTTACTACCTCCCTGTTTCGAAAATCTACAGATAGAAACACCCTTCTAGCTTTTGATAGCTTTCACCCACACCACTTAAAAACCAATATCCCTACTGGACAATTTCTCAGACTTCGACGTTTGTGCTCTTCTACAACGGAGTATATCACCCAAGCCCAAAATATGATAGTGCGGTTTCAGGAAAGAGGATACCCTTACAAAATATTAAAGAGGGCTTTCAAGCGTGCACTCTATGTCAATAGAGATTTTTTGTTCCTCCCACAAACACATCATCAAGACCCCACAATAAATTGTATATTACCCTTTTCCACATCTAGTAAAACGATTTCCGGACTCATACGTAAACATTGGACAGCATTAGCTTTAGACATATTTTTCAACTCAGAATTAAGATTTACGTACCGAAGGGGCAGGAACTTGAGGGATATACTAGTACATACAGTAGGACATCCAGTCAATACAACATATGAGGGAGGGCATAGACCATGTGGCCATTGCTCAGTTTGCCAACACACCATCACACTCACTCAATTTGTACATCCAAACACTGGTCGCTTATACAAGTTAAGTGGCACCTCGGACTGTGACACGAGGGGGGTGGTATACGTCATCATCTGCCCTTGTTAATTACTGTATGTGGGTAAGACACAACGTAGCATAAAAACCCGCATAATTGAACACAGATCAAGTATTAATATTAATAAGGAGAATGCTCCACTAGTTTCTCATTGGACAGAAAAATCTCATACAATAGCTGATTTACAATTTTTTGTACTTGAGGTCGTTTTACCCCCGGCAAGAGGAGGGGATTTTCCCCTCATTCTTTTACGGCAAAAACAAAGATGGATATTCCGACTTAATACAATTACACCACACG
Organism: Rhinatrema bivittatum; assembly: GCF_901001135.1. Taxonomy (NCBI): domain Eukaryota; kingdom Metazoa; phylum Chordata; class Amphibia; order Gymnophiona; family Rhinatrematidae; genus Rhinatrema; species Rhinatrema bivittatum. The sequence goes on along the minus strand of NC_042616.1, from coordinate 37,909,908 downwards.
GTCTCAACAGTGAGATCGAGTGGAATCATTTTCTTTAGGGACACTAGTCCTTTGCTGAGCGAATCACCCTGAACAGTAGCGCAATTTCTCATTAGCTAGAGTTTATACGTCATCATGCTAGAGTTTACACAAGCGGGGCATACCCAGTTGTAGTCTCCATATAAGGTCAATGACGTCAGCACGCCAGGCCGGCGCTGATTGGACAACATAGCTGGTAAACAATTGAGGTGATTTTCGCGCCCAAAGGGAGCGCTTTTAAACTTAGTGGCAAGACGCCGTATGTGCACTCCTATCAGAATTCATGTCAGATTGATACAGGTATGTTTTTGAGAATTTGTACATTATGTGATTGTATAACTATGCACCTTCACGTCAATAGTCTGCGAGGTACTAATTCAGTTCCTGGGTATTTTGTATGTTTGTGCTTTCAGATACTTGTTAAAATTAATTCCCCCCCGAGGCAGCCGGGTGGCAAAACACGGGACCGTGTTGGGGGATTCTACCTAAGGACTGTATCCTAAATAAGGAGTAGCCGCAATAAAAATATTAAATAAATAATCATTTTGAAAACTCTCCCTGGAACTTACTTCATTCTTGCACTTGTATTGATGGTTATAATTGAGAGTGCAAGGTCTACTTCGGTGTTTGTTGGACTGTAAATAATACACCAGGACCTAGAACACCAATACACCTCCGACTGGGGAGCAGGACAAGCTGGACTGCTACGGATTCCTGCACAGAAACTAAATGCTAGCAGGTTCCCTCACGTCAATCACACAGGCAGAAGAGGAATCAGCCCTCGCCAAATCCAGCAAAAGGGAGCACGAGTTAGCTGTATACAGACAAAAGTTCTCTCTAACTAGAAACCGCAAGAAAGCAGACTGCATGGCAGTGCAACTTTGGAGAAATAGAAACATGTCCTCTTGTACTGAGCAAAATGCAAAGACAACAGAGACGCACATTCCCAAAGCTGACATGTTTCAATCTTTAAACTAAATCTATGTTTTTACCTTCATTTAATCACCCCTCTTTCTCCCTCCTACCAGCTTTCAATCTCCTCTCACTACTTCCCAGTCCATCTCCCCCAATCTTTTGCCCTTTTCTCCTCTTTTCCATGCCACCTTTTCTCTCACTTCTTCTCCAGCCTTTTATTCCCCAAAGTTCACCCACTTCCTAGTAACCCGTTTCCATCCTCTGTCCTCCCGCCCCACCCAGCCCTAATCCTCTGCCTCTCATCTCCTCACCTATCCCAGATACCTTCTGTCACTCTTACTCCCTACCCAGCATCCCATTGCCGCCTCACCCCCCTTTCTACCGCACTCCATCTCTAGCCTTCTCTGTCCCTTTCCACCGCTTCTCACCCCCCTCCCTGTCCCTTCCCTGCCCTCCAGGTCCTTCACACCACATCTTAAATCTTTCCTGTTCTTCAGTTCTTCTCCTCTTACACCTGTATCTTATATCTACAGCCCCTTCTCAGAGCCCCCCCCCCCCCAATTCATGCCCTCTCAGCGCAGCAGCCGCACCTCGCTCAAGTCCTCCCACCCCATCACGAAGTCCCCACCATCGGTTTCTCATTCCATGCTCTCTCCCTTCCCAGAATCTCCAACCCCCCCCACCCCCGGCGCTCTCTCTCTTCCAATAAATTCTCAAGGATCCACTTCCCACCCAATTTTGAGCCCCCACTACGTTCCCTTCATTTCCCAGGTCTCCCCTGCTCCCACCCCGATTCTCCACTTCCCTTCCCTAATCCCGGGTTCCTACTGCCCCCCTCCCCTATCCCAAATTCATGCTTTCTCCTTTTTACCAGTTCCTCCACCCCCAGTTTCAAATTCTGTACTTTTCCCCCCAATACCTTCCTTACCCCCTCCCCCCACCATTCCTTGGTAGCTACGGCCTGTGCACTGTTCTGCACCTCTCACCCAGTCACTCCTTTAGCTGCCAGAGCTTCTCTTTCATCCGCACGGGCACAGTACAGAGTTCATGTGTTGGAACGGCATAGTGCTCTGTACTACAGATCCTCATGAGGCTCAAACAGCGGATAATTGAAGCGTGAAGGTGGAAGGGCAGAGACACCAAGGGGCCGACGCAGAAAAAAAAAATGCACTGAAAGCGGGTGCCGAGTGTTCGGCGCTCGCTTTCCTAACGCTGCCCCCAGGCACCTCTGCTGGGGGCGCCATGTAATATTTAAATTAGGGGTTGCGCTGTGAAGGAGGTGCTAGGGTCGATTGCGCACCCCTAGCGCCTCCTTGACAGCGGGGCGCCCGGGAGAGATCGCCTGTCCGCCGGTTAAGAAAACGGATGCCGAATTTATCGGCGTCCGTTTCCCTAATCTGCGCACAGGCATGGGTTCAGAAAACTGACGCTGGTTAACTGAGCATCCATCTCCCACACCTGACTGCCAGCACTTTAAAAAATTTTTTTTTTTTAAATCTTTCTTTGTACAGAAAAGCAGCATTTTCTGCTTTTCTGTATAACTTTTTGGGGGTGCTCAGAAATCAATGCCTGCTTTGGGAAGACGTTAATTTCTGAGCACAAAACTGTGCGTATTGGATGCCCTTTTTTTTGTTTTTGCAGTTGGGGTGACTGACAGCCTCATCGACATGCATTTGCATGTGATGAGCACTATTAGTTTCGTGGTGCATTGGACGCGTGTTGTGGAGGCGCCAATCCCCTTATAGCATAAGGGGCCATAGACGTGCCTACTTAACCTGTGTCCAACTGCGGGTTAAACAGTGTGCTCGGCTGAGCGCACTGTATTGCATCGGCCCCCCAAGGGAGGGTGTGATGCTTGTCCTCAGTACAAGTGATCACCAGACGGTATAGTTTGATATCACGAATAAGATACAAAGGACTCATACGAAGACTCGAGTTTTGAATTTCAAAAATACGGACTTTGACAAAATGGGGATGTACCTGGAAGAAGAAATAGAAGACTGGGAGAAAATGGGCGAGGTGGAAGAACAGTGGGCTAAATTAGGAGGAGGAGCAGCCTTGAAGGTTGTACACGATAGAAGGATTGAGGCTATTCTTAAGCAAGCCTTTGAGGTGGTGGCGATGAATTTACAGATTGCCTCCTGTTGTGCCCTAGTGGCGAGATCTTGTCTGCTTCTCTCTCGGGAGGTTGATGAGTCTGGAGGGAATTCCAGAGCGGTTATGGAAAACAGTCTTGATGTCGAAGCTCCAGCAGGAGAGGATCCAGGGACAGACAGCATGGGACCCTCGTCCCCTTCCAAGTCCCTCTGGACCTCCCTGGAGATAACTGTGAGGGAACATCCCCCTCTCCCCCGCCGGCCCTTGAACGGCTGAAAGTGAATTCAAAATGGCCGCCATTCCCGCGCTGAGCAGGAAGGGATCATCACTATGGCACGAAACCCAAAGCAATGCAGGAGCAGGGGCCCTCCGTGGATTTTTCACACCTGCCTGGCCATCAGATAAACCCTCATCGCCCCTGAACATCTGACACACAAACTGAGCCGGTTGAGATGTGATCGTGCCGAGCCACATGCATGGCATGCTGACCCATGGCCCATCACAATCGTGGGGAAACCTACCTCACAGCACAAGAACAGCAACCAAAAATAAAAATAAGCACCCCAGCCGCTAAAACCAATGAGGAGGAAGTCACCTGCACAGCAGACCTGTGCTACTGCCTTAAACTCTTTTCTTTTTTTTTTTTTCAAAGTTTTATTCAACTTTCCCCCCAAAGCTGGAAAACAGAGACTTCAAAAAGGAATAGACTACCTCAGAAGAAAAGAATATCCCAAGCCTGCAGCCGCCTCAGCGGCCTCTTGAAGGGGAGGGATCTGGACCACCAGATTTACACCCCACAGGCGCACAGAACGAGCATACAAAAGGGTCACCCACTCCCGGCTCGTCCACCTCAACCAAACAGGAAGAGCCCACTAAGATTCAAAAACCCCCGGGAGGAAGGCTCAAAAACTAAAAATTGCCCAGACTGCAAAACTGCAGATTTTGCACCATCTACCATCTGCTGGAGACAGAGTAATACTGAGGGACAGCAGGTGGCACGCTGGGTTTTGTGGCAGTGTCAGTAAACATTTCTCTGGCTCCATCTGCTGGCAGGGAGGCAAAATCCAGGAGTCTAGATGGATCTGGGCACGTACAGGGAAAGTTCTTTCATGTAAAATCTGATTCTATAAATGCATATTTTTTAAAATTATTTGTGGGAAGGGCTATAAGGTTCACCTATGACACCTAATACCCTTGCACCAGCGCTGGCTCCACAAGGAAAAAGCAGGATTCCATCTGGAACTGGGCTACTTTGGGTTAGTGGCTCTTCCCAGTTTTGGCCAGGGCTTAAATTTCTCTTTTTTTTTTTTAAGCTCAGGGAACAGTAGGGAACACTTCTGGTCCCCTTCCTCCCCTGGAGAAAGTAGGCAGAGCCGAGCCTGGGAAACCATAAAAGCAGCAGACATTGTAGCCTGCAATCAATGGGAATGCACTAGAGGGATGGCAGGATTGTGGAGAAGTGGCGGCAAGCTATAGATACAGGAAGGAAGGGGGCATGCCAGGAGGGACGTGCCTATGCAGTGCTGGGGAGGCTTCTGACTGAGGTGACTGTACTGCGCTCTGAGAGAAGCAGCTGGCCCTGGAACCAGCGAGTCTCTTAGAGAATGGGATTGGAGAAGGGCTGGCAGCAAGCAAGAATTTTACACCAGGATGCAGCAGTACTGGACTGGGGGACATAAGGAGCAGCACAACAGTAGCATGTCAGTGAGCGTGTTTGTGTGTCTGTGTCAGTAAGATTGTGAGAGATCCACACCCATCCACACTTTGTGTGTGGGTATCTTTCTCTCTGACACAGACACACACTCGGTGTATTGGTGGGTCTTTGTGTATATGAGGGAGAGTAGGTGTCTTTGTTTGTGTCAGTGTGTATGTGCCAATAAAGTTTCTGCAATCTAAACATCTGGTAGTGACTGAGTGTGGGTGTGTCTGACACTGGCTGGCAGGGTCATCATCTGCAGTTAGTTCAAGAGCCAGACCAGGACTTCAAGACATACGCTATAATATATAGAGATATAAGCAGCTGTAAAAGGGGCCCAACCAATTTGCGAGGATGAAATGGGGAACTGCAGCTCTGCTCACCTCTGGTCTAGAATGTGCTTAACTTCTTAGTTATTTTGGAAAGATGAAGTTCATTTTGGAGATATTTTGGCTCAATTCTGTCAGGTTCCAGGGTTAACTTGGCGTGCTTTTGGGAGCTGTTGATGCACGTGCTGTAGAGAAAGTGCATGAGTGCGTCAGTTATCCCATGGGCCAGTTTTGAACAAAAAAATCCCCCGGGCCGATATTTTCCTGCAATCCGTCGCTGGGGTCCATGGACCCCAAGTCGGGAGCCGCTGCTCTGGACTGCAGCCTATACAATTCTCTGGCAATATCAATAGGGTCGTGATCTGATAAGGTTAAGGTCCAAAAATATCTGCAGCACATAGTTTAGGAAATAGCTGAAGTTGAAATGAGAAGGAAATCAAGGCGGGAGGAGCTATCATGGGATTTAGAATAATAAGAGAACTCATAGTCTGAGAGAGGAAGTGTGCACTACATATGTCCAGCAGCTGGAGTTCTTGCACAAAGAAATGCCTTCATTCGGCTTAGTAGGCCTGCCATATCTAGCTGGTTTAGCATCTCCTTATGGGTTTGCTACTATGCTGATGTCTCCACCGACAACCAACTGATGATTAAAAGACTGACCTCATTCAGCAAAGAAAGAATGATTACATGGGCTGGGTTGCAGAGAACAAACTTTTGACGATAGAATACCACTAAGCATTACATAGCAACCTTCCTTGACTGTAATTTCCCCCCCCCCCCCCCATTATAAAAGGAAGAGTTTTCTGAATCAAAACAGCTGTCCCACATTGCCTACTTGAGTCAGAAGAATAATGTTGCCCTACCCAATCACGCTTCAATATTTTATGCTCAACATCAGCAAAATGTGTTTCCTGAAGAAATGTTATTTGAACCTTGCACCTTGTTTTATTCTATTTGGGTTTTTTTTTTTATATTCTGCTTTTTGGCACTTCAAAGTGGATTACATTCAGGACTGTAGTTATTTCTCTGTCCCCAGAGAAACATAATAGCTTTTTTCATTGTAAACATAATAGCTTCTTTCATTTAATAAGAGAAAGAATATTATCTACATTAAGAGAAATGTTTTATGTATCAGCCATTATCATGCCACAAACATATTTTAATCCACTGACACTCAATTTGTGATGATCCTGATGTCCCTCCCCCAAGCTTAGATGTCCTTATCTTGCAGCTATAAAATTATTTGTTACCCAGAACACATGTTCTGGTATCAACAGTCATTTTTCCATTCAGCTCTTGTACACTAAAGCCTCCAAGCATATGATCATTCACCCACAAAGTGCACATGATCAAAAAAAACCAGAACCACTCAAAACAACCACATCCTCTGCTCTCTCTATGAAGTGGAGCCGCAGATGTTCTCTGTGTACACCTCAAAGCAAAAAAAAAAGAAAAAGCAAACCCATTAAGAAACACAGAATAGAAGCAGATGACATCACTAGCAACCAGTAAGACAGAAGGTTATTAATAAATAAATAGCCTGGACCCTTTTCACTCTGATTTCAGACCCTGCTTCAGCACAATGTAAGACTTTGCCTAGACCATGGACAACTGGTTCTCCCAGTGCTCATGGACCTCTCGGCGGCATCTGACACCACAGACCAGGAGCTCCACATCGCCTGCCTAATGGCTCTGAGGCCCAGCACTAGCGTGGTTTAAATCCATCCTTCATAAGTGCACTCAAACTGTCTGCCTTGAACAGGTGTCCTCTCACCCAAGCCCCCTCCTCTGAGGTGTGCCGGAAAGTTCCATTCTATCCTTAACTCTATTCAATGACTTCCTGATCCCTGACCACACCTATGCTGGTGATATCCGGCTACTGTGGTCCTTTGCGGTAACCCTGACCAGGCAATCACAAACCTAAACATCTGCCTAGAAATTATCTCAAACTGGGTACACAATAACAAACTAAAACCCCTGCACCTATGTGATGAAGTTATCCAGCTAAATGAATATTTGGGCACTTATCTGGTTATATTCTAGCCAGATAACTTTTATCTGGCTAAAATTTGACCAGCTAAGATAGGGGCCTTTCTGGGGTGTAATTGGGAAGAGCTGAGTTAGCCAGATACATTCATCTGGCTAATTTGGTATCCAGACAGTGACTGAATATGGATTTCATAGAGTTCTGGACATGTAATGCGCTATTTCTCTGGTCTAGTTATTTTGGACATTGTGTTGCCCTGCCACCCATTTCAGTTAAGATTTGGAGTGAAGAGTAAATTTTAATGTGACCTGACTGGTGTTAAGAAGAGCCCTAGAAAGAGAGAAAAACCTTAAAGGGCTTTGAAAACACACGTAAGAAACCTTTGGTTTCCCTTACTAAAAGGAGGGGAGGTTCAGAGCTCCTCAGTGAACCAGAGAGGTCTGGGTTTTATTTCCCCGTGAGGGAGCTGCAGGTGGTGTTTCCTAGCTGTTTCTCATCCTGTGGAGATAGGAGCTTGCTGCCTTCTGTTAATTTTTGTAACTTAGCAAAGAGATATGCAAGTGGGTGTTTTCCCTTGAAGCCAGCCAGCCAGCCAGACTTATCTGAAGCTGTGTTTACTCCTTTTGACTCAGATTTTTAGATTTTTTTTTTTCCCTGTTAGAGCCTTTGGTGTCCCTGTGTAAGGTTAGATCAAGGAGCAGGGAAGACTCTGGCAGTGGGCTATCACTCCTAATGCAGAGAATTTTTTTTTTTATCTCCTCATTTTTGAGGCAAGGAAGTTTTTCCCCACCCTTTCTGTCTCTTGTTGATTTTCCCCCATTTTTGGATTTAAAGATTATTGCTGTTCCACCATGAACTGAATGCCCTTGGTACCAGGGAATTGGTTTCCATCTTATTGGGAAGAGGCATCTTTCACAAAGAAAGAGCCTGAGGAGTGAAGGATATTTTTTTTTCATCTTGGGAAATGGAGTCCCGTCTCTTAATATAAGGAAGGAGCTGAAAGTATCAAGAACTGTGTTTGCTGCTGACTCAGGTGTGGTACACTTGAGAGTGTCCATCTGGTACTTCATAAGGAGATCTAAAGGGATTAAGAAATCTTCAGGAAAGGTATGAGAATTGGAACTCATTTTCTGATAACATATTGGGACTTTATTCTAACCACTCCACAGCGGAGAGGAGCTGGGATCAAATTGGAAATTGAAAGGAGAATTTAACTATCTTCAGTCTGAAAAATTTGAGTTATGTGGAGTTACTGGGACAAGAAGGAAATCAAGTTTTAAGAAGGGTGCTTCCAAGGAATTAAGAGACTTTGCTAGAACAGTGAGGTCACAAATTTATAAATCTTTCTGTTGTCCTATTATTTATTGACTGTATTTAAATGTTGAACTTGAGCTCTAAATATTCTTCAGTCATCCAATCAAAAGAAGTTGGAAACTACATTGCATCTCAGTGTTTTTTGGATGCAGAAGACTGTGATTATCAGTGCTGTTTACAAGGACGCAACGAGGCTTGTACTGGGACCAGGGCCGGCGGAAGCACTAGGCGAACTAGGCGGTCGCCTAGGGCGCCAGCTTCCCGGGGGCGGCACTGCCCCGGTAAAATTAAGAGAGCCACGCTCAGCCGCTGCCCCGGTAAAATTAAAAGAGCTGCATTAAGCCGCCGCCCCCCCGATAAAAATAAAAGAGCCACTGCCGGCAGCCCGCCCCAAAAGACCCATCTGACCTCCCCCAGCGGTTCTCAACCAGTGTGTCGCGTGCTCCCGGTCTCTCCCGCTGCTCTTTCTTCCCTGCTGCCGTTGCCGCCGGGCTATCAGCACGTTCAAGCCCAGCGGGAACGGCAGTGGTGCAAAAAAAAAAAAAAAAAAAAGCTGTGGCATCCGCGGCTGGCCTTTTCTTCTTCCCGCCCCCCCCCCAACCCGGAACAGGAAGTGATGCGCGGGAAGGAGAAAGAGCCGTGCCGCATGAAAAAAATAGCGGCGACAGCAGCATCGGCCCCCGAGCAATTGAAGCAGCCGGTAATCGGGAAAGGAGTCAGCAGCACGAGCCTCCTGCGGCCGATGGGATTCTTCCTTCTTGGCCTGCGGGGGCTGGAGGAGGAGGCTGCTGCAGCTACTATTTGTGCTGGGGGGGGAGGAAGTGAGTGAGAGAAAGAGAGAGAAGCAGCCAGCCTGCCTATGTGTGATTGAGAGCCTGTGTGTAAGTGAGAGAATGTATTCGATCGAGAGCATGTGTGTGTGATTGAGAGAAACTGGTCAGAGAGCTGATGTATGTGTATATGTGAGAGACAATGAAAATGACTGCTCAAGGAGATGACTGATGTGTGAGAGTGTGAGACAGTCAGGGATGTGACTGATGTGTGTGTGTGTGTGTGTGTGTGTGTGAAAGAGAGAAAAAACATGGAAGTGAGAACTCTGGGTATGTGAGAAAGCATGGGAGTAAGAAGCCTGGTGTTGTGGGGGTGTATGTGAAAGAAAGCATTGGAGTGAGAAGCCTGATTATGTGAGAGAGAGCATGGGAGTGGGAAGCCTGTGTGTGTGTGTGCATGTATGAGAGAGAGACTGGTTGGTAAGGTGACGGTGTGACTGGTGTGTATGTGAATGTGAGAGAGAGAATGTGATTCAGGGAATGAGAAGCCTGTGCACCTGGAGAGCGAGCATGGAAATGAGAGAGAGACTGGTGTATGTGTGTGTGTGTGTGTGTGTAACAGAGAGAAAGTGATTATGGGAATGAGAAGTCTGTGCATGTGAAGAGAGTGAGCATGGGAGTGAGAACCTGGGTGTGTGTGAGACACAGCATGGGAGGGAGAAGCCTGTATATGTAAGACGGAACAGGTGACTGGTGTGTGTTTGTGTGTATGTGAGAGAGAGAAAGAAAGTGATTATGGGAATGAGAAGCCTGTGCATGTGAAGAGTGAGCATGGGAGTGAGAAAGCTGGGAGTGTGTGAGATACAGCATGGGAGTGAGAAGCCTGTATATCTGAAAGAGAACATGGGAGTGGGAAGCCTGTGTGTGTGTATGCATGAGAGAGATCAGGTGACTGGTGTGTGTGTTTGTGTATGTGTGTGGGAGAAAGAAAGTGATTATGGGAATGAGAAGCCTGTGCATGTGGAGAGAACAAGCATGAGAGTGAGAGACTGATGAGTGTGTGTGAGAAAGAGAAAGTGATTATGAGAGTGAGAAACCCGTATATGTAAGTGGAACACGGGAGTGGGAAGCCTGTGTGTGTATGGCATGAGAGAAACTGTTCAGGAAGGTGACTGGTGTGTGTGTCAAAGACTGTTTGGGAGATGATTGGTGTGTGAGAGACAGAAACTAGTCATGGGGGCATGACTGATATGGTGTGTGTGTGAGAGACATGGGCCTTAAGGAAGAGGACCATGAGTATAGAGCTTAGCCACTACTGCTGCTTCTGGTGTGTACTACAGCCTGCATGGAAGAGGAGTAGGAGAGCTGCTGGAGGGGGTAAGTAAAGATGGCTTTTTAAGTTTATTTTTCTTGATTGACTGCCATTTTAATTATTTAATATTATGTGATGTGTCTGCTTTTTTTGTTTGAGCAACAAGTATAGCTTTGGTTTATGTTTATTTTATTTATTTTTATTTATTTATTTATAAAAGTTTCTATACCGTCGATAAGACAAATCATCTCAATGGTTTACATGGCATAAAAATGTCAAATAAGTGTTCTGTTATAAATACAGACTTCGTTATTTTCATTAATGCACAATGTAAGTTAATTGTGTGTGGAGGCGGGGGGGGGGGGGGGGGCGGCATAGCTGACGTTTCGCCTAGGGCGCCTAATACCCTTGCACCGGCCCTGGGCAGGAGGCCCCTTCATCTCCTCCCCACAAGTGGAAGGAGGTCTCGGAGAAGTCCGAGTCGGTTCCGGCGAGACTGAAGCTGGAACAGTTATGAAGAAAGCCCAGTCCCAAAGGAACCAAGATTTTCAAGGTATATCTCTTTCTCATGCATTAGCTTTGTTACCTTTTGAGCCAAGTGAAAAACCAAAGGTTGTTACCATGGATTTAATATGGCAGGCGATAACGTCGTTTCAAAATGCCATAGTAAATGCTCTATATAATCTAACACCGGAAATAAATCAACATACTGTGAATTTGATTAAAGTGGAAGAAGAAATAAAACAGATAAAAAGTGTGCAGCTTTCAATAATTAAAGGAGAAACTATACTTGAGAAGAAAGCGGAAAGCATAGAAAATTCCATAAGATATAATAACTTAAGGATATTAAACTTTCCCAAGTGCAAAATTATCTCTCCAAAGGAACAGTTAAAGAACTACTTTCAAGAAATGTTGTTATTAACACCTGAAAAGCTACCTGTGGTACTGAAGGCATATTTTTTACTGAGGAAAAATGAACAACAAAATGAAAACTTACAAGAAGATGGAACTTCATTGAATGTCACAGAATTGATAGCAATCACACAAAAAAATGCCCAAAAAGATTTGTTCCAGAACCTCCAAAATAGTACAAAACACATCCAAATATTCAAGGTAACTGGTATCATTAAATCAATAATCACACTGTGGAACCACATATGCAAATTCTCATTCTTGTATATACCTATATTTGTAGGACCTCTGAGCTACATGAGTTTGTTACACCTACAGACTCATTTAAGTAGTGTACAGGTCCAAATTGCTTTAATTAATTATGAGGTCAATTTTTGAAATTTTTTTTATAAATTTTGCAGTTTTTCTTAAAATGTTTTAATGTTGTAGGCTGTTTCATGTGTGAAACAGCCTACAACGTTTTGGGTCTATAAAACATTTTAAGAAAAACTGCAAAATTTATAAAACAATTTTCAAAAATTGACCTTGTAATTAATTAAAGCAATTTGGACCTGTACACTACTTAAATGAGTCTGTAGGTGTAACAAACTCATGTAGCTCAGAGGTCCTACAAATATAGGTATATACAAGAATGAGAATTTGCATATGTGGTTCCACAGTGTGATTATTGATTTAATGATACCAGTTACCTTGAATATTTGGATGTGTTTTGTACAGAATTGATAGCGACATCTTATAGTTCCCAAGTTGAAATGCGAGGAACTTTGTTGGTGAAATGTAAATTCTCAGAAGACAGAGATAATCTATTAAAGTTATTTTTAAGTAAAAGATCTTCTTTATATTTAGGGCAAAAACTATGGGTTTATCCTGATGTCTCTAAGGAGACTCAGTTAAGACGTAAGAAATTTCTAGTGTTGGCTAATCAGGCTAGAACCTTTGGAATACAGTTAAATATTAGATTTCCTTGCAAATGTATAATGAAAACTGATGGAACAAGATTTGTTTATTATGAACCTGAACAGTTAGAGAAATACTTAGAGAGTCGTCGGAACCTGGGAACTGAGCCTGTTACATCTTCTTCTTAGTTGTAAGGAAAAGGAAGCATACTCCGTAATCTCCCGATTGTTTGAATTTGAATTATTTGGTATATTTTGCTCTAAAGAAGGATCCTCTCCCACTTAGTTTTGTAACAGGGAGATGCAGATATTTATAATTTGCAATGTTGTTATGGTTATAATATATGTTTCCCTTCAGGGATAATATATGTAATGGCGATATGTACTCCTGATTTTTGATTATTTCCATTTGAATTGTATTCAAGTTTGAAATTTGCAAAACAAAAAATTTAAAAAAAAAAGAAAATAGATTCAAATTATTGTAAAGATGGTACTTGTATCCTGCCAAGCTAGCTAATTTGGTACACTGCAATATCTGATAAATACTGGCGTACGTGCCAATCGATAGGTACTTTTTTTTCATGTATGGTGGACGTGTGAGATAATGCAGAAGTTCTGGCTTGGGGTTAGACAAATGCTTACCGAAATTCTGGGTTGCGAGATTCCCGTCCAACCAGAGGTGTGGCCACAGGGGGTTATGCCAGGAAAACAACTTAACACCCCAAAGCCACCTTATTAATTTTGCTGCTACGGCCGCACGCCAAGTGGTGGCGGCATGGTGGTCTCGGGGTGAAGAGCCTCCAAGATCTTTGGCAGTTAAAAAACGAATGGGTATACGAGGCATGGAAAAGATCTCAGCATCAAGACAAGATCGAGTTAACCTGGACTCCTTTTGAAAAATGGCTGAAAGTACAGCAACTGTAGTATCCTTCATTAACTAATGTGCCAAATCCCAAAGGGTTTTGTAGTCCAGGGAAGAGGTTTAAAGATTCCCTGGCCTAAAACGAAAAGGATGAGAAAGGGGGGGAGGGATGTTGGATGTTGTGGAATTGTTCTTTATTACAACTCTCTCAATAAACAGTTAAACGCAAAAAAAATCTGAGCACCCAGCCTGAGCTTTCTAAGAACCGCACCAGTTGAGGGGGCACTCGCACAGCCTCCGTGCATGATGGTATGTGGATTAACCAGACGTTGATCGATGGGTGCACCATAATACCAGTGCGACGAACAGCCGCCGACATACCACGATCATTACCTTGGTAAACACCCGTGGTGCAGTCGCTAGTCCAAAGGATAGCGCTCGGAACTAGACATGTTCCTGCAACTCACAAAAATGCAGGTACCTCATGTCCTGCTTTTGGATCGGGATACGAAGATAGGCTTCCCTCAGGGCCAGTGAACACAGGAACGCCCCCCCCCCCCCCGATGAACCCTGGTGAGGGCAGACTGCAACGTTTACATACGGAAAAGAGGAACCCGCAGACAGTGATTCATGCCCTTGAGATTTAAGATGGGTCGAAAGGAACCGTCTTTTCATGGGTGCCATGAGAAAATGGACTAATGGTCTAGACTCCACTCAGAAGGGGGCCCCGGAATCACCACCTGCAGGAGCTGCAGTTATAATAATGTATTGCGAATGGAAGATGTCATTGAATAGGGCAATAAAGGTCTAGAGCATAACCTGTACAGACAATTTCCAACACTCACTGATTGGGTGTTCTCTGGGACCAATCCCCGTGAAACCCCTGCAGACATCCCCCTATAGGAACCAGCAGAGTGGATCCACGGGCCCTCAGGAGGCAGCTCTGTCGACCACTGTGGGCACGCTGATATCAACTCTCTACCTTCTGTAGCCAAGACAGGACTGACCCTGGCCTCTTGGACCAGAACATGCTGTGGAGGTGGCCCCAAACAAAAGAGGCTGCCTACCTGGATGATATTGTCTAAAAGAAGCACAAAATTGCCCTTGACCTCTGTGGCCCCTGTAAAAGGAGTGGCCCTTGTCTTCTGGCACAGCTGGGGCTGTGGATCACTGAGCTTCTTTACCAAGAGGTCCAGATCCTCCCGAATAGCAGTTTTGCCCTTAAGCAGCAAACGTTCCCAGCCTGGATGTAGACCACGAGTTAGCTGCCCAATTCCAAAGTCACAGTGAACAAAGGAGCTCCTGAACGGAGGACGTGACATCACCGCCGAGCATGGCCGCCTGGCTCTGAGCTCCCGACCCGGCACTTGTGATCCCTCCGCATCCAGGCTCCAAAAGGCTCTGATTTCGGCAGGTTTCTCCCCGACGATCAGCCTATAAGAGAGATGTCGGCAGCAAAGAAAAAAATAGACCTGCACAAGTTTTCCTTCAGCAGCGCTGCGGTGCAAACGGCGCTGGGTGAGGAGGAATGGGCCTCGGCGGACCTTGTGACCACGGGGGTGAGGGAGGAAGGAGGGGACGGTGCGGGAGGCGCAGCTCCAAGCCGAGCAGATTTCCAGCGCTGGTTTGGGGAGCTTAAGGGTGCAGTGTCAAGGCCTGAGGGCAGAGATTGCAGAGGATCTGGCCGCGTCGGGGAGCAGGGTGGAGGAGGAGACGGAGGCAAGGCTGGAGGATCAGGCCTCTGAACTATCTAAGTGCAAGCTTGCCCAAGACAAGCTTTTGCAAGCCACCATTGACTTATTAAATCGGATGGAAGATCTGGAGAACAGATCCCGCAGGGCTAACCTCAGATTCAGAGGGGGTCCCTGAGACGGAGGAATTTCTAAACTGCCGGCGGGTGGTAAACAGCATCTGCGGTCAGATTCTGGGCATGCAGGCGGACGACCCTGACGCCGCACCAATAGTAAAGCTGGAAAGAGCACCACGGCCCAACAGGCCCGGAGACATCGTGGTGTGTTTTCATAGTTACGCACAGGAGGAGGAGGAAATTGCCTTGAAAGCTCGCAGAGAGGGCTCAGTAATGTGGAAAGGCAACAAAATAGAGGTATAACCAAGACTTGGCCCCCTCAACCATTCGCAAAAGGAGAGAATTGTAACCACGCTCTGCTTGAGCTTCACCATAGAGGGCGTTACATCACGGATCACTTCGCCGGAAGAAGCGGGAGAGATACTGTAAGCTGCAGGCATGATCGTGAACATCCCAACCACTGCTCCAGGAGGTGAAAGGCAGGGCCGGCCACGTAGAGAGGCGCCCAGATGGCAACGCGTAGAAAAGGGGGGGGGAGGGCAAGAGACTTCACAGACACTCCAGCGGATCCTTTACCTCTCGGCGATCACCCTGGATGAACTGTCCGCAGGTGTCCTACCCCAGGTCTTTAACATGAGATCTGACCTGATATCTTTCAGTACTGGAGGACCAGGAACAGTTTCGTACAACAAGTGTCGTTTTTTAGGGGCCTAACCCTATTCCTTTTGTTTATCATTTTGACAGGTTGACAAAGGGGGGGGGATCGGTGCCAGTCGGGGTGGGTGTGTGTGTGTGGGGGGTCTAATGGGACGATGTACTCACTCCTCCGAATAGAGGTCCGCGGGGGTGGGATGTGGGCCTAATTTCAGTTACAGCGAGGAGGATGGGGGGGGGGGGAGGAAAGGGGGAATGTTTATGGATGCCCGAATATACTTTACCACACATAGGAGTCATAGCAGCCAGAGGTTGTCTCACCCTAACACTCATGAGACTAGCGGGGAACCATAGCTGTCCCAATCCTAAAAAAGAACGATGACAGGTTTACGTGTAGTGTCCATTAACACGAAGGGGCTGAACTCCCCGTATAAGAGGAAATTATTATTCCAAGAGGCAAGGAAGGGACACGCAAATGTCGTTTTCTGTCAGGAGACCCATCTGCTCAAGCGCTCAGCACGTTCAATTTGGGACAAGTTTTATTCCCAGCAATACTTAAGCCTCAGCTTCTGTTAAACGGAAATGCAGTGGGGTGTGCCATCCTCTTTGCACGTACACTGGTGATCGATGTCAAGGATAGCCGGTGTGATCCTGACGGGAGATACATTGCATTAAAAATCACGTTGGGCACGAATCTGTACACTCTTCTTAATATACATGGGCCCAGTATTGAACAGGGTCATTTCTTCGTCACCATCTCCACATTGTTAAGAGTCCTGGGCCAAAGGGCATGTGATAGTGGGCGGTGATTTTAATCTGACCAGGTACCCTTTTTTGGATAATTCGGGGGATGGGGGTACAGGCCTCCACGCACAGAGGAAGGCCCTTAAACACCTGCTCTCAGATAGGGGGCTGGAAGATATCTGGCGGCTACGGAATCCCATTCAGCGCAATTATACTTATTACTCTCACGCCCACGGTTCCTATTCTCACATAGATATGTTCCCTGTAGACAAAGATTTAGTGCACCTAATGGCAGATTCCGATATTGGGCTTATCACATGGTCGGATCACTCCCCCATCTGGCTGGAAATCAAATTACTCAATAGAATTGCCTGGTAACTCCTACTGGAGGCTAAATGACACTCTTGACTAATAAGCATTTTGTCGACGTATTATCAGATGACATTAGCGAATACCTGACATTTAATGATCTAGATGGAACTCCTCCCAGTATTATTTGGGATTGCTTGAAAGCAGTAGTTCGAGGTAAATTAATTTCACGGGCCAGCTTTCTTAAAAAAGATAGGAATGCTAAGCGAGCTCACCTTCACCGCATTGCCCGACTATCGCTCAGCCATAAACGCTCTTTGGACCCTAGCATACTGAAGGAACTCTTATCTGCTAAACAGGAGCTTCAAGCTCTAGATCTCAATAAGATAGCCTTTCAGATGGACTTGGTTAAACAGCAGCACTTTGAATTTAGCAATAAGGCTGGGCGTCTCTTAGCTAGACGTTTAAAAGAAAGGGTAACATATTCAGGAGCTGAAGGTGGGCCAATCCCCAGGGCTCGATGGGTACACTGCAAAATTTTACAGGGTGTTCCAAGCAGTGGTGATCCCACCTCTGCTCTCTATGTTTAATGCTTTGATGGGGGGGGGAGGTGTTTTTGTGTCCCCAGAATCGAACCTCGCTGGTATAACTATCCTGGCTAAGAGTGACCGGGATCCCACTCAATGTGAGTCTTACCGACCGATATCACTAATAAATATTGACCTTAAGCTTCTGGCCAAGATCCTTGCTACCAGGCTGGCCGTGGTTGCCCCGTCCCTTATACATGAGGATCAGTCTGGTTTTGACCCTGGCAGACTGGCCTCGGATAATGTGAGGAGAGTGTTGGAGGTAATGTGGAGAGCGAAACAGTTGGGCATCCCTATGGTGCTCCTAGCTGTTGACGCAGAGAAAGCATTCGACAGAGTCCACTAGCCCTACCTATTTAAAGTTTTAGATAAATTTGATCTGGGCCCTAATTTTATTAAATGGATACAGCAATTATATGGAAACCCGAGGGGTAGTCTAAGGATCAATGGGGAGTATGTGAAACCTTTTCCGGTATGGAGAGGTACCAGACAAGGATGCCCTTTATGTCCACTTCTTTTTGCACTATCCCTCGAGCCATATGCGACCAAGGTTAGGGCGAACCCAGAAGTTAGGGGACTGATGAGAGGCTCCACCAACTACAAAATATCAATGTTTGCGGATGATCTCCTACTTACCGTAACAGAACCCCAACGATCCTTACCATTTTTGTTGTTTGGGTTGCGAGAATATGGGGCAGTGTCTGGCTTTAAGGTCAACGAAGATAAATCGGAGCTTTTAAATGTATCAGTGGAACCTGCTCAGTCTCTCCCTTTTCGTATAGCGAAAGTCTGGGTGAAACATTTGGGTGTCAAAAAAGGTCCAGAGGGTCAAGATTTGTATCGCTTGAACTATATCCCGCTATTTTGTAAAATCCAAAATGACCTGGCTCGGTGGCATAGGGGTACGTTCTCATGGTTTGGTAGGATCGCAATTATAAAGATGAATATACTGCCCCGTCTTAGTTACTTTTTCCAAACCCTCCCAATACCAGTGCCAGATGCTACCCTGACCCTATGGCAACGAAAGCTATTCCAGTTTATATGGAAACGGAGGCCGCCCAGGGTGGCACGTACTACTCTATCCAAAGAAAAACTAAGTGGTGGCCTCCAGCTACCCAACCTCACTTGGTACTTTGCTGCTTCCCAACTGAGTGCTTTTCTTCATTGCCAGTCGGCTGGTACCCTCAGACCATGGGTGAGAATGTCTTCCCCAATTAGGGACACGCCCCCCCCCTTCAGGTAAGAGCCTGGCAGAGACCACCAAGATCTTTCCCCATACACACAATTATTGTTTCAGGTAAGGGACAAGTGGAAAATCAGACTAGTAGGTAATAAGCAGGTATACCATCTCACCTCTTTTTTACATGATAAATTCTTCCCTCTGGGTGAGGAACATGGCATATTTACCAGGTGGGGGACCAAAGGTCTTTATAAATGGGATCAACTCTGGGACCGTCAGCATCTGTTACTGTTTTCTGAATTACAACGCCTATTCTATTTGCCAGACACGGACCATTATGCTTAAAATCAAATTGCACACTGCTTTAGCAAGGCCCAGATAGGTGCGGAACTTCGTAAGGGCAAATCCCTCTTTGAAGGTTTATGCTCTCGCCCCCCAAAAAAGTTACCAAACCAATATCTAGAATCCTAAGGCACCTTCCAAGGTAAGGCGACCTTTCAATGTGCAGTGGGAACGAGATTATGGGGAAGTTATTGCTGACGAGATCTGGGATCACATTTTCCATCCTACCAGTAGAAGTTCGGCATCCACTTCCATTAAGGAAAATGGATACAAGGTGCTATACCAGTGGTTCCTCACCCCAGATAAATTATGCAGAAGGTACGGGGGCTCCGGGAATCAGTGTTGGAAGGGGTGTGGTCAGATTGGGACTTTTCTACACATGTGGTGGGAGTGCCCAAGGGTACAGCAGCTTTGGGAGGTGGTTAGGGATTTTTATCTCTGAACTAACGAGTATTGCTATCCCCATAGATCCCAAAATATTTCTATTGCATGTCCCTCTTGATGTTGGTTCACCCCCACACTCAACGATGGATATACCAGGTTTTCTCTGCTGTTCAATGTGAATTAGCCATTCGGTGGCGAAAGGTCGAAGTCCCCTCTCTAAATCACCTCCACTCTCGTTTGGAAAAAGTGTCCTATTTGGAAAAGTTGACATCTATTAGAGGTGACCGACTGCACAACTTTGAACAAGTATGGCAGCCTTATATTAGTTGGAAAAATTCCGGTCCCAGTTGAAGTCTGTATTTACCAGGTTCACATGCAGGGATTCCTCACTGAGGACTTATAGATGGGAGGACTCAGTTATCGACTCCACTGTCTCTCTAATGTAATTTTGAAGTGATGGACTCCTTACACAAGTTCACTCTCTTTACCCTAGGGCGGTTTTCACAGTTTGACAACCATGACCAGGGAGGGGTTTGGGTTGGGGGGAGAAAATGAATAATCACACAGCACAGAAATTGCCGTATATACATTTCATCATAAGCTACAAATCATCAAGGGAATATACCCTGATGTGTGGTGATGTGCGGTGACTATGTCCAAGATAACCACTCTGTGATTATCCCATTGTATGGCCACCGTCTTTATTCTCCAAATAATTTTTTTTAATTTTTTATTTTTCTTGTGTTACATATCTAGTCCTTGATTTTCACCCTCCCTGGCGGTCAGCTCAACCCTCTTAGAGCGTTCTCGCTTCTTATTGTAAGTACTTATCGGTCTCTGTGAATGTGGATAAATTCCTGCCATTTCTGTTGGGCAGGCGGCTTCGATCCACCGTGGAAGCACCGGGAACACATTCCGGCGCGCAAAAGGCGCGCACGGGACTCCCCACGCACAGAGCAGGCTGTGCCACGAGGCATCGGGAGGATGGGGCCGGCCAAGGAAAGCTCCGAAGAAAACAGTACAGCGCTGGGGGAGCAGGGGAAGATCCGGATCGGCTACCGCGGCACCTACCTCACCTGCAAGAGCGAACTTCCCTGAAGTGCTCTGAGGCGTGCTCCGATCCAAGTTCCTGTGTTAAACCTTTTTTCTTTTATTTTTTGGAACTTTATGAAAACCCAGTGCAGGCACCAAAGCTTCCCCAGATCTGCCCCAGGGTGAGTGAACCGGGACCCCCGGTATCGCCCTGTGGTTGAGCTCACAGGCTCCCTGACCCTCTGCTTGCCTGCTTCAAATACCAGGGGGTACGGTCCCACCAGGACCTGCCAACCCCCTGGGAGGCGAAGAACAACTTTTCTAATGCTGCTTCTTCTATTTTTGTTTTTTTTTGTTTTGCACCTCCACCATCTGCTGGAGACAGAGAAATACTGACGGACTGCAGGTGGCACCTCAGGATATAGGGCAACTCAGTCAAAACTTCTCTGTCTCCATCTGCTGGAGGGGAGACAAAACCCAGGAGTCTGGATTGATCTGGGTACATACAGGGAACTGAGTGTTTACCACTTTCAGTGCAATTTGGGGGCTGATACAGGGCAGGAAAATATGGGCAGAAACCGAGATTTGGGAGCAGGAGGTTTCTGGTTTCCAGCTGTTAATCTGCAAAAGACTCTTTTATGTGGCTCTGTCTCCAACATAGGATAGCTTCTCTTCCTCCTGGGCACAGTCTGATGACATCACACAGGCGAGGGAAAAGCTTTACACTGAGCACTGTCATTTTAGGGTGAACATAAAAACATAAGAAAATGCCATACTAGGTCAGACCAAGGGTCCATCAAGCCCAGCATCCTGTTTCCAACAGTGGCCAATCCAGGTCATAAGAACCTGGCAAGTACCCAAAAACTAAGTCTATTCCATGTAACCATTGCTAATGGCAGTGGCTATTCTCTAAGTGAACTTAATAGCAGGTAATGGACTTCTCCTCCAAGAACTTATCCAATCCTTTTTTAAACACAGCTATACTAACTGCACTGATCACATCCCCTGGTAACAAATTCCAGAGTTTAATTGTGCGTTGAGTAAAAAAGAACTTTCTCCGATTAGTTTTAAATGTGCCCCATGCTAACTTCATGGAGTGCCCCCTAGTCTTTCTACTATCCGAAAGAGTAAATAACTGTTTCACATCTACCCATTCTAGACCTCTCATGATTTTAAACATCTCTATCATATCCCCCCTCAGTCGTCTCTTCTCCAAGCTGAAAAGTCCTAACCTCTTTAGTCTTTCCTCATAGGGGAGCTGTTCCATTCCCCTTATCATTTTGGTAGCCCTTCTCTGTACCTTCTCCATCGCAATTATATCTTTTTTGAGATGCGGCGACCAGAACTGTACACAGTATTCAAGGTGCGGTCTCACCATGGAGCGATACAGAGGCATTATGACATTTTCCGTTTTATTCATCATTCCCTTTCTAATAATTCCCAACATTCTGTTTGCTTTTTTGACTGCCGCAGCACACTGAACCGACGATTTCAATGTGTTATCCACTATGACACCTAGAGCTCTTTCTTGGGTTGTAGCACCTAATATGGAACCTAACATTGTGTAATTATAGCATGGGTTATTTTTCCCTATATGCATCACCTTGCACTTATCCACATTAAATTTCATCTGCCATTTGGATGCCCAATTTTCCAGTCTCACAAGGTCTTCCTGCAATTTATCACAATCTGCTTGTGATTTAACTACTCTGAACAATTTTCTGGATATTTATGAATATTCATTGCCTCATCCTTCCCTCTGGACATTTAAGGTTACTAAATCACATCTGCTGTGTTTAAAAAAGGATTGGATAAGTTCTTGGAGGAGAAGTCCATTACCTGCTATTAAGTTCACTTAGAGAATAGCCAGTGCCATTAGCAATGGTTACATGGAATAGACTTAGTTTTTGGGTACTTGCCAGGTTCTTATGGCCTGGATTGGCCACTGTTGGAAACAGGATGCTGGGCTTGATGGACCCTTGGTCTGACCCAGTATGGCATTTTCTTATGTTCTTATGTTCTCCCTTTGTATTAACCTTTTCCTTGCCTGCTAGCTTCAGCATAATCGTTTATTCGTCTCAAGCTTTTCCAGGAGAAAAGTTCAAAGCATGTTCGAGAAGCATAGTCCCATAAATGGGAACCTTTGAGTTCTGCTCGCCCTGAGATTAACAAGGCTGGGGTTGGGCGTGTCTATACAGATTTTCTCCCTTCCTCCATTCTTCCTCCCATCTTCTTCTGCTCCTGGGAAGAATTTTCTTTTAATCTATATTCTCTATCAGTTAAAAAAAATGTTTTCTAATCTTTTATATTACTGGCTTTATGTAATGACTCAGCATCTTTTGACTTGTTCTCTGTCCTTATCTCTATTCCTTTCTTTGCTTTTTATTTTATGTCTCTCTCGCTCTGGTGTCCTCCTTCCTTTTTCTCTTCTGTTCAATTCTCTCCTTCCCTCTTTGTCTCTTTACTTCAACAGCAGATACGTCCTTCTTTTTCTCTCCCCTTCTGCCTTTTCCATATTCATCCTACCTGCTCTGCTTCATTATTCTTCCTCTTCCTTCTCTTGCACTTTCTTTCCACTCCTCGTCTCTTTCCTTCTGCATTATCACCCTGGATTCCTCACCCAATCCTGGATACTCTCCTCCTGCCATCCCTAGTCCCCTTTGACATACACCCCAGTCACACTCTCCCCCAAATCGGTACAGTGTGATTTGCTAACCTTATCTAAAAGCCTAGATATAAGCGTGAGCCAATGAATATTCATTAAAAAAAAAACCAGAAAAGGCTCCACCCTGCAGTGATAGTGCGCTCTGTAGAGCTCTCCCCCCCCCCCCCCCATGTGATGTCATCAGGCTGCGACCAGCAGGAAGAAGACCTTTCTTCCCTGTGCTGGAGACACAGAGAAGCACAAAGAGTCTTTTCATCCTTTCGTTTGCAGATTTACTGTTGGAAACCAGAAACCTGCAGTCCCAAATCGCAGCTTCTACTCTTCCTTCCTCCTCCAGCAGCCCCCGAGCTGCACTACAAGAGGCAAACACTCGGCTCTTTCCCAACCTGAGAAAGAGCCCCCAATTCATTTCTAATCCTGACAGCAGCAAAAGCAGAGAAGAAAATGCCTGCAGGAGCTTCTGCTCAGGTAGGAGATTGCCCCCAATTTCCTGCTCTGTACAAACCCTGCTGCAGCTTTCTAACCAGGCTCACTGCAGAGTCAGCCCTGACTTTACTAGATCCCAGAGCAGACCTGGAGTACAGAAAGGCACTTTGGGATCCTCCTGAGTGTAAGGAGAGAGATCAGGGTCCCACAGAGTGAAATTTTATTCTTGAAACTTTTTATTTAACAGGCAGAAACATGCAGATATTATTTCATATTCAACTGCACATCAAATGCTTATGTAAGATACACATTTATGCTTACAGTAACCAGCTGCAATTATTAACTATGCACACATTTTTTTGTACAGAGAAATTCACATGGATTCTAATCATTCTGTATGTATTCCCAACGCATATGCCGTATCTGGTCATTCTTATCTCTTTGATCTCTAACAGGAGAAGTTTCAAACCATGCGTGCATTAAAAATAGCATCTGTGAGTGTAAAATAGATGTGCCAGTACCTGCTATTTAAAAATCCAGTACATATGCATGTAAAACAGAGACCGAGTGTACATTGGCCCGTGTAAAAAAAAAAAAAAAAAGGTGGGGAAAGGCCAACATGTACGAGCATAAGTAGCTATTTTAAAAGCTGCCAAAGTGATGCACATCTGTCCTTTACTTATGTATGTTTAATTCTGCTTAATATCTGGTGTAAGAGTTTGTAAAGATCTTAAAAATGCAAAAATGACTAGATGACGGGTCTGGGTGACAAGATGGGCTGAGGAGCCAGAAGGGACTGCATGAGCTGGGCAAACTGATGGACTAATTGGTATAACTAATAATTTCCTTATCATGCATATATTACAAAATTAGAGGATGTACGTATGTAAAAGCCGACCATTGCTAAGAAAAATACACAAGTTAAATCTTCTCATGTAAATGATTAAAATTTGGAGTACAAATGCATGCATATAGCAGTTTTGCTCCACTTATCTGGATAAATTTTGACTTCTCCAGGTAAGTGGCACCTTTGCTGCCACTCAGCTGAATAAGTATCTGGCTACGTAAGATAGGTGAATAAGTATTAAATTGCTACTTAAACTGGCTATATATACCATTAGATGCTGTGATGTGTGTGCAATTGCATGCACGATGTAAAATATATGTGTTTGCGTGCGCGCATCCATATACTTGCATACTTGTTTTGAAGTTGCCCTTTAAGTGTATATGTGATCTTTTCAATAAGTGCTATCTCGAGCAACTGTTTCCTCCGGTATGTCAAACTCTTGAGACCCCTTCCAGTGTGTGCTAATAATTTATCTTGCCAAATAACACATTGATTAATAAGTACTTTAATCTCGCTCATCAATATCATCTCCTAGGTGCCCCGCCCCCCCCCCCCCCCCCCCCCCCCCCCCGCCAGTACCCTAGCAATCATAGAGTTGGTTTGAGGGGATCTATTTTTTAATAATACTTTTAATTTCTGCATCTCTCTCTCCCTCCAAAATTGGAGGACCCTGGGGCCTGTCCACATGTGTATATGTGAGCCTCAAGGCCATAACCCCACCAGCATAGTGGGGAAGCCAACTTAGAAAATTTAATGGAAAATGATGGGTACCTATATGTGCGCTGGAAAAGGTGATCCATCAGTTCGATTCTTCTGGAACAGCCTTTGACTCTCTTAATCATCAAATCCTCTTCCATAGGTTACGGGAATGAGGTATTTCTGGTTCTTCTCCTATCTTACGGTTGGAACTTATACGGTAGAAGCTCATTTGATTTCATTCAGTCTCACTGGTATACCATTTAAACCGGTGTCCCTCAGAGCTCATTCATTTGAGCTCCCTAACCCCTATCTATAAGCTTCTGGCCAGGCTGGGTGTGAGATACCGTCGTTATGCAGATGGCATTCAGTTTTTTTTCATTTTTATTTCATTGCCGTGGTCAACCACCGATGATTTGCTGGCTGTCTGTTTGCCTTTCTGCTGTTAAGAAGTGGCGCTAAACCTGAAGAAAATAACGATACATCAGAGGTTGAGTAGGGTCCCAACTTCCTTTATGTTTTGAAAATGTTGAAATTCCGATAGTAAACGCCAATATTGTTATAGAAAAAATTCTTCCCTTGACCAACGAGAAAAACAGTTATACCAAAAAAACGTTGATTGCAAAATCGCTTTTAATTCTATTCTTTGAGAAATATAACTAAAACATTTCAATTTACAAATTGTCCAAATTTATTTGACTTTTTAAATCTCAATTTTCAAAGTTTTAAATTTTTTGGGAAGTTTGGATCTTCCTAACATCCCACGGATACTGGATTTTCTACAAGATAAAAATTTAAAAAATATATGGACGCTAGGACCCGTGATTAAAGATGACCCTGAAGCGGTAAAAATATTGAGCGGGAGTGCTCCTTATCTGTGGGCGTGACCACGGCGTGCTTTCATGCACCGCCTGCACGTTCAATTTGGGTGCTCAAGGGTCAGGGGTGACGTCACAAGCTGCAAGATGGCACTGGGGAGGCAGTGAGCGGCGGAACGGAGGGAGGCAGGCGAGCCGGAGCTGCCCCGCATGCAGGAAAGGTAGGGGAGCCGCCGCCCCGCCCCCTCCCGCGCACTCCCCCCCCCCCCCCCCCCCCCCAGCCCAGGCTCCGCCGCTCTGGCAATCTTCCAGTTGCCTGCCGGTGCAATTTTTTTGGCATGATGAGCTCGAACCGCCTGTACGTCCCATTTGGTGCCTTGGGCGCCCAAATTGGAAGTACAGGCGTGCGTTCATGCATCTTCGCCGGCGGGGGCCGCTGGAAGCCGCCTCGCGGAGAGCGCCCGATCCGCCCCGGGCTGCTGAAGCGGGAGAAGGAATGCTGAAAGAGAAAGTGAAGGGACAACATGAGCCAAAGCGGAAGAAGGAATGCTGGGGCTTGCCTGACGCTTGTCAAGCTGGCAATCCCCGATGCCCGAGCGTAGGAGAACCATCCACTTCTTGGTACCTGTCATTTCAAATGTCATTTGAAATGACAGGTACCTGCGCACCCAGGATACTGTATAGGTGCTGTATAGCTCTCTATACAGTAAAATGGATTGCGCTTCTTGGACGCGCGTTGGACGCGGCTTGCATTTGCATGCCATTTAAATACCGTATCGAGCGGTATGTGATGCGAACTGTGCGTGCGGCAAACGCGGGTGCGCCCGGCACTGCCGCACTCTGTCTACCGCGTCCTTACTGTATCGGCCTGAAACTTTTTTCGCCGTGCATTTTCTTTCCCTGAAGCTGTAAACTGTTCCGCTTCCTTCCCTCCTGGCTTGCCCGCAGCCTTGCCAGGCATATATTGCAGGTTGAACGCTCTCACCTTGTTTTTCGCTGAGCGCTTTCAATGCTGTTCTGCAGAGAAATCCTGGAAGCAATATCTGCATGCATTTAAGGTAAATATATTTCTCCTGGTGGCCTCCAGGACTTGACTTTTGTTTCTGACGTTGTGAAGTTTGCTTAGAACTGCCCAACGTCTTTCTGTCCCACCTTGCCTCCCTGCTGCCTTTCTGTGTGCACTGTCTCTGGTTATTTCGTGGGGGCTCCATTATCTGGTTTGAGGGTTTCTGGAGTCCATTTTGAAAAGAAACTTGCTGGGTTGGTGCCCTCAGCTTTCTTGGGGAGACCAACGTTTCTGATGATATTCCAGCAGCTTCTCTTCTCCAGGTAAGTCATCCTTCTTTCTCTAAGACATAATTCTGCTTTCTCTCCACTGCATCCATCTTTCTCTGTGCCCCCTGCTGTAGAAAACTCCATTCCTCCGGGCGCTTCCCCATTGCGTCCATCCTGATCCCAATTTCTCCCGCTGTGGAGACCCAGCTTTGCTGCTCTATCCTTGATCATTTCCAGTCTGGCATCAAGAGAGCGTCACGCCTGGCGGTTCGCAGGACGGCCCCCCACGAGCCTCCTCTCTTACCCCTGATGCCGTCAGCTCGAAAGCGCAGTTCAGGACCCTGGCATCAGATCCTCGCGGCTGAAACGCTGCCATCCCGCTGCTCGCGCAGTTGCTTCTAGGCGCGCACCCGCCTGACTGACCGGCACTTAAAGGGCCTGCTGCGGGAGCCGGCCGCAACACCCTCAGATGATCTTAGGAAACGTTGCCCTATTTAAGGGCCTCTCGGACGCCCCTGCCTTTACCTCAGCAACAGGTCCCCTGGTTTGCCTTGTGCCCCGGTACATGCTGCTTCTTCCCGCATCTTCTTCCCGCCTTGTCTTGGTGTTCCTGTGCCCTCCGGTCTTGTTTGTGCCTTGACCTTGCCTTGTCCGTGGAATGCCCTAGCCCTTGCCCTTGCCAGTCCCGGTCCTCATTTCTTCCTGTTTCCCCCCTCGGCTTGTCTTTCCCATATTCTGATCCCGCCTTGGACCTTGACCCTTCCTTGATCGCCCGCCTGGACCTGACCTTCTGCTCTGGACCCTAAGCTTTGTCTGCTGCCTGCCTAGACCTCTGGCCTGTTGGTCAGTCTCTGCTGCCTGCTCCTTGCCCTGACCTTCACTCAGCCTTGGATTCTCATTTCTGGACTGCCCTGGGGACCCGTCGAAGTCCTGCAGGGCTCAACCTGTGGGGGATGCTGCTGGTGTAGGCGAAGCTCCAGCTGGTCCCTCCACAGGGCTTCTCTGCCAGCTGCTAGTGTGAGCCAAGTGAGCAAGCCCACGTACATAATATATGTTTATATGTTATGTTACGTAAGTGGGCTTGCTCACTAGGCAGGCACCAATCATGCCACAGCATCAAGGGTCCACTATTCCTGCAAGTGTTACAGGGAGGAATAGAATTTATTTGCCAGTTTGCCCATAGCCTCTCTTATACCATCCACTAGATCCAGTGAGAGAGCTGCCTGCATTACCTCTTCCTCACCATCTGAGGCTTGTTCGCCTTCCTGGCTCTTTATTTCTGACACCCTTTTCTCTGCACTCCCTTTAACCGTGTCTAGCTGATGAACCCACAGCTCTTCCCCACCTGCCAAGTCATTTTTTACTGCAAAATTATTGAAATTGCCACAAAAAAATGTTTTAATGCCTTAACTGTTGTGGGATCTGCAGGATTGCTTCTTGTCAGCTCAGCACATCTTTAGCATCCCCTCACAAACAGGCCGATACAGGAGCGCACTGTTAACCCGCGATTAGACGCGCGTTTTCAACGCGCTAGCTTTACCCCTTATTAAGTAAGGGGTTAATAGCGCGTCAAATGCACGTCCAACCCCCCCCCCCGAACCTAATAGCGCCCACAACATGCAAATGCATGTTGTGGGCGCTATTAGTTATTCCCGCACGATTTAGAAAGCAAAATGTGCAGCCAAGCCGCACATTTTACTTTCAGAAATTAGCGCCTACCCAAAGGTAGGCGTTAATTTCTCCGGGCACCGGGAAAGTGCACAGAAAAGCAGTAAAAACTGCTTTTCTGTTTACCCTCTGACTTAATATCATGGCGATATTAAGTCGGAGGTCCCGAAAGTTAAAAAAATAAATAAATAAAATTGAAATCGGCCCGCGGCTCGCAGGTTGAAAACCAGACCCTCAATTTTGCCGGCGTCCGGTTTCCGAACCCGTGGCTGTCAGCGGGTTTGAGACCCGACGCCGGCAAAATTGAGTGTCGGCTGTCAAACCCGCTGAGAGCCGCCGCTCCTGTCCAAAAAGAGGCGCTGGGGACGCGCTAGTGTCCCTAGTGCCTCTTTTTGCCGCGGGCCCTCATTTGAATACAGAATCGCGTGCACAGGAGAGTGGCCTGTGCGCGCTCTCCCGCGACTTTTACTGTATCGGCCCGTATGTGAGACTTTGTGGCAGAGGTTCTGGTTTCCAGTTGCTGTAATCCTGTTCTAGAACTGTGTTAAGTGACTGTGAATAATTTACACCCAGAAACCTCTCCCCCCTATCCTGCCGAGCCCCAGAACTGGGAGGTCTCCTGATGGATGTGATGCAGAAGGTGCTGAGTGAGTTTCTGGTTTGTGTTTCAGGTCCCAGTGACCTTTGAGGACATCGCTGTCTATTTCTCCCAGAAGGAGTGGGAGGATTTAGAAAAATGGCAGAAGGAGCTTTACAAGGATGTGATGAAGGAGAATTATCAGACCTTCAGCTCACTGGGTAAGAGAAACGTCTACATATGAGCAGGGGCAGATAGGCCTATACAGGCTTTGGGCACGCCTTGTTGGGCCGGTCAGACCAGTCGTGAATGGTGTTGCTCGCCACAGCCCCATGGTTGTAGAGCCACTATCTCCAGTACCAGCCTAATAACAACATCTCCTGCATAGTGGGAGCCTCCCCCATTGATCTCTGTTGAGTGCTGTCTCTGTGTGTTCCCCATGGCAGCAGACATGGTTCCATGAGCCTGCTCCTTGCACCCTGTCTCCTCTTTCACCATCTTTTACGGTGGTAGGAAATACGTATGCCACCTTTCTTCTCACCCACCCTACCTCTGTCTTTGCTGCTGGGAGGCATCCAGCAGACCCCCCAGCTGCTGCCTCAATGGCAGCTGAATTCCAACCAACGTTCACTGCTTTCCTGTGTGGCAGGCTTCCCTCATCCTCCAACTGCTCCAAAAAGTAATTAATTAAAAAAAAACAAAAAACACCACAGCATCACATCCTTCCAAGGCGTAGAACTTCCTACAACAAGGGACCACCTCCTCTCTCAAAATTCCACTCAGACCCTGAGTTATTAAGCATGTGTGTGAAAGAATACGTGAGCGAGTCAGCATAGGAGTGTGAGTGCATGTGAGTGCATCAGTGAACATGTGTGTGAGCATGTGAGCCAGTGAGCATGTGTCTGAGTGTTTAAATCAGTGAGATTGTGTCAGTGAGCATGAGAGACTGTGGGTGCATCAGCATGTGTGTGAGCATGAGAGAGTGTGAGTGAGTCAGTGAGCAAATGAACCTATCATGATGGGCCCAGCTCCTTCTATATGCAAGTGCAGGAGAATGGTGAAATCAGTGTGATGAGGCAGTCGGCTCAGTTAGTTACCTTGACTTCCGCATGTGGCTGCCAAAGTTCCTTCACTGCTACGGCTCCCAACATTCAAAGTGACTTACATCCAGTGCTCAGTGCATGCATTTCCTGTCTTACTCAGTGAGAAAGTCTGGTGATATAGGCCAGGATAGGGATGGTCATTCTCACCTTTGAGATCACCTTTGAGATGTTTGTAGGTGGCCAGGGTTTTCTTGGATAGGTCTTCAATGTGTCCTATAAAAGCATAGTGGTTTCTAAGGCATTCATTTCAGGAGGAATCAAGGAGATGAATACTTCAGTCTGCTCCATCCAAAGTTTTCTGGAACCAGAGGACTGTCAGGCCCACTTGACAAGGGTGCAGGATTTCTTGTAAGCAGAATGAGAACCTGTCTTTCCAGAAGATAATGGTAGGGCAGTACCCTTGTCTCTGTTGCATCCCTCATATAAGGATCTCAGTCTAAATGTGCAGTATGTAGATGTCCTGAGAGCTTTTGAGGCTTCCTCCTGCCCAGTCTGGGTGGAGCTTGGGTACATCCCACTTGTCTGGTCTGGTATGGAATGGGCGATAAGCAATGTTTGAAAGGCTATGTGCGCAAAACTTTGTCTTTTGTGCAACTTTTCATAAGCTGAGGTCAAATTTGTCCGCTACAGGCTGGTTTAATGAAAATAATATTAGGATTTCTTGTGCGCGCTATGTTTTGTTGTGTGCGTGGGGTTCGTGATTTCTGTGCGCACACTCGCACAGCTTAGAGGGAACAGTGATGATAAGGAAATGTAAATTTACCTGTTAATTTTCTTTCCTTTAGTCCTGCCAGACCAGTCCAGGGCCATCAGTCTGACAAGTTCAGAGAACTTAGCAGCAAGTACGTTGCCCACTCTAAAAGTATGGCCTAATCATGACCTAGATTGTAGGAATAATCTAATTCTTGGGTTGACCATGGAGTGCAGTTTCTTGGCTGCATCAGGTTTTTGTTATGGTTGTGATTTCAAAACTAAAAAGAAACAATTGCCTTCAGTTGCTTTAGCTTTGACATAGGATACTGAAGAGCTGAAGTCAGCAGCAGACCCCAACAGGGGAAGTGAATATTGCACTTGGTGGATGCAGGCCCATCCCACAACCTGCCACACTTACCTCCAGCCTGGGCCCATCATTGCCACCTCCTGACCTCATGGTGCGTCGCGGCCGCCCTCCAGACTCCCGCGGGAGTTACCCGACATCGGCCTGCCTCTCCCAGATGCAGTGGGATGCCGTGCTACGCTCCACCTGTGCGGCAGAACCCCAAGGTTGTGGGACCCTGCCCTCCTAAAGGCGCGCGTGCGCTGATCTCCTGCTATTTAAAGGGCCAGCGGCGGGAATCCTGCTGGGCCACTTCCAGATGACATCACAGCCACCAGGGCATTTAATGCTTCCCTGGATGTCCCTCCAGTGCCTTAGCAATAGCTCATCTCTTCTTGAGAATTGCATTGCCTCTGCATTCCGGTTCCTGATTCTTGTTCCTGGTTCCTGATTGTGTTGAGTGTGTTCCTGAGTCTGGTTACTTGCAGTCTGGTTGTCTTCTGAGTTCCTGTCTTCATGTTCAGTTCCTCCTCTGTCTTCAGCATCTGACTTGCTCCTGTGACCCCTTGTCTTCTCCGCCTTTCTTCGTTCCTCGTCTCTTGGATTGAACTTCTGGTTTTTGACCTCGGACTGGCTCCTGGCTTCATCTCGGATTTACCTTCTGGCTTTGACCTCAGCCTGGACCTTGACACTGCTTGACCTCCGCATCCCTCTGACCAAGGCCTGCTGTCGCTCCTGACTGAACTCCACCTGCCCAGACCACTGCCTGAACCACGACATCGCTTGAACGCTGCCCGCCTAGATTTCTGCCCGAACCTGACTCCGCTGGTGCTTCCGGTGCTGGCCCATCGCGTCCTCGTCTCAATGGATCTTAATCTGCCCAGAGGCCCACGCCTAAGTCCAGCTGGCCCCAGCACCCGAGGGCTCTACCTGAGGGGAACGAGAGCTGGTTTTGGGAAGCTCCAGTTGGGCTTCTGCTCCAGTCAGCTCCACCTGCCGTCAGTGGGGACCTGCAGGGAGGATCCTTGGCCCAAGGGTCCACTTCTGCTTTGAGCTTAATTTCTCTATCTTCATCTCCTGGCAGGAAGGACATAACCTACTTGTCTGGTCTGGCAGGACTATTGGAAAAGAAATTGATAAGTTTAAATTTCACCTTCGCAACCTTGGGTCATCATGATAAAGACAGTTCTGATTGTGAGATTTTCCGTGTGAGATTTGGTTAAAAAAAAAAAAAATGGTGAAAAGTTGGTGAGTACTTAAGTAGTCACTTTAGGGCCATTTTAAGCTGTGTTAAAAAAGCATATTCCTTACAAAAGGTGCAAGGGTGAAAGCACCAAAAGTGCCAAGGGGTGGCAAACCCTAAATCCATCCCTGTTCATTGGACTCGGCAGTCTCACTCTAACCTCACATTACATGACCAAAAACATGAGAAGTAAACAACAGATGTGCGGGCTCTTCGGCGAGGGAGTTAAAGTTACATGTTTTGGGAAATTCTGTGCATCTCTCAAAACATTTGTGTAGACAAAAAGGATATAATTAACAGAGACATGGGAGGAAGAAGGGGGAAGAGACAAACAGAGAGAGGGAATCCTGAATCTTCAGCCACCCTCCTAATAATCATCAGAAAAATATTTCTACTGCACTATTGCAACTTTGTCTTTGCTATCTACCTTATAAATGGGCTCTGACCGACGGCCCGCAAATGCGCAGTAGAGAGCAGCTCTACCGCGCATGTGCGGGCGAGCACGTCTGTCAGAGCCGTGCGTGCCCGAAAAAAAAAAATGGCGGTGGGGCTGCAGGAGCGGCGGCGGCGGCTGCGAAGCAGGAGTGGGAGGAGCAGTAGCGGCGGCAGCAGCGACGAAAAAATGGTGGTGGGGCCGCAGGAGCGGCGGCGGCCGCGAAGCAGGAGTGGGAGGAGCAGGAGCGGCGGCAGCCGCGGGAGGAGAAGCAGCGGCGCCGCCGCGCGCGCGGGGGAGTGATAGCCCCCCGAGATCTGCCGGCAGGAGCGGGAGGAGAAGTAGCGGCGCGGCGGGGACACCCCCCCCCCCCCCCGAGATCTGCCGGTTGTGGATGATCTTAAAGGGGAGGGGATTGAGAGAGGGGGAGTGACTGAGGAGAGAGAGAGGGAGGTGTGAGAGAGGGAGGTGAGAGAGGGGGAGGGAGAGGTGAGAGGGGGAGGGAGGGAGAGGTGAGAGGGGGGGAGGGAGAGGTGAGAGGGGGGGAGGGAGAGGTGAGAGGGGGGGAGGGAGAGGTGAGAGAGGGGGGGAGGGAGGTGAGGGAGGGAGGGAAGATGAGGGGGGAAGGGAAGATGAGGGGGGGAAGGTGAGAGAGAGGGAAGTGAGAGGGAGGGGGGAGAGAGTGAAGGAGGAGGGAGAATGAGGGGGAGGGAGTGGGAAGGAAACGGACCGAGCCCGTTGTTACGGGCTTAACGGCTAGTATTTGTATATTACGGTTGTTTTTGTTATATCTGCATTGCTTTTTGGAGCGTAACCTAGTATTAGTAATGAAACATTTCTTATCCTGGAATCTACAGTTGTGCTGACTCAGAGCGTGAGTGTCTAAGGGTGGCGTGAAGTGCTTTATGCAGCAGATTCTTTCAGTAAGGGAGCCCTGCAGGATACTTCATTTGTGTTCAAGGAGTGGAACACCGGCCTTGTTTGTGTTTCAGGGCATTGGATATGTCTTACCAAATCCACAGACTGAACCCGTAGCAGGGGTTTTAATGTGACATTTCTGAAACATGCGGGCCCTGAAATTGTTCCTTTGTAACTGAGGGTTAGAATATTTTTGTTTATATTATCTGACGAATATCTTTATGTTGAAAAGTTGTTTTTTTTAAAGTTCTAAATCTGGGGGAATCACACTCAGAATGATGATGAGAACCCTAATGCAGCTTTCTTACCCCAGGATCAGGCTCTCCGACTGTCACCCCTGATATTATATCCCACATTGAACAAGGGGAAGAGCCGTACATCAGGGATGAGCCGGGATCAGAGGAAAGAGAAACTGGGAGAAGCAGCTGCTCAGGTGAGTGCAGGAATAAGAGGGACCGGGGTAAAACTGCTGAGAGGAGGAGTGGAAGGAGCAGCTGGGAACTGCAGAGACCCCTGCACAAGCTCCTCTGGAGAGCTCTGTAATCACTCACAGGGTTTCTGTTACAGGCACCAGTCACAGACAAAGCTTCGCTATTGGTGTACTGTCATAAAGTCCTCAGGTTTGCTGCTAGTGCGGCACAGACTCATTACTCTTCTCCCTCAATTCCACTGGCAGGAGGAGAGCAGCACTTCATGCCCCATCTGTCACTTCCTCTGGTTTCCTTCTTATGTTCCTCAGCACTCAGGCAACCCAATCCACACAAGTGGGTTATGCACCTCTACCAGCAGATGGAGACAGAGTAAAGCTGACGTCACGACATATAGCCCTGCCCTGACATCAGTCCACCAATATTCTCCATCTCCAGCAAATGGTGAATGTGCATCTTCCTACTGGGGATTGCTTGTAGTAAAAAAAAAAAAATAAATAAAGAAGTAGTTTGCAAGCACCGTTTAAGCTCCTAAGGCGACACTGATGGGTCCTTGACACAGTTGAGCTCATTGAGTCTGGCAGCCTAGTCAGGAATAAACTTAAAAAAAACAAAACAGTTTGGAGGACGAGGGAGGCTCGGCAGTGAAGGGTTTCTTCCTGCCTCCCCCCATAGCCAGAGACCCATTCGTGCTCTCAGCCAGGGAGAGCTGAGCTTAGGTCAAAAACAAAAAAAAAAAAAAGAGAGAAATTAGGGAAGTTTTATTTCCCCTATTCCTTCCTTACTAGGCCTTTTCGCCTTTGCGTTGGTGGTCGGCATCTTTTCCCTTCTTCCCTCTCACTTCCCTGGGGAGTTTAGTGAGGTGCGGAGGTGACACAGGCTCGGCGGGCTGAGCAGCTTTGGCCAGGCCCCTCTCCCAGGCTTGGTCTCTTCAGCTGCATGGTGGGCTGTGGTGGAGTTTTTCGCACGCTTCTGTGTGCGCATTCTCGCCGGGCGGCAGTGCGTGCCTACTTGTGTTTACAAGGCAATGGCCTATATTTGTGTGCGTCGTTGTGCGCCAGGTTGTCTATGCACGAACTTCTGTGGCCTTCCGGTGAGTGCATGTTTGGGCACATATTCAATGTGTACTTGAGTGCATACTTTATTTTGGGCCCGCAAGGAACCGCACACACCTCAGCATGGGGAAAGTTTGCACCAGTGTCAGCGCTTGGCGATCTGTGTTGCTTGCCATGTAAGAGCAATACAGCCAGGGATTTCTGCAAGTCTTTGTCAGCTGGTCCATCCCCTTGGACAGAGGGGAGTGGGGCTGAAGGTGACATAACGGGGGTGTCCCCTGCTTCT
Organism: Rhinatrema bivittatum; assembly: GCF_901001135.1. NCBI lineage: Eukaryota > Metazoa > Chordata > Amphibia > Gymnophiona > Rhinatrematidae > Rhinatrema > Rhinatrema bivittatum. Next base: position 37,874,287 of record NC_042616.1, on the reverse strand, counting down.
GTTTACCCGATGATAGAGACATCTTTAGGGGATGTTCTGTCGGAGAGTGTCCGATTGGGGTCTATGGGGCCTGGTATGGACCCATCCTCCTTTTCTTGGCTGGAATTTTTCCAGGGACTACAGACCTTTTTGCAGGGTCGCCCATCGAGTCAGCGATACCTACTAAATAGGTTCGTGTACTCTGGGTTTCCACTTGTTTGTCACTGCGTGCAAGCACCATGGTGAATGCAGTCCCTGATGCTGATCTGGAGGATATGGATAAGGATACGTCGGATGACTCTGATGGGGATTTGGGTTTCTCCCCTCTGGAAGAGGGGGAAGTTATCCCAGATTTGGAGCCACATAAGACTCTGCTCGGTTTCTATCATAGAGATGAATTGCTGAGTCTATTATCTCAGACTCTGAAGACGCTTGGTGTGGCTATAGGTGACTCTGTGGGTGCACAGAAGGAGGATCCCATATTTGTCACCCTACGCAAAGCATCAGGTTTCTTTCCTCTCCTGGATGCTTTAGTGGGTTTGTACCCCTTGGATCTGAAGGCAAGGGAATAGTTGCATTTCCCAAAGGTGGATGCGTTAGTGTGTTCTGTTACCAAGCGGACCACCATTCCAGTGGAAGGAGGAGCAGCTCTAAAAGATGCTCAGGATAGGAGTCTTGAAGCGATCCTTAGGCAGGCTTTTTAGTCATAAATGATGATTTTGCAAATTGCTTCTTGTTGCTTCCCTGGGGGCTTGGGCTAGCCTACATCTTCTCAGGAGACTGAGGGAGCAGGGTCGGATAGCAGAGCGGTAATGGAACTGGGAGCAGCCTTCGTATCCGATGTGGACTGCGATCTTGTTCACACTGCCGCCAGAGGGGTGGCTTCCGTGATAGCAGCTGGGCATCAGCTGTGGCTGTGAAATTGGTCGGCAGACACAATTTCCAAGTCCAGTCTCACAAGGTTACCCTTTAAGATTTCTCTTTTGTTTGGTAATGAGTTGGAGAAAATGGCAAATAGATGGGGGAATCCAAGGTCCCTCATTTGCTGGAGGATAAGAAGCCAGAATCGTGTCCTTTGGGTCAAGAGGCCATGCTAGAGTTTACAGGCGTTTTTGTCTTTATAGGGGAGCAATTACTCAAAGGCCTTGACCCTTCGATAGATCTCATTCCTTTTGGCCCAGAAAGCCTCAGAAGGATGCAGGCTCCAGGATGTGCAAATTCACTGCTGGAGCGGGAGATAGGCAGGCCTCTATCTTGTTTTTATCAGAAGTGGGTCCAGATTACGATGGACCAGTGGGTCCTGGAAGTGATAAAGGAAGGCTTTGCTCTAGAGTTTCTTCACATTCCTCTGGATGCTTTTATGGTCTCTCCCTACAACTTTCTACAGAAGAGGGTGGCAGTGGAGACTACCAATTTCTGTTCCCGAATTACAAGAAAATATGGGCTGCTATTCCATTTATTTTGTCATACCCAAAAAGGAGGGGTCTTTTTGGCCCATCCAAGATCTCAAAGGATTCAGTCGGCATTTGCGGATGACTCATTTCCGAATCGAAACTCTGCGCTGTGTAATAATGACAATACAATTAGGGGAATTTCTCACATCTCTGGAGCCAACAGAGGCATATCTGTATATTCCCATTTGCCGAGAACATCAAAGGTTCTTGCAGTTTGCCATTCTGGGACATCATTAGTTTCAAGCCCTGCCCTTCGGGCTGCCCAATGCACCCATGACCTTCTCCAAGGTCATGGTGTTGGTAGTGGCGTTCTTGCACAAGGATGGCATCCTTGTTCATCTGTATCTGGACGACTGGTTGATTCAGGCCAAAAGCATCGAAGAGAGTCACCTGGCTTCTTGCAAGGTGGTCTCCTTACTGCAAGAATTATGGCCAAGAGTGGCTTACAGCCATCTCAGATGCTGGAGTATCTCGGCATTTATTTCAGTATGAAGCAGGGCAGAGTGTTTATGCCGGAGAGTCGCATTCAGAAGTTGATCACTCAAGTTCAAACCCAACAGTGTGGTCATATCTACAGGTCCTGGGATTGATGGCAGCCATGTAGAGGTTGGCCCCTGGGCAAGAATGCACATGCAGCCTCTTCAGCGCATGTTGTTTCACTTGGCATTGGAGGTGAGTGTCCACTTACAGTGGTGGTTACCAGCAGATCATCTCAGGAAGAAAGTCACTTTGGAGACACCGGATTGGTTAATGCTCACGACAGATGTGAGCCTTCTGAGTTGGGGTCACTGTCAGGCGTTGCTGGTGCAAGGTCGCTGGAGTGTTGAGGAGCATCAGTGGAGCATGAATCGATTGGAAGCATGTGCAGTTCAGTTGGCGTGCTTGAGGTTCACAGAGTGTCTAGAAGCTTGGGTGGTCAGGATAATGTTGGACAATGTGACGAGGGTAGCTTACATCAATCCTCAGGGCAGAGCCAGAAACTAACAGGTATCAGAGGAGAAGGATGCAGAGCAACATCTTCAAGACATCTCCACCTCCTACATTGCTGAATAGTACAATGTATGGGCTGACTTTCTCAGCAGGCAGAGCCTTTCAATTTGTGGTGGAGCACTGGAGTTGCCCATGTTTGGATTTGCTGGCGAGCTCCGGCAACGCAAAGGTTTCTCAGTTCTTTAGTTGCAGAAGGGATCCAAAAGCACTGGGTATCGATGCTCTCGTTCGTGTGTGGTCGCAGGGTAGGGTGTTATATGTCTTCTTTCCATAGCCATTGACAGGCAGGGTTGATCGAAAGATTGCAGGCCAGACCGAAACCGTACTTCTTATGGCTCCAGGTTGGCCCCAGAGGCAGTGGTATGCCAATCTGCAAAGAACAGTCCTCTCCAACTGCCACTCAGGAAGGATCTCTTGCGTTAGGGACCCATGCACGATGATCCAAATTGATTTTTTCTTACGGTTTGACCCTTGAGAGGGCTTGGTTATTGAAACGTGGTTAATCTGCTGCAGTGATTTCCACTTTGCTCGGGGCCAGAAAATTTTCCTCATCTCTGGAGACTACCTTAATTTCTGTTCCCGAATTACAAGAAATTATGGGCTGCTATTCCATTAATTTTGTCAAACCCAAAAAGGAGGGGTCTTTTTGGCTCATCCTGGATCTCAAAGGAGTCAGTCACATTTGTGGATGACTTATTTACGAATGGAGAGTTTTTGAGGCCTAGTGTGAGAAGCAGAGTTCTCAGCCTCTCATAGTGGAAATTCCATTAATTTTGGAATTTTTACAGGAAGGATTGCTTAAAGGCTTGGCCTTTAATACCTTGAAGGTTCAAGCGGCAGCTCTCACTTTTTATGGGGGAGCGAATTAATGGTGGGCCTTTGTCTTCCGATCCAGATACGTCCCGAATCTTGAAGGGAGTTAAGCATCTTTGTCCTCTCTTGCAGCTACAGGTGCCTTTGTGGAACCTTAATCTGGTATTGAATTTCTTGGCAGATCCTACCTTTCGACTGCTGCGTGGCCTTTCCTTGCGGCTACTTACTTACCTTAAAGACAGTTTCTCTTATGGCATTCTGTTCAACACATCGGGTTTCCGAACCGCAGGCCCTTTCGTGCCATGAGCCATATCTGCATGTCACTCCAGGGGCAGTACCTTCCTTTTTGCCAAAAATGGTTTGGGAGTTTCATTTGAATCAGTCTACTTCCCTGCCCAAGCTGGACAGGGATAAAGATGAGAGTGAGTTTCGTCTTCTGCGTACTTTGGATGTTAAGTGGCATCTGATGCTGTACTTGGAGGTTACTAAATCTGTCAGGAAGTCTGATCGACTGTTTATACTCCAGGGTGGAGGTAAATGGGGTGGACCGGCAATGCAGGCAACTATAGCCCATTGAGTTAAGGAAGTCATAACAGCCGCCTGTGTGGATACCAAGATTCCTTTGCCTAAACAAGTTACAGCGCATTCCACCAGGGCTCAGGCAGTATCATGGGCAAAGCTTCAATTATTGTCTCCTGTCGAGATATGCCAAGCAGCGACATGGTCCTCCTTACACACCTAAAACATAAAATATGCCATACTGGGTCAGACCAAGGGTCCATCAAGCCCAGCATCCTGTTTCCAACAGTGGCCAATCCAGGCCATAAGAACCTGGCAAGTACCCAAACATTAGATAGATCACAAGCTACTATTGCAATAGCAATTTATGGATTTATCCTCGAGGAACTTATCCAAAGCTTTTTTAAACCCAGTTAAACTAACTGCTGTAACCACATCCTCTAGCAATGAATTCCAGAGCTTAACTATGCACTGAGTAAAAAATAATTTTCTTCGATTTGTTTTAAATGAGCTACTTGCTAACTTCATGGAGTGCCCCCTGATTCTTCTGTTACCTGAGAGAGAAAATAACTGATTTACATTAACTTGTTCAAGTCTTTTCATGATTTTGTAGACTTCTATCATATCCCTCCTCAGTCGTCTCTTCTTCAAACTGAACAGCCCTAACTTCTTTAGTCTTTCCTCATAGGGCAGCCGTTCCATGCCCCTTATCATTTTGGTTGCCCTTCTCTGCACTTTCTCCAGTGCAGCTATATCCTTTTTGAGATGCGGTGACCAGAACTGCACACAGTATTCAAGGTGGGGTCTCACCATGGAGCGATACAGAGGCATTATGACATCCTCCATTTTATTCACCATTCCCTTTCTAATAATTCCTAACATTCTGTTTGTTTTTTTGACTGCCGCAGCACACTGAGCCAACGATTTCAATTTATTATCCATTATGATGCCTAAATTTCTTTCCTGGGCGGTAACTCCTATGATAGAACCTAACATTGTGTAACTACAGCAAGGGTTATTTTTCCCTATATGCATCACTTTGCACTTGTCCACATTTAATTTCATCTGCCATTTGGAAGCCCAATCTTCACCGGCTCTACCTGGCACTCCTGCAGAAAAGGCTGTAGTCCCTGGAAAATTCCACTCAGGAAAAGAAAGATGGGTCTATATCAGGCTCCCTAGGCCTCAATCTGACGTCCTCTGATCGAACAGCTCCTGAAGGCATTTCTGTCTTAGGGTCAACTGAAGATCGGGGACACCCACAATGAGTCACTTTCAGCTCCAGCTAACTGAGGAGGGAACAGCCCAGCAGTCAGGCAGTGCTGACAAACTCACAGAACTCCTTGGCTGTATTGCCCTTGTATGGCAAGCAGCACAGATCGCTAGGCGCTTACTTAGTCGTCACTGGCGCCTGAGTGCCTCGCTTCACTTGTGCAGTCAAATAAAAGATGCATTCAAGCAGCCACAGCACGCTCGCGCTCAAGTAGGCGACATTTTCTAGGCAGTCCCACTGGGCCGTTCGGGCTTGGGAGGACGCCGCCTTCGCGTGGGCGGTATTGACTGGACTGCGGGCAGCCCTCCCGCCCTGTTTGGGAGATGCTTTGGTACATCCCAGCTGTGGGGATTGGCCTGCCTGAGTGCAGAGGAAGAAGAAATGACTTCTTACCTGATTATTTCCTTTCCTCTAAGGAAGACAGGCCAATCCACGACCCATCCTCAACTGCTGACTTGGATTTAGTTTGTCTTTTAGGTGCGGACAACGTAGAGTGTTGTTCCTGTCATTCGTTAGAGGACTGGTAAGTGTCATAATCCGCACCTCAGTTTAGTGGATGTTAAGTATTTTGTCTGAGCTCAGTGTTTCCAATTGGTTGGAAGCATGAGTGGTTGACTATTAATGGTCATGTTTAAGTGTAATCACTTTGTCCACAGTTTGGCTTTCCCAGAGAATACTGGCGGGCTGATGTCAGGGCAGGGCTATATGTCTGTGACATCAGTTTTACTCTGTTTCCATCTGCTGGTAGAGGTACATAACGCACTTGTGTGGATTGGCCTGCCTTTCTTAGAGAAAAGAAAATTATCAGGTAAGTAGTAATTTCTCCTAGAGGGGGCAGAGGCTGCATAACATAAGAACATAAGAAATTGCCATGCTGGGTCAGACCAAGGGTCCATCAAGCCCAGCATCCTGTTTCCAACAGAGGCCAAACCAGGCCACAAGAACCTGGCAATTACCCAAACACTAAGAAGATCCCATGCAACTGATGCAATTAATAGCAGTGGCTATTCCCTAAGTAAACTTGATTAATAGCCGTTAATGGACTTCTCCTCCAAGAACTTATCCAAACCTTTTTTGAACCCAGCTACACTAACTGCACTAACCACATCCTCTGGCAACAAATTCCAGAGCTTTATTGTGCGTTGAATGAAAAAGAATTTTCTCCAATTAGTCTTAAATGTGCTACTTGCTAACTTCATGGAGTGTCCCCTAGTTCTTCTATTATTCGAAAGTGTAAATAACCGATTCACATCTACTTGTTCAAGACCTCTCATGACCCACCCATTCCCATTTCAATTTCCTGTGCTCCTCTTCAGATAGATGTGCCTCCTGCAACAGTACTGTATTAGCACCTTGGTTTCTCAAAGCAGTTAGTTTTTTCCACTTAATGGGTGACTCAGTGCCAGCAACATTTCATGTGATTATCTTGCTACCCATATTTCATAAAACTAAAGCTTGTATCCAGCAAAAAAAAAGGAACACTAAAGCCTGACAACCCCCAGCTTAGGTCTCTACCCCCAGAAAAATCTCCCAGAAAACCCCAGAAGAAAGTGTTACATAGCAAAAACATTCCCTGAAAATCATCTTATCTCATTGAAAAATATATCTCCCCCTCATCTCCAACCTTCCAATTCCCCCCTCCCAATTTCCCTCCTCTTTCACCAAATATCCAAATCATTTACATACTCCCACTACTTAAGTCTCTACCAAGGTTCAGATGCACTGCCTCAGGTGCCACCCCCCATACATTCAGACCCCATTACTGATACCCAACACTCAGTCCTTGCAGAAATCAGTAGCACCACCAAAACAAACTATTCATACACGCTGACTATTCAAACCAGTATCATGCATTCAAAAAATGTAGCGGTCGTTAAATGTGAAAGATCATACAAAAATAAGCAAGGAGCCCCATATCGAAACCATAAGGCATCCACAAAGTGCTTCATTCTGTTTAGGAGCAAAATAACTGACCGTGTCGTTACTGGTATTCCCAGCCAAAAAATGCACGAAGCAAAATATAGCTCCTATTCTGTAAAGCAGAAAAAGTTCATCAGCAAGGCAGAACAGCTTGCCACTTCAGATCTCCAGAACCGCCAAAAGATTTGCAGTAGAACAAACTTGAACATTTAATGAATGTCTAATGTGTTTTTCTTGCTTTGTGTCTTGGGTCTTAAGGCACTTAAGGGGTTTGGTTCTCTTTGAGCCTTTCAATGTAAAGGGGGAGGGACAAAATTAAAATGTGGCATACTTTTCTTTAATTATATAAGCTTTATTTCTTGTAAGGTTTTCTAATTCTGTATCCTATATATGGGGATTGCCTTTTTGGATTTTGTATTATTGGGCAATTTTGTCATTACTTGTTGGAAATGTTTAAATTGTATTTGTATTTCTTTATTTTTTTATGTTGAATAAACAGATTTAAACTAAAAAATATATGTGAAATAAAAATTGGTAGTTAGGTAGGATCATAATTACATTTTAGGTGGGAAAATATAAATGATGTTAGCCAGAGTGCTTGTTTGATTCTGGTTGCAATCCATTGTGGGCAAGAGCCTATGGGTTAAATATTGTAAGCACATATAAAATCTGAATCCATTTCCTAAAAATGTATGTTTTATACTTTATGACCACCTCTTTGATATTTAGTTTTGGAATGGTATTTGAGGTGTAATGTTCGATATTGTTTTGAAGTTGGAAAATTGTCCTCCTTGATCACAGAGCCAAAAAATATTTCTGCATCCTGTCTTTCTTTCACATGCAAGAAGACGACACAACTTTACTGGCCAATATTAGAGCACAACACTTGTAAACTTTCATACTGTGTCCTCTTAAGGAGCCCAGCAAGAACTCAACAAGAAAAAGCAAATGATATTGTATTACTGAACTCATTAAATTGTCTTTCTCCTACAGTAATGTCCAATGTTTACTTTTTTATCTAGAAAATGATGATCCTAGATACAGTAATACAGAGAAGCGTCACTGGGAGCTCAGTGGGAATCCAGAAGGGAACAAGATGTTATCAGAAGGAGATGCAGAGGATATTACTTCCTGTTCTGAGTGGGGAAAAAACTGCAGGAGTCAATCCATCAAAGAAAAGCAAAGAAATTCAACAGAAGACACAGCTCCACATGAGCAAAGTGCCAGAAATATCACACATAGAGAGGAAGAGCAGAGAAACCAGACAGTTAGATTTGTAAGTAGGATATTTCTCAGGGATTCTCTGGCTCTGAAATCAGAGCAGAGATCTCACACTGAGGAGAGACCATCTACATCTTCAGGCTGTGGGAAAACTTTCAGTCAGAAGGGAGAACTACAGGTACATCAGAAAACATGCCCAGGAGAGACACCCTTTACATGTTCTGAGTGTGGGAGAGGTTTCAATAATAAACGACAACTAATGCAACACCAGAAAATCAACAAAGGAGAGAGACTGTGTACACGTGCAGAGCAGTCAAAAAGCTTTATTAATAAAGCAAGAACCACAAAATACAAGAAAAACTGCACAGAGAAGAGAACAGTTTCTTCTACTGATAGTGATAAAATCGTCAATCAGAAAGAAAACTCTTCAAAACACTCAAAATTCTGCCAAGGAGAGAGACAAAATTCAAGTAATGAATGCAATAAAAGCTTCTTTCAGAGGAAAGTCTTTTCAAGACATACAAATACCCATACTAAAAAAAAATTCAGCAGGAAGGCAGACCTCCCACAACAGACAATCCACCAAGGAAAAAGACAATTTACATCTACTGAATGTGATAAAAGTTCCAATCAGAAAAAAAAAATCTCAAATCACCAGAGAATCAACAGTGAAATTAAACAATTTGCATGTACTGATTGTGGTAAAAGCTTCAATTGGAAGGCAAACCTCACAGCCCATCAGAAAATCCACACGGGAATAAAACCATTTACATGTATTGAGTGCGGTAAATGCTTCATTCGGAAGGCAAATCTCACAGCCCATCAGCGATCCCATAGCAAAATAAAACCATTTACATGTAATGAGTGTGGTAAAAGTTTCAGTTGGAAGGCAAACCTTACAGTTCACCAAAGAATCCACACAGGAATGAAACCATTTACATGTATGGAGTGTGGTAAATTCTTCAGTCGGAAGGCAAACCTTACAGTCCATCAGCAAACCCATAGTAAATTAAAACCATATACATGTACTGACTGTAGTAAAAGCTTCAGCCGGAAGGCTCACCTTACAGTCCACCAGAGAATCCACAGTAAAGTGAAACCATTTGCATGTACTGAATGTGGAAGAAGCTTCAGACACACAGGATCTCTGAAAAATCACCAGAGAATTCATACTGGAATTGAACAAGTTACATGTACTGAATGCGGCAAAAGCTTCAGACACACAGGATCTCTCAAGATCCACCAGAAAATCCACACTGGTATTAAACCATTCATTTGCACTGAGTGTGGTAAAAGCTTTACGCAAAAGGTATCTCTTATAAGCCACCAGAGAATCCATACAGGAGTAAAACCATTTAAATGTACTGAGTGTGGTAAATGCTTCAGTTACATGCTCTCTCTCACAATCCACCAAAGAATCCATGCTGGAATAAAACCATATCTATGTACTGAGTGTGGTAAAAGCTTTAGTCAGAAGGTAAAACTCACGGTTCATCAGAGAATCCACACTGGAGTAAAACCATTTGCATGTACTGAGTGTGATAAACGTTTTAGCCAAAAGGCACACTTCACAACCCACCAGAGAATCCATACTGGAGTAAAACCATTTAAATGTACTGAGTGTGGTAAAAGTTTTAGTCAGAAGGGATACTTCACAACCCACCAGAAAATACATACTGGAGTAAAACCATTTACATGTACTGAATGTGATAAAGGTTTTGGTTCTATTCGGACACTCACAATACACCAGAGAATCCACCCTAGAGTGAAACGATTTAAATGTACTATGTGTAGTAAAAGTTTTTTTCGGAAGACACACTTCATAAGTCACCAGCGAATCCACACTGGAGCGAAACCATTTACATGTACTGAATGCGGTAAAAGCTTTATTTGGAAAGGAAACCTCACAATCCACCAGAGAATCCACACTGGAATGAAACCATTTACGTGTACCGAGTGCAGTAAAAGCTTCAGTCGGAAGGCAGACCTCACAATCCACCAAAGAATCCACACTGGAATGAAACCATTTACATGTACCGAGTGTGGTAAAAACTTCACTTGGAAGGCAAACTTCACAGTCCACCAGAGAATCCACACTGGAATGAAACCATTTACATGTACTGAGTGTGGTAAAAGCTTCAGTCGAAAGGAAACACTCACCGTCCACCAGAGAATTCACAGTAAATTGAAACCATTTATATGCACAGAGTGTGGTAAAAGCTTCAGACATAGAGGATCTCTCAAAATTCACCAGAGAATTCACAGTGAAATGGAATGATTTATATGCAGTGAATGTGGTTAAAGGTTCATTCAAAAGTTTTCTCTTATAATTCACCAGAGAAACTGCACTGCAGTAAAAGCTTCATTGACAGAACAAAAAGCAAGAGCCTCCATAAATTCCACATAGGACTGAAAGGTGACTTTCCATAAAGGGAAATTAAGTAAAACTGAAAATATCTGTCTAACTGTAGCATAAATGAACAAGCAGGGTGGTGTATACAAATATCTAGGGTGGATGAAGGTACATAAATTCAGCACAAGTTACTGAGAGAAAAGACCTGTAAAGAATATTATAGGATAGTGATGGTCAAATTCAGTCTTCAAGATCCACAAATAGACCGGGTTTTCAGGATATCCATAATGAATATTCATGAGATAAATTTGCACGTACTGCCTTTGTTGAGGATTGAATTTATGCAACTTCATCTACCCCTAGATGTTTTTTATACTTGATATTCCTACATTGTCCTATAGAGTACTATAGCCCTTTAGTAGATTGGCCAAATAAAAACCTTAAAAATTTGGATGTAAGAACATGAAAGTTTTTTTCATACACATCATGTAATCTATAAGAATCAATGCAGGCTGAGATTGTATATTTCAAGATCTAAAGGTGGTCTGGACCTTAAAGAAAATAGATTACCGGTATACAAGCAGAATTGCTCTTTCATGCCTTCAAGCAAACCTAACATCATCAACACATTCCAGCACTCAAAAAGTGCTGAAATACAAAAGTGAATGGCCAAACGTGGTCTTCATCCTTTAACTTGGACAATCGTTTTAACAAGTGGAAGGAATGAGTGAGAATTTACCAGCACATGTTAAAGAGGTAACAGAATGTGCAAAACAAGAGAAAAAGCTCTTTAAGGGATTTGATCAGCAGACAAGGAAAATAATTGGAAATGCATAAATATAAAAGTGAGGTATATTAGAATGAGGTACATCATATTACAGTGAGGTAGATTAGAGTGAGGCACATTATAGTAGGAAATACATAAAGTTGCTTCAGAAACCCCACCTGGATCAAGATCAGACTCATGAATGGTGATCTTATACCTGATGATGAGAGACTGATAAATTGCAGTACAGGATAGCAGATTACAGACAAAATGGTTTAAAGCCAGCACAGAAAAAAAACGGATAAAAGAGAGAAATGCAGAGTGTGTAAAACAGAGCTAGAAATCCATTGCTGGATATAAGGGTTGATGTATACAGGGAGGCATAATAAGGTAGCACATCTAATCCACTGGAAATTGTGTAAACATGTATTTATTTATTTGAGTGTTTTATATACGGTCATTCTATGTGAGAATCACGAGTCCACAACAGTGTACAGGGTTGACACTAAACACAACATAGGTTGAATTACAGAGGTAGACAGGAACACAGGTGAACAAGAAGAAACATTCTAAGACTAAGGGTGTACTTCAAAGACAAGCACCTAAAAGCTCACAACAGCAATCGTAGCTATGTTAAAGGGGCGGATGAGGGGGGGGAGGGTAATGATCAGGACAAATTTCGGTTAACAGGGTCAAGGTGAATTGGAAGTATCACTCAGGCAATATGCATTCATTAGAGAATAGCCAGGTTTTCATGTCTTTCTTAAATTTATTATTGTCAGTTATTGTACGAAGATTCTCTGGCATTGAGTTCCAAAACATTGTGACGTCACTGTACCAGACAAGCACTGGGAACACAACTCTGAGAGAATTGTAGAGAATGGAGAAGGTGTGATCACCTGGGACATCTCCATCCTAGCAAATCAATAGCTTGATGCAAGAAAACTGGATATTATGGCAAAGGATAAAATCCAAAGCATGGCATTGCTGATAGAAGTGTCACTGTTAGGCAACTATTCTGTGTATCACATGGAGAATGAGAAGATCCTCCAGTACCAAATGACGCAGTTAGAGACCAAGAGAATGTGGCAGACATAGTCCCAATTTTATTGGGTGCCACTGGCCTGATCAAAAGGAACTTCAGATACATCTAGACACGTTGCTAGTGCATATAACATGTTATGAAGCCCAGAAGGAGGCTCTCTTTGGCAGAATGCAAGTATCAAGAAGAACATTAGAAGTGAATTTGAGTGACTGAGATCATACTTCACATACCCTGCCTTAGGAGTGATGTTCACTTCTATTAAGGTATGTGCAAAATGAACTCATTTGGAGATATTATCCCCGAGTGAAACCATTTACATATAGTGAGGCGTGGATTTTCAAAGTACTTGCATGCATAAAATTAGCATATATATATATATATATATATTGCTTCTACTAATGTAATCCATATTTTTAAAACATCGAAAGTATGCATACTTATATGCATGCGTAAAAAGTGAAGGTCTAGGGATGTTCTGGGTGGAGCCAACAGTTCCATACATACATTGCTGTTTTTAAAGACATGGGCCCAATTGTAAATGGGCTTTTGAAAATTGCTACAATGTAGGCCATTGAATTGCTCATAGGATTTTTTGTATAAGTGACTTTTGAAAATTGCTACGATAGTGTATTACATTTACATGCATAGCTCTTTGGTAGATTCAATTGTATGTGCATACATTTGGCAACTTACTCGCATAAATTTACATCTGCAAATTTTCTTGCATAAGTGATATCAGACTGGTCTATTATGTAGTGGGAGGTCTGGATGAACGGAGGGGGAGGTCAGGCTGAAGAACCAGGAGGGTCTAAATGACTTGGACAAGGACTGAGTGAACTGGTGGAAGAACTGGAAAAACTGGTAATGCACGCGTTATAAAATAGATTGACTTACGCTTATAAATAGAGCATTACGCAAGTAAGTCCTCTTATTTTCGAGCGTAAAATATACACACATTCTAAAATAGGAAAAGTATACATGCTCAGTCTATTGAAATACTCATTCAATGAATTGCATGTACTTGCATACCCACGTATGGGCATTTGTGTACTTTTATAATACGCATACATGTGATCTGCACAGGTATAACATTCAATGGTAAATCTCCACAATCAGGCGTATCTGCCAGTGCATGGAGCTATATGGAAGTTATCCCCACCGTGTGGTAAATTTTCACTCAAACACAATCTCTCACAAGCCAGAGCAAGCCATTTGTATGTACTGAACCTGGAAAATTTTCATGAGAACTCTAAACTCAAGGCGACTTTCCATTGGGGTCCTTACTTACAGAGTATACGTGGAAGCAGAGAGTGAGGCCTTTTCTGGCTGGAGTGCTGCAGGCGAGTGCAAGAGACTAGACTGCCGTGTGGGCTGGTCCTGTCCTCTCTTCCTTCCCTACAGCCCCTCCCTCCTCAGAAGAGGCTCCGCTGGATCAATCTCGCCCCCTTCTCCCAAAGCTTTCTCTGCTAGAAGGAGAGAGAACAAATTACAGCCAGCAAAAAAAAACCCAAAACAAAACACAGGAGCTACAGCAACTTTATTATCACTTTATGACAGACTGCCAGCACCAGGAGAACAGAAGACAAGGAACGGATATGTTTTTTCTTCACTGATTTTTTTTTTTTTTTGCTGTGCTGCTGGCAGTCAGGGAAAGTTCTCCACCCTGCTAGTAAGGCCCCTGTGTAAGCTGTCTGTGCTGATCTCAGCGAAGGACAGCGCTTTGGGTTATTGACAGAGTAAATGAAGACTGTCAATGCCTGAAGAGGGAGGAGGAAGTGGGAAAAATGGCTCCTGCAGGCTGGGAAAGGGCTAGCAGCAAGTGCAGGACTTTACCTGATAATGTTGCAGTCCCCTTGGTTAGCCAGTCCGAGGGAAGGGACATATTAAGGGGTACATTTTTTTTAAAAGCGCGAGCGCGTACTTTTGTTCGCGCACCAGGCGCAAACAAAAGTATGCCGGATTTTAATAGATATGCACGTATCTTTTAAAATCCGGGGTCAGCGGGGCAAGGGGGTGCACATTTGTGCACCTTGTGCGGGCCGTGCCCTGCGCGTGCTACCCCTTCCCTCCGCCTCCCCCACCTTTATTGCAGAAGTTATGCCTGCTCGTGGCCCACTGGCACGCCATCACCTGACCCAGGGGCTGGTCCGGAGGCCTTGGCCATGCCCCCAGGCCGGCACCAGGCCCCCCGGAACGCCCCGAACGTCGCGCCGCCCCCTAGCAAAGCCCCGGGACTTACACGCGTCCAGGGGCTTGCGCGCGCCGACGAGCCTATGCAAAATAGGCTCGGCGCACATAGAGGGGGGTTTTTAAGGGTTATGCGAGTAACACTTTTAAAATCCACCCCTAAGTGAGGTCACGATCAGTAGTAGAAGGTTGTGTGTGTGTGTGTCTGAGACAGAGTGTTGTCTGTGTCTGAGAGCGTGGGTCAGTGTTTGAGTGTGCCTAAAAAAGTGTGTGACAGAGAATATAAATGTGTGTGTGCCAGTTTCTGAGAGAGCAAGAGAATGTATATGCATGTGATCCTCCCCCAAGCAGTCTTAGGCTAACCATCTGTGCTGATGCTACTGCACAACAACATGGTTTTAGCTGCTTTTTTTTTTTACTAAACTGGAGACTTTTCACAGTGGATCTAGAGCCTTTCTTCAAGTAGGAGTTGGCAACATTGCTCAGGAAGAGGAATTGTCTGCTCTGTGCTGAAACAACATAAGAAGTTGCCATAATGGGTCTGCCCGAGGGTCCATTAAGCCCAGCATCCTGTTTCCAACAGTGCCCAATCCAGGTTACAAGTAGACAAAGATGCATGGAGTCTACATCCTTGAATGAAAAAACCTCTAGCCTTAAATCTCAGCTTCTGTACTACTCATCTCCTCCTCCAGATCTCTTAACAGCCCCCAAGCTGCAACCTAACAGGGAAATACTCAGCCTGAGAAAGAGCTCCCGCTTCATTTCTGATCCAGAAAGCAGCACAAGCAGAGAGGAAAATGTCTGCAGGAGCTTCTGCTCAGGTAGGAGATTGGCCCCAACTTCCTGCTCTTTCTGTACAAACCCTGCTGCAGCTTTCTAACCTGGGACACTGCAGAGTCAACCCCGTTTGTAATAAGACGCTTGAGCAGACCTGGGGGCGCAGAAAAGGCACTTTGTGACCCCGATGGTTTTAGGTGTTTTTTTTTACTTTTTATTTAACAGGCACAACATGCAGCTATGATTACAGACTTAGCTGAGAAACACAGGGATTGATGGAAATGTGCTAAAATGATTCGCTTCTTTCCTTGCTGACAGATCTTTCCAAGTAAAACTACATAATCGCTTACCTGTTCCGCAGGATTCTGCGCTATCAGCAACACTTTTTAATATCTACATGCTGCCTTTCTGCAATTTATTAACTGACCTTGGAATAAACTTCTTTCTATATGCAGACGATCTGCAATTTTATGTCCCTCTAACAAAATCATTTGAGAAAACGGCATCACTCAGTTCTGGATATATGATCACCAGAAAAGAAAAGCATGCACAACTGAAGCTATCGATGAACCCGAAAAAAAAAAAGACCTAATCTGGTTGAGCCAAAACCCTCCAAAATCTATTCCACCCGGTATTGATCTTGGAAACTGCCAACTAATTCCAGCAAGTCAGGTAAGGGACCTTGGTGTCCAAGTCGACGGAAACTATAGAGACCCACATTAGCAAACTGATCAAATCAGGTTTCTACAAACTACGAATTCTGAGCCAACTGAAACCTCTACCAAGCAGAACCATTTTACAATCTCTAATATTCTCAAATAACTGCAATTCTCTATTGCTAGGACTTCCGGCTAGTCACCTTAAACCACTCCAACTACTACAAAATGCTGCAGCCAGACTACTGACCGGAAAAAAAAATTCGATCACATAACTGTTGGTGTTTGAGGTAGTTGTGGGTGGATCCTTGGGCCGGTGGCAGATGACCATGCCCCCGGTGGAAGATCCCGAGAGGGACCACCGGTCAGGCTCAGAGTACGGAGACAGACTCACACTAGTTCTTTTATTAAACAGTATATCGAACCACCAGAGGTGGCAGTAGTGAGCTGGAAGTGCCCGTCAGGGCTGTAGTCCCTCAGCTACTGGAACAGCAATCCCTGGAGGCTGAGCTGCAGAGAAACTGAATACAGTGAGTAGGCAGAGTGTGCAGAGTTCAGGAACAGAACCTTGATGGTAACACTCACACAATAGTCTCTAGAAGTATTCCAGGTGTTGGAATGAGTTAGGCCCTCGAGGAGCGAATAAT
Source organism: Rhinatrema bivittatum (assembly GCF_901001135.1). Lineage (NCBI taxonomy): Eukaryota > Metazoa > Chordata > Amphibia > Gymnophiona > Rhinatrematidae > Rhinatrema > Rhinatrema bivittatum. The sequence continues at coordinate 37,857,687 of NC_042616.1, read as the reverse complement.
GTACAGGTTCCTCTCTCTATACAATCCAACATTCTTCTGGCTTCAGCTAATGCCTTGCTTCATCAACTTCAGATCACCAGACAATATCATCCCTAGGCCCCTCTTCCAGTCCATGCACATTAGCCTTTCACCTCCCGATCACATACAGCTCTTTTGGATTGCTGCATCCCAGATGCATGACTCTGCACTTCTTGGCACTGAATCCCAGCTGCAAATTCTTTGACCAATCTTCAAACTTTCTTAAATCACTTTTCATTCTCTCTACTCCTTCAGGTGTGTCCACTCTGCAAATAGACAAACTTTACCTTCTATCCCTTTTACCATGTTACTCACAAACGGGCCGATACAGTACAGTGCGCTCCGACGGATCGGGTGGGGTCGGTGCACTATGCATCTGCTACCACAAAATCCGCTGGTGTCGCTATTCTGATACGCAAGAGATTGCCTTTGTCTATCACACAGGAAATTAAGGATCCTTTGGGTAGATATATTATTGTGGTTGCGGAGTGTTTCCAGCAGACCATGGTGCTCTGTAACCTATGCGCCCCTAATAATCCCGGCATTTTTTCAGGCTATACATGATCACTTAGTGCCTTTTATGCACTATGGTCTTGTAGTGGGAGGAGATTTTAATACTATTAAGGATCCACATTTGGATAGAGGGGGGGCTGCTAGTCACATTAGAGGTCATTGGGGTAAACCTTTCTCCTTGTTTGAACATTTGGACTTATTGGATGCCTGGCGTATTTTAAACCCCACAGCTAATGATTTCACGCATCTCTCTCGTGAGCACGCCACATATTCCCGCATAGATTATATCCTGCTCAGCACTAGTCTCTTTTCCCAACTGACTGATGTGGGCATAGATGACATTATCCTTTCGGACCACGCCCCTGTCTGGGTGGAGTTGAATTGGGCAGCGGGGACCCCTGCTGCGCGACACTGGCGCTATCCATGTTACTTAGCTGAGGATAATGACTTTAGGGCGCACATCCAGGCTAAGTGGAATGAATATGCTTCTAATAATGCCCAACATATGGAGGATCCGGTGCTTTACTGGTTTGCTTCGAAAGCAGTTCTAAGGGGGGAAATTATTTCGTATGTAGCGTATAGGAGGAAAATGTTGGATAAACGGATGCTTACTTTAAGTTCTCAACTCCGCCGTGCTCGTCAGCGCTTGCTGTTGTTAATTCCCCGACCTTAAGGACCCAGTATTTATCTGTACAAACTGCTCTGAACACTTTACTACACCAGAGGGCGAAAAAAAGTGTGTTGTATTACCAACATAAGCTTTTTCAAATGGGGAATAAGCCTGGTAAGATTATGGCCAATTTAATTAAGGCCAGACGACTGTCTGGTTTTGTGGCGGCCCTGCAGACCTCCACGGGTCAGCGGGTAACGGATACTCCCAGTGTTCTCAAAGTTTTTAGGGACTATTATGCTGCCTTATATTCTGCTGGGCCCCGGGATGTACTTAGAGGCCGGCAATTTTGTGCTGGATTAGAGTTGCCCCGTATTATTCCTGAGCAGCGAGCCCAACTAAATCAACCAATTTCAGAAGGGGAGACTCGGAGGGCTATTTGGCAGGCAAAACGTTTCAAAGCCCCAGGGCCTGATGGCTATACGGCTGAATATTACAAGGCTTTGATAGACGCTTTGACTGGTCCCCTCACAAGAACTTTCAATGCCTTGGTTGTCCAGGGTGGGTTCCCGCGCCATGGTAATGAAGCCTAGATCACGTTGATTCCTAAACCAGGGAAGGACCCACAGTCCCCTGCTGCATATCGGCCTATATCACTATTAAATGTTGTTCACAAACTACTGGCAAAAATACTAGCGGATAGATTGGCACTGATTCTGCCTTCCTTGATTAAACCGGATCAAGTGGGATTCGTGCAGAAACGCTATGCCCTTACAAATATCCATAGGGTACTGACTGCTATAGCGCTGTGCAAACAATTTCAGGAGCCCTTTCTGGCTATAAGCTTTGATGCCAAAAAGACCTTTGATAGGGTGGAGTGGACTTACTTATTTGATGTGTTAGATGCCATGAATATTACCGGTTGGTTTAGGGAGGCGGTTCACCTCCTTTATAGGGACCCTGTAGCGCGGATTGTGGTCAATCGTTCTTTTTCTGACACATTTCCAATATCTAGGGGAACTAGGCAGGGCTGCCCTTTATCTCCCCTGTTGTTCCTACTTCAACTAGAACCCCTCCTATTGGCTATTCAGCAGGCCCGACAAATAAAAGGGGTTCGATTTCAAACCCAGACATTCAAATATGTGGCATTTGCTGATGACCTCTTGGTCTTTATGACCAATCCTAGAGCATCTTTATCCCATTTATTGTCCCTTTTTAATGATTTTGGCTCTTTTTCAGGCTTTCGCTTAAATCCTGATAAATCAGAGGCACTGGCTTATCCGGATACGCTGCGTGAGCGCTGGGAGGGTCCTTTTCCCTTGCTTTGGGCGCAGAGGAGCATACGCTACTTGGGGATTTATATATCTACGGATTTATCTCAGCTTTATGACCTTAATGTACATCCCCACTTAACTTTTACTTTAGACCGAATGCTTCACTGGCGGTCTTTGCCACTATCTTTAGGGGGTCGTATTAACCTTTTCAAGATGATTATTCTGCCAAAATGGCTCTATGTTTTTCAGAACTTGGTGATTACCTTAACGCTCAAGGACGTTAGACGCCTAGAAAAAGGTATACGTGGGTTCATTTGGCATGGGAAAAAATCTAGAGTGGCGTTTTCTCATTTGCAGGGTAAGTGGGGATCTGGGGGTCTAAGTGTTCCCAACTTGCGCTTATATAACTGGGTGAGTAATTTACGGGTGGTCCGGGAGTGGTTGTTGGGGGAGAGCTTTTACACTCATCTTGCAGCTGACCGTACAATCATGGGCACCCGTGACTTGCGGTTTGTTTTTCAGACCACATGGGATAAATTGACTCTGCCGGAGCCGCTGGCAGGGTTGATCACCCTGATTCGGTGGGCCTGGATACATCTATTAAAATTGTTGAAGCTTCCCCAGGGCTGTGCTTATTTTCTCCCTATACAAGGTAATACTGATTTCTCCCCGGGTTCCACTTCTATAGTTTTCCAGAGATGGGCGGCTCTTGGGATCACGCAAGTGGGTCATGTTTTTGATGATACGGGTCAATTACTCACCCTTCAACAATTAGCTGGCCGTTATAATCTGCAGCGCTTATCTGCTTTTGAGTATCTGCAGCTTTCTCATTACATTAAATCCCTTCCGAGGGCCAGTCTGGTACCAGAGGGGGTTAGGGTGATTATGGATTGTTTTCAGCTGGACCGGACCCGAATACCCCCCCCCTCTCGCATTATTATCAGCAGTTGCAGAATTTGGCCTATCAAACGCCCTGTTTAGCCCTGGCGGAGCATTGGAATAAGGAGGGGCTGTTTGTGGTTACAGCCACGCAGCTGGGAACTTGCTTTAAGAGCATTGCTAAGATTTCTTCTATTTCCTACTATAGGGAAATGCAATTCAAATTTCTCTGGAGAGCATATGTATCCACTCAGGTTGCTTTTCGCTCTGCTCTGGTGCCAACTGACACGTGTGGGAAGTGTAGTCGGGAAAGTGGCACTTTATCCCATTTGTTTTGGGGTTGCCCTTTCATTCAACATTTTTGGAAACGTATTGTATGTTATTTGGCTGAACTGTTGGGTTCTCCTCTAACAGCCTCTCCTCTCTTGATACTCTGAATGTATTCCTTTATTACGTATCCGTGACACTGGACATCATTTGTTGTTTATGAAAGCCTGTTTTGTGGGAAAGAAGTTGATTTTATTGCAGTGGAAGGAGGCGATGGCACCCTCTTTTTGGGCTTGGAGGAATCACTGGCATCGTCTGATACAGATGGAGTGGATGTCCGCCCGCCAAGATCCTAGGCGGCGAAGACGATTTCTACAGATCTGGGATCCTTGCATTCAAACATTGCCTCATAGAGTGCGGAGTTTGCTCCTTAATGACTGACACCTCTTGTCATCTTGTTCTGCTCTTTGGGTCAAGGGGGGTTGTAACCCTTCATCACAGTATGGTTTAATGGACTTGTGGGGGGGGGGGGGTTGGGGTGGGTGGTATCTGAGTTGTTTGTTAATGTATTAGGGATTTCATCTGTTCTTTTTGGTGCCTGTTGGATGCTGAAGGACGCCTGTGTCCAACATGCTATCTGTTTCCATTGTTGTATGCCAAAATGCAATAAAAATTGTTTACATTAAAAAAAACAAAACAGTTTATTGAATAATGGACTCACGGTAATAGCCCTACCCATGAACAGATAACATTGCAAATATTACAACAGGCCCTAATAAACCGATTACACCTTCTATTGTTACAGTCCCGGGCCGTGCCCCGGGACCTTCACTCACCTCCCGGCCCGGACCGGCCATGGGAGCTCCTCCACTTCGACCATACAGGCCCGAAACACGGGCCTGTGTGGCCTGTGAAGGAGACGCTGCCACCGATCTGCGGCTGGCCCTGCCCCCTAGGTGCGTGTGCGTGCCAGGGCTTCAGACTTAAAGGGGCCAGCGCGGAAAACTTAGGGACAGCCTCCCACTGGCGTCAGACGCTGCCGGGTTATTTTAACCCAGCAGTCACTGACATGCCTCGCCTTGCAACGAGGTTCACTCAGTCCCCTGAGTTGCGAGTTGCTAGTTGCTGCTTTGATCTTGGATCATCTCTTCTACTTCTGGCTTCCGACCCGGCTTCGTACATTGACTTCATCTTCGCTTCCACCCCTGGTTTTGGTTTGGACTTCTGACTTCTGGCTTCTGACCCGGCTCCGTCCAACGACTCTGTTTCCAGCTTCCGCCCCTGGCTTTGGCTTTGGTCCTCTGACTTCTGGCTTCTGACCCGGCTTCGTTCCTGGACTCCGACTTCTGCTTCCTCTGTCTCCTCAGGTATCGGTTCTTGCAGGCCCAGGAGATTCTCCTAAGTCCCAGCGGCTTGGGCTCTCACGGGCTCCTCCCGGGGGAGCCACAGGCTTCCGAGGATGAAGACTCTTTCAGTCTCCTGGGTCTTGCCATCCTCAACGACCATCTCTTTGGCCGCTTCCTGTATCCTTGGTCGCTTAGGGTCCCACCTAAGTCCAAGAAGTCTGGGTCCCTACGGGCTCCTCCTGGGGGGACCTCGGACTTCCAGTTGTGAAGTCTTCTCCGGAGTCTCTCTTCAGCGCCGCCTCCCGGCTGCGACGCTCACTGAGGGTCCCCACAGTGCAACATCTGCAGTCTCAGCTGGCCCAAGGGCCCACAACCGTAACAGTTTGCAAGGCCATGGATCCGGTGGATCTCTCAACCTTGAAAGCCATTCTGGGAATTGCACAAAGGTTGCAACAGCAGCAAACTTGCCTCGACTCGCTGATGGCAACTGTGCAGAGGTTAGCGGACTGGGTGGAAGGAGCTGCCGCTTCCGGATCCCCAGTACCGGTAGCCATCCCTAATGCAGGGCCGTCTGCGCCCATACAGATGCCAGCACCTTCACAGTACTCAGGGGATGCAAAATTATGTCGCGGATTCTTGAACCAATGTTATATCCACTTCAACCTACTTCCAGCGCAATTTCCCACAGACCAGATCAAAACAAGCTACATTATCTACCTGTTGGATGGGAGGCTGTTGGCTTGGGCCTCTTCCCTATGGGAGCGTCAGGATCCCCGCTTAGCCAACTTAGTTCAGGTCATCATGTCCTTCCGACTGATCTTTGACAAGCCCTCCTGAGGACCCACGGCCGCGTCCGAATTACTCCAGCTACGGCAGGGTAACCGTCCCTTGGAGGAGTACGCCATAGAGTTCCAGACCCTTGCTGCCGAGCTGAACTGGAGAAGCGATAGCCTGCACGGCATATTGCTGGAGGGGTTCTCTCCACGACTTCAGTACGAGTTGGTGGCCAGAGATCTCCCAGACGACTTGAATGATCTTATCGACTTAGCTGGCCGCGTAGACTACCGCATCCAACGCCGGTTCCGGGAGAGGAGACCCGCTCGGGGATTTGGGGGCTCCGGGACCACGCCTCCCCGAACCAGGCACTCTCCTCCTGCCTCCCTGGGGCCGCATGATGCAGAACCCATGCAGTTGGGCCGGGGTCCTATTTCCCAAGAGGAGAGGAAAAGGTGCCAGTCCCAGGTCCTCTGTTTATATTGCGGGAGCAAGGGACATTTCCTTGCCCACTGTCACGAGCGTCCGGGAAACGCTCGGACTTAGAGTCAGTTAGGGAGTTAACTCTAGGTAACACCACCTCCACCTCCCCGTGTACCGTTCCTGTAACCCTGATTCTCCAGGACGGAAAGTTCGACACCCTAGCCCTGGTAGATTCCGGAGCCAGGGGGGAACTTTATCCTCCGGGTATCTTAATGCACATATTCTTCGCCCATCGTTTACATTTATGGGCGAAGAATATGTGCATTAAGAAAAGTTCAAGATCATCATTGATAAAATTGAGTGGACTTTTAAAGAATGGTGGTAGTTGTCACATTTAGCAACAAAAATTTACAAAAATATAACTTTTATTGACCTATGATTATAGATAAGGCTGAGCTATAAAGAGACCCTTTATTGAACTATGATGCCTATTATGATGGTCAAAATATGCGTCTTAAGATAAGCACTGAAATTGAGGGAATACAGTTGGTATTTAATATTTACAGTAAAATATACAGACAGCAATATTTATCTGCTTCTAAATGGGGTTTTAACTTCAGTGTAATTAAATTTAAAAACATTTTTTTTGTAAAATTTAAAATATTTTATCAATCAGTTTCTAAATTTTTCTTTCATTCAGCTAACTATAAAAGCTGAGAAAATATCCAGGCTTCAGCTATTTTATCTTTAATCTAACTAAATTAATTTCCTTACCTTTGGCAGTAAAATAAATATTAATAATCACTCTCATTCATTCTCATCCACTCTTAGGGCCAGATTTTAAAAGCTCTACGTGTTATGGGAGTCTCAGTTTTAGTGGACCCTTGGGCCGACCTGCTGGAGACTAGGAAAGATGGACAATGTCTCTAGTGTATAGCAGGCCGGGAGGCAGATGTTCGGGCAGGACATAGATGCTCTTCACCCTGGAAGCTGGTGTTCCCCGGGAGGAGCCCGTAGAAGCCCAACCGCTGGGACTTAGGTGGCTTCACCCTTGGAAGCCGAAGCCCCCCCGGGAGGAGCCCGTAGGGGCCCGGCTGCTGGGACTTAGGCGGGTTGTGGATCAGAACAGGTAACTGGAACCAGACTAGAACAGTAGAGACACTGTAACTGGGCTTAGGTTCTGGAACTGAAGGAGTTCGATTCCATGAACCCCTGAAGACTGCACCCCTGAGACGCCTCTCGTCTCTTCATGCCTGCAGTGAAACGCACAGCCATCTTGATTTACTAACATTTGCAACGCAAACGGAACCTAATACGTAGTGACGTATTCACGCACTAACATTTAGTGAAACGTAACTCCATTTTGGAATCATAATTTGTATTGTATTAATACGAACGCCACCGCAAATGTCTAACCCGTCAATTAAATGACAAAACAATAGTCTGATCATAAGCTACACCTACTAGAGACCACGCTAGCTATTGCTTGTTCAGCAGTTTATAAATTGTTTGTTCAGCAAAAACCAGAACGCATGTGTGAAAGATAAGAACTGTAAAGTGTATAAAGGTTTGCTCCTAAGGGGGCGTGGCATGCAGTTGTATTGAGCCTTTGTCTTAGCTGCATCTTGCTGGCAATAAAAGTCTATCTTTACGGATCAGTTGTCTGGGCCTCCTTACTGACTAAAAAGAGACGGTTACAGTTGGCGAGCCAGCCAGGAGGTACCGGAGACGCTATTTTAGCTCTCCAGAAGGTCCGGTAGTTTGGTGGCGGAGCAGTCCCCCAGACACACCTGGTGAGTGGCCACCGCTGAGTTCAGCGATCAGGGTTCTGAGGGGATCGTTCCACAGAAATTCTGCTGAGATCTCTGGGTTGATGATCCGGGAAGAAGGCTTTCATGACGATCGGAAGACCCCTGCAGGCGAGTATCATGGAAACAAGGGAATAAGTGAAGAATAGATAAGAAAAATAACCGGTCCATCCCCGGCGGACCGAGGGGGCCTTGATCACACCCCACGCAGTGTGTTAGTAGGAATTACGTTCCGAAGACCACGCGCATGATAAGGAAAAATTATAAGTGAAGTATACGATAGTGGGAATAGGTTTCTTGTTGTGTGAAAGAGAGTGAATGGCCTCGCAGTTCTAGACCGGGCGACCGCGTTCTAGTCGGGGCAATTGTGACCCTTTGTGTCTGACGGATACGGACCCCTTACCTATCCGTCTTCCCTTCCCTCCTTTGTCTGTGAATTCTATCCTAATGGGAGGGGGCGGTTCGACTCCATTAAAAGTCATGACGGAACACTATAGGGAAGTGTTCGATAGACATAAATGTACAAAACCCGGAATGATTCAACGATGTACCCATAGGTGGCTCAGTTTGTGTGTAAATTGGCCTCCGGTAGGAACTTTCAATTTCCAAACGGCCACAAGGGTCCAGAATATAGTTATACGAGAAGGGAATCTGGGTTGCCCTGAGGATATACCGTACATAACCGCTTGGATAGCAGTTATTGAAAATCCTCCGTCGTGGGCAAAGAAGCTAGTAGAGGGAGCCGCCCTCGTAATGGTAACTCAAGTATGCAAAATGGGAGACCGGAAGTCCCCAAACCGGAAGAGAAGGGGAAAGGCGGCCATATTGGAACCTACAGAGCATGCGTCATCTGCGGCGGCCATATTTGTAGTACAAGGGAATCCACGGACTCCAGAAAAAAAAAATTAAACCCCTGCCGCCCGCAGCACTGCCCGACGCTGAAAATATCTTGCCGCCACCATATGCCCCTAGTTGTCCCCTGGCATATCCTACGCCACCCAGTCCCCCAGTTCCCTCCAATGCGCAAGCCGATCCTAGGATGGCACCGGCTCATGAAGAGCAACCCGAAGCGGCAACCGCAAAGGTAGAAGGCGGCAGCGAGTCGTCCGTGGCAGACGGAACTCGTAGTAAAACCCAAGCCGCAGCAAGTTTGCAATTACCAATCAGGGAGACATCAACTGTAGTTCCTGTAGTCCCTACTGAAGAAAACGAACATCACACTACGCAAACAATAAAGTTATTTACCTACATACCTTTTACATCCAGCGATCTTTTCAATTGGAAACAGCTTGGGCCGTCATACGCTGAAAAACCAGAACAGATGATAGACTTTTTACGGGGCATTTTTGCAGCCCATAATTCCAACTGGGCTGACATTCGGCATTTAGCCTCCATTCTTTTTACCACTGAAGAACGCCGACAGATACAATTAAACATGGAAGAGGCAGCTCGATTAGGAGCCGGGTCAGATGGACGTCCCGAAGACGTAGCGAGAGACTTAGCCCCGACTGCAGATCCCAACTGGGATTTCCAGACCGCGGCAGGGCGGGAGCGCATTACCGCCTATCAGACCGCGTTTCTTGAAGCTTTAAAGAAAGGGAAGCAGAAAGTTGTAAACATGGGAAAAATCCAAGACGTGGTGCAGAAGAGAGACGAGTCCCCCGGAAACGTTTTGGAGCGATTGATGGATGCGTACCGCCAATACAGCCCATTTGATCCAGAAGACCCCAAACATCAATCCATCATAGTGATGAGCTTCGTTGGGCAGTCCTGCCCAGACATTCGCCGGAAGTTGCAAAAGCAGGAAGGGTTCGAGGGAATGAATATCAGCCAATTAAAAGCAATGGCTGATAAAGTCTATGTAAACCGAGAACCGGATGGAGACAGGAAGGAAAAGAAAGAAACTAGAAAGTTAAGAGAAAGTGTCAGTTTGTTAGCCGCAGCGTTGGAAGAAACTAATTTCGGGAACCCGTCCAGGCAGTATCATGGGTATCCCGGACCCCGAGGAAGAGGCAGATCGCCCTCTAGAGGGCTGCCAAGAGGACGAGCAAATAGAGGAGGATCGTTTAGAGGTGGAAGAATGCCATTGGGAACCAATCAATGCGCATATTGTAAACAAGAAGGACATTGGAAGTCTGAGTGTCCGGAGTCCCTGCAAGCAAAGCAGGAAGGATATACTCCGTCCAAATCTAAGGAAACGGAATGGCAGATGACCGTAGGTGAAACTTCCGGCGAAGATAGTGAAACATGACTAGATAGGGGAACCCTTCCCATAGACCCTTTGGTGGAAATAAGAGTAGGGGCTGAAACATTCAAAGGACTGTTGGATACGGGGGCACAAAGATCTGTAATGACCACAGCCATCACCACGCCTACTTCGAAAAATATCTCTATAGTCGGGGCTTCAGGAAAGCCACTAAGCGCTCCCTTCCTCCAGAAACGGCAGGTTACAGTAGGAGGACAATTAGTGTCCCATCAATTCCTTTACGTGCCAGGGTGCCCAGTACCACTCATAGGGAGAGACCTCCTGTGTAAATTAAGGGCTACTTTGCAATTCGAGCCCACCGGTGAAATTAAGGCATCCTTTGCCGATAATCCTGTCTCTCTCATTTGTCCACTCCAAGAGGAATGGAGACTACATCTCCCCGTCCTTGAACAAATCACTCTGCATCGATACGAAGTGAACACCCCTCTCAATGAACAACGAAGACAGCTAATGGATAGCGTGCCTAAAGTATGGTCCGAGCAGAATCCAGGGGGAATAGCCATCGAGGCTACCCCTGTTTGGATCGAAATGAAACAGAATGCACAGGTGATTAATCAACCTCAATACCCCATTCCATATATGGCCAGGCAAGGAATCCAGATACATCTGCAGAGACTGTACGACTTGGGCATTCTCCGACGAATCCGATCTGCTTGGAACACCCCTTTGTTGCCCGTAAAGAAACCTGGTTCTACTGATTACCGACCCGTACAGGATCTACGGAAAGTGAATAATCAAGTAGCAGATCTAGTAGCCCTCGTACCAAATCCATACTCAATCTTGGCTCAAGTTTCCCCTGCATCCAAGTGGTACAGTGTTATTGATCTCAAAGATGCTTTCTTCTCCGTTCCAGTAGCAGAAGAATGGCAGAAGATCTTTGCCTTCACATGGGAAAATGCACAAACTGGAATCAAGCAGCAGTACACATGGACTCGCTTGCCACAAGGGTTCAAGCACTCACCTACGCTGTTCGGTGAGCAACTGGCAAAAGACTTGAAGATGTACCAAGTCATGTATGGGCCAGTAATACAGTATGTGGATGACCTTCTGTTGTTTCGTGAAACGTATCACGAATGTGCAGTAGCCACTCTCCACCTGCTAAAGACGTTGTACTCAAAAGGATACCGTGCAAGTAAAAAGAAGGCGCAAATCTGTGAATTGGAAGTAGAATACTTGGGCTTCCAAATCCGGGAAGGTACCCGTTGTCTTGGAATATCCCGTACCAGTTCAATACGAGGTCAACCTGTACCCACTTGCAAGAAAGAGCTCCGAGCGTTCCTTGGAGCTGCTGGATATTGCAGGCTATGGATTGCTAACTATGCTGTTATTGCCCAGTCCCTGTACGACAAGCTGCGGGGAAAGGAGGCAGAATCTCAGCCTTTTCAATGGGAAACCCATGAATTGACAAGCTTACAACAACTGAAGGATGCCCTGATTGAACCTCCTGCCCTAGGATTGCCAGATGTAATGAAACCATTCCATCTATTCGTCGATGAGAAAAAGGGAATGGCCATTGGGGTATTGACTCAAACTCTAGGCTCGTGGGAACGACCTGTTGCATATCTGTCAAAAGGAATGGACAATGTTGCAAAAGGATGGCCAGGTTGTCTTCGAAGCATTGCGGCTGCGTGCTTACTAATCCCAGAGGCTGTCAAATTAACTTTTGGTCAAATTCTAAACGTAACAACTCCCCACACTATTCAAGGACTTCTAGAAACGCATGGACCAAAATGGATGACCAACTCACGTCTTGTAAAATACCAAGCCTTACTGTGTGAAACACCTGAAATTCAAATACAAGACAGTAAAAACTTGAACCCGGCCACTCTTATGCCGGCACCTGAACCCGTTGCCCATGACTGTGAAGAGGTCATGACTACAATACATTCCAGCAGACCAGACTTGAGGGATCAACCCTGGCAGGGAGCATGGACTCTATTTACTGATGGAAGCAGCCAAGTTATTGATGGAATTCGGGTTGCCGGTTATGCTGTGGTTTCTGAAGATGACATCATTGAAGCTGAGTCCCTACCTCCTGGGACATCAGCTCAAAAAGCTGAACTCATCGCTCTCACTCGAGCTCTACAATTGGCAGAAGGACAGACTGTGAACATCTATACAGATTCCAAATATGCTTTCCTCACCATCCAAGTACATGGAGCCTTATACAAAGAGCGAGGTTTTCTCACCGCCGAAGGAAAGCAACTGGCTAATGCGTCTGAAATACATCAATTGCTAAATGCTGTATGGGCACCGCAAAAGGTAGCTGTCATGCATTGTAAAGCCCACACAGGAAAATCAGATCCCGTTGCAAAAGGAAACCAATGGGCAGACAAAACAGCGAAAGAAGCAGCCCGTGCCCATTTACCGCACATCCCAGTTACAACTTGTCCACTTCTACAATTCCCAACGGAAACTCCTGCTTATTCAACGGAGGAGAATGATTGGGCACAGGCTGAGAAATTCCACCATCACGATGGCTGGTGGATTCTGCAAGATAACAGAATATGGATACCTGAAGCATTAGCTTGGACTATTGTCAAAGAAGCCCACAAAAGAACTCATCTTGGTCGAGATGCATTAATTAAGCTATTGGAGAAAACGTATTACATCAACAGAATTACTCAGTTGACTAAACATGCAGTCAATCAATGTGTCACGTGTGCAAGAAACAATCCCAGAAATGGACCTGGTCCTGCCCCCGGACATATCCTACGAGGAACTACGCCGTTTCAAGTTTGTCAAATCGATTTCACCCACATGACACCCTCTAGAGGATACAAAGCAATGCTGGTAGCTGTCTGTACTTATACTGGATGGATCGAAGCCATACCCACACGAACTGAAACTGCCAAAGAGGTAGTGGCTTTGCTCCTTCATCAGATCTTACCACGATACGGATTACCAAGGCAAATAAATTCAGACAATGGACCAGCTTTCACCAGTGAAGTTACACAGCAATTGAGCAGAATTCTGGGTGTAAGTTGGCATCTACACTGTGCGTGGAGACCCCAGAGCAGCGGAGCTGTTGAACGAGCTAATAGAACTCTGAAAAATCAGATGGCTAAGCTATGCCAAGAAACAAAGACTAAATGGCCAGACATCCTACCTTTAGCCTTACTACACATCCGATGCAGTCCAAGAAAGTCTGGTCTAACACCTTATGAAATGATGTATGCAAGACCTCCACCCCTTCCATCTTTTCCTGAGTCGCTGCAGATACAAGGAGAGCTGTCCCTTAGTAACCAACTCAAGGGACTACATAACACAGTCATCGCCATCCAGAGCTATACATGCGACATTGAACCACTAGTCTTGCTAACCCCGATTCATCCATTCCAAATCGGAAATTCTGTATGGATGAAGGACTGGGATGAATCAGATTTCCTCAAACCACGATGGAAGGGTCCATACACAGTGTTACTCACCACTCCTACTGCTGTAAAAGTCTCTGGATGCCCTTCATGGATTCACTGGACCCGCCTGAAACCTGCTGCCTCCAGTTGGCAGGTCTCCAGGATTGGAGACAACAAGTTAAAGTTCATTCAAAGCAGCCAACAAATTAGTCCAGGGTAAATGACTATAGTACTTTGCTAAAGAGTACTAACATATACATTTTTTTCTTCCTTTCAGAATTAATCAACTGATCTACTTACAAGGCAAAGCATAAAGTGTTTACTCTAAACCTCCAGCCATGAGAAACAGACTTCTACAAGTTATTCTACTAATCTCATGTTCTACAACTACATCTCTTGTTCTACTCCTAAGCAAGAACTGCACAGAATGCGTCAAATCAATCCGTACTACCACTCCAGATGGATTCCAGGTTGTCTCTACCATTATACACCAATCTCAGCCACCCACTTCATGTGCAACGCAACCTGCATGCGCATTAAATACCACTCAAGGATACCAGTCTTTTCATCGATGCCTAGAGGGTGACAAGGTTATTTGTCACACACCAACAACTCCCAAGTACTATAACATTACACTCACTGTTGGATTACCAAAGAGCTACACATCAAGTATTATCCCAGAAGGAAAAGGTATCCTGTACTACATCAACTCGACCAAAGTCCTTATCGGAGGAGAGTCTACCGTCAAAATAACCTTCGATGCCTGTGAAGCCATTGATAAACACCCAAATGCACTCCATTGTGGATCTCAATCCTGGAAAAATTCCTATGTTTATAACCACAAGTACCTTTGTCCGTACAATCGAGCTGCCAACCCATCCAGTTGGTTACCCTGTCAAGGAGACTTGATTTTGTCGGGTTGGGCTCTGGTATGTGACTATACAGGTGGAGGTTACCATGGCTGCCACGGAATCGGCAGATTGACAGCAGTAACTGGTAATATTGTGTCCATGCAATGGCCCATACGAGGTGAAGGATCCCCCTGGCAAGATACTTGGGGATTTGGCATCGACGGAGCTGGAAAAGACCCAATGACTTACATAACAATCACCCAGCGTAGAGACAAGCCTCGCCCAATCATTCATCAGACCACTGTAGTGGGCTATCAATCCTTCTTTGATGAAATATCCCATGTATCAGAAGAATTGAAGAAGCATGCCTTTTCACATCAAGCAAAGAATATGTTTGTGAATCTGGCTGAGAATATAGCTCTCTCTCTCGAAGTTAAGAATTGCTTTGTCTGCGGAGGCACACACACAGGAGAGCAATGGCCATGGGAAGCCAAAGAGGTCTTCCAAACCGACCTCAATCAATTGAACACAACTATAACTTACAAACGGAAGACACATCCATACGAGTGGGCTCTCCAGACAGATGTCATTGGCAGACAATGCATATCTCGACAACACTCCCGAATCTATACTACCTCTGTTGGAAATTCACCATGTACAGGGGTCCTTACTGCTAACCTAACCAAACTAACTTGGTGGCAAACAGAAAATTTGACTATGCCCACTACCTTATGGACTGACTCAACCCTAAACAAGACGTGGACTGCTGCTGGGGTGCCCACCACCCTCTTCGCTGCGCCAGATGGATACTACTTCGTTTGTGGCCGAAGGGCTTATGAACTGTTACCACTCAACTGGTATGGCACCTGTTTCTTGGCCACCATTCGGCCAAGTTTCTTTCTCTTACCAATCACCGCTGGAGAAACATTAGGTGTACCTGTCTACAGTCCTATGAAACCAAACAAGCGTCGCAGAACTACTAAAGTTACTATTGGAGATTGGAAAGACCAGGAGTGGCCTCCTGAACGAATTGTACAATACTATGGCCCTGCCACTTGGGCTGAAGATGGTTCTTATGGATATAGAACTCCAATCTATATGTTAAATCGTATCATCCGACTGCAAGCAGTGTTGGAACTTCTGACTAACGATTCTGCCATGGCTCTCAATATCCTTGCCAAACAGAACACCAAAATAATCACAGCTGTCTACCAAAACCGTTTAGCCTTGGACTACCTCCTAGCTCAAGAAGGAGGCGTGTGTGGAAAGTTTAATCTCTCTAATTGTTGTTTACAGATTGATGATAAGAGTAAAGTCATCGAAGAGATTACTGATCGAATGATCCGATTGGCTCATGTCCCTGTGCAGACGTGGACCGGTGTCCTTGACTGGACAGCCTCACTACCAAATTGGCTTACTTCGATTCCCGGATTGAAAGACATCCTCATCCCTCTGCTGTTTTTTGTTCTAACTTGTATCTTATTTCCTCTTTGTTTACCTCTCATTTTCAGAAATCTACGATCTATGATTGAAACCATTGCTGATCGCAGAGCAGCTGCTCATGTTATGATGATCAATAAGTATGTGTCTATTTCCACATTCCCCGATTCTGATTCATCTGACTCTGATGTCACTTTTGATTCTGATGACGATTACCTTGATACTAAACTCTAATGCCCCATAAGTAACTCACCACATTGGACCACATTTGTTGCTAGGGTAAGCCGGGCTACAAAGGGGGGTGACGCCAATAGGGTCCACCCGTCTCAAACCCGTGAAGAAACCAACGACCTGGCAACAACTTAGGGTCCACCTTGAAAAGTTCTATGTATTAATTTTTTCTTCTCTTTTCAGTTACTTAACAGCTACGAGTGATACTTCCACCTTCCACCGAAGTTGAAGTATCAAAGGGGGGAATGAAGGAGTTCGATTCCATGAACCCCTGAAGACTGCACCCCTGAGACGCCTCTCGTCTCTTCATGCCTGCAGTGAAACGCACAGCCATCTTGATTTACTAACATTTGCAACGCAAACGGAACCTAATACGTAGTGACGTATTCACGCACTAACATTTAGTGAAACGTAACTCCATTTTGGAATCATAATTTGTATTGTATTAATACGAACGCCACCGCAAATGTCTAACCCGTCAATTAAATGACGAAACAATAGTCTGATCATAAGCTACACCTACTAGAGACCACGCTAGCTATTGCTTGTTCAGCAGTTTATAAATTGTTTGTTCAGCAAAAACCAGAACGCATGTGTGAAAGATAAGAACTGTAAAGTGTATAAAGGTTTGCTCCTAAGGGGGCGTGGCATGCAGTTGTACTGAGCCTTTGTCTTAGCTGCATCTTGCCGGCAATAAAAGTCTATCTTTACGGATCAGTTGTCTGGGCCTCCTTACTGACTAAAAAGAGACGGTTTCTGGAACCAGGCAGGAACTGTAGCAAGGCTCGGGTACTGGAACCAGGCAGGAACTGTAGCAGAACTCGGGTACTGGAACCAGGCAGGAACTGTAGCAGGTAAACAAGAACCAAGCAGGCTCTGTGGCAGGCAAGCAGGAACCAAGCAGGTACTGTGGCAGGCAAGCAGGAACCAAGCAGGTACTGTGGCAAGCAGGCAGGAACCAAGCAGGTACTGTAGCAGGCAGGCAGGAACCAAGCAGGTACTATAGCAGGAACGGAGCGACAAAGCAAGGCGAGTCACTCTGGGGCACAGCGCAAGCGGGAACCGGGAGGCAAACCCGTTGCAAGGCAAAGACTGGATGGCCGCGGCCGGCTTATCAAGGCCGCGGCGTCTGATGTCGGGAATTGGGCAGAGTCACCAATGGCGGGAAACGGCCTAGAAAAGCGCCCAAGTGGTGTGCACACGCGCGCCTAGGAGCAGAGCGTCCATGAAACACCTCGCAGCGGCGCAGCCCCAGTGGGGACGCCGCCAAACAGACCGCAAACTAAGCCTTCAGAAGCGGGAGCTCGGAGGTAAGGGCCTGGCCGCGGTGCTCGCGGCCAGAACCGCAACACTACGCATGCTGGGCCTATTTTATAAAGGCCTGGCGATGCGTGTAAAGCCCAGGGACGCGTCTAAATTCCGGGGCTTTACTGAAGGGATGGTCCGGGGGTGGAGCGGGGATGGAGCAGGAGCCCTCTGTCACAGCAGCCATTTGCCTCTGTGTCGGAGGATCGTGTGCCGGCAGGCTGCCGGTGCGCGCAACCTGCGCCTACCTCCAGGCAGGCGCAAAAGGTTAGACAAAAATTTTGGGGGGGTTAGGTTAGGGTAAGGGGGCAGAAAGGCTAGGGGAATGGGTGGGAAGGTCAGGCTAGGGGGAAGAGAAGTTTCGATTTCGGAGTGGCCTAGGCGTGAACAGGGGAAGCCTGTGGACGTCGGCGTGCACAAGGTGCACCCTCTTGCGCGTGTCGACCCCCGATTTTATAACATGCGCGCGCATGTTATAAAATCAGGCATACATGTGTGCACGCCAGGTCGAGCGCACACTTGTACGCCCGCGGGTACTTTTGAAAATCTACCCCTTAGTGTTTTCTTAAATGTTTCTAAGGTGTTTTACACAGTATAAAGGCCTAAATAACAGAGCTCAGGAGGGCAGGCTCTCTCTCTCTGTCACCTTTCCCGGCTCCGCGCGCTCACAGCCCAAGTGTCACGCAGAGAAAACTAAAGGAATATTACGACCTCTGCTGATGTCAGAGAGAAGAAAAGTACCTGTCCCACTTCAGATAGATTAATAATTAACAGAAATCTCTAAAAACAAACAAACAAACAAAACTTTGGATCAAGAGACTGGTAAAAAGGAAAAATATTAGCTAATTTAAATGCATTCCCAATTATACCAATTCCTTAAACAAAATTGCAATTTGGCTACAGCTTGTGCCATTACTTTAAGCCTTGCTGCAGGTGAGCAGGTGCCCAGTGTTCTGTCGTTAAGGTGACAGCTTCCCTGGATACCCGTTGCTATGGTTCCCAAGCACTTTACTCAATGCAGGCCTCATCACCTGCACTTACAGGGCCCCTTCCGAGGCGAGGTCACGAAGGAGGCCAATCAGCCGTGCTCCTGCTGCCCTCCGCACACACCCGCGGGCAGCGGCCGTGCCGTTTCAAAAACACACGTGGCTGTTCCCATTTGAGCAGGCAGGACTCTCTCTCTCCTGCCCCACCCCCAGTCTATAGAAAAGAAAAAAGAAAAAGCAAACAAACGCACTGCAGTTCAGCTCCCGGGAAGCTTGCAGTCCTTCCCTTCCCATACTCTGGCAGCACTCTTTAAATAAATAGGAAAAAACATAGCAATTTTAAACTTGAGCAACAAAACTCCAGGTACACCAGCTCCGCACAGGAGCACCCAGAAACCCCAGCAAAAGGTAAATACACTTAATTATTTTCTTTTTTATTCTCTTTATCGCATTTACATGTCCATACATTAAAGGTAGAATAAAATATGTTCACTTTGGAGACTGGAATGTGTCAGCTTTGTGAATCTGCACCTTGGCTGTCTCTGTATTTTGCTCAGTACAAGGGGGAAAAGCATTTCTGTTTCTCTTTCTCCAGTGTTGCACTGCATGCAAAGTCTGGTTTCTTGCTGTTTCTAGTTAATCTTTGCTGCATATTTCTCTTTCTAACTTGAACCCCTTAGTCTGTATTTAGTGAATGCTGATTCCTGTTCTGCATTGGTGACTGAGGTGAGAGAATCTGCTAGCGTGGATAGTGATGCAATTTAGTGTGCTCAGCCTAGCGCACAGCTTGCAGTGCAGTTGGACGTGCGTTTTGGATGCGCTAGAATAACTCCCGTTCCTTGTACGTACCCGGATCAGTCCAGACTCCTGCGTTCTGTCCACTCACCAGCAGATGGAGGCAGAAAAAGTTCCAACTGACTCCGCCCCTTCCGTGAGATGCACTTACAGTACGTCAATATTTCTCTGCCTCCAGCAGATGGTGGAGGTGCAAAACCTACAGTCAGGTTCTTAGTTTAAAAAAAAAAAAAAAAAGGATAGGTTAAATTTCACAACAAAAACTTTCTTTTAGTATTTCTTAGTTTACTTTAGTTTAAAAAAAAAATTTTTGTTGAAGAAGGGTAAGCGGAGTCTAGCCTCCCAGGGAGTTGGCAGGTCCTGAGGGGACCATCCTCTGTGGTATTTGAGGCTCTTGCCTTTAAGGGTTGAGAACCCTTGGCCTCAATTTGCTACAGCTTTTGGGGTGATACCGGTGAGCCCAGTTCACTCACCCCGTGGAGCAGAAGACCCAGCTTCTTCTCAGGTCGTATATATAAAAAATATATAAATAAAGAATTAATTAATTATTTGTTTTCTGTTCAAAGTAAATAATTTTTACAGCCTTTTTGCTTTGCTGGTCAGACTCCCCATTACCTTTTCACTGCGTTGGGCGGTCAGCAGACTTTTTTCTTTTGGTTTCATTTTCTCCTCAGTCAACTCGTTCTTAAGAATGCTGTGCAGTCCGGCCTGCCACGCGTGTGGAGACGCACGGGCGAGAGTATCTTGTGACGGCCTATGCTCCTCCTGCCTCCACAGGGGGGAGGGATCTTCGGGGGCAGCTGGAGGTGCCATTTCTTCCTCTCTCCATCCCTGTACTAGACTGGGATGCCCGTGTCTTTCTGCTGCAGACTCTTTCCCACTTATTGCTTCAACGGAAGCTATTTCAGGCTCTCTTCACGCTGCTACCCTCGCACCGGAGGGGGGTGGGGGGGGGGTTCTCCTCCTCCTCTTTCTCCACAGCAATTAGCCTCTGAGGGAGGTGATTTTTTTGCTAATTCAGCTCCTGCTGGTGAGGAGAGACCTGAGGGAACTTCAGACTCCTCTTCTTCATTTTCTTCCGACTTTATTATGTTTTTACATAAAGCTTACAAGGCCAGAAAGTCCTCTAAAAAGAATCCTGAGGGGATTTCTCTTTCAGTACTGCTGTCTCATAAAGCAGCTTCTAAAAGTAACAAATCCTCACGGGGGATGGACGCTCCTAAATTTAAACGCTCTCTTAGGACTCCGATGTCTCGGCCCTTACCTGACACCTCTACTGACAGCTCAGAGTCAGACCAGGGTGACCCAAGCGATATTCCTCCTCAAGATCCTGATTCTGCTGGTTAGGATCTCTTGCCCTCTCAAGGTCCCCATGTGGTCAAAGGTGATGATCCTAAGGTGGTCCGCCTCTTTAAGAAGGATGAGCTTATTCCTCTCATTCCTGCTATTCTTGAGGAGTTGGGAATTGATTCCCCGCCAGAGGATTCTCATATGGGTTCAATTGACCCGGTCATGGTTAGTCTTCATGGTCCAACTCGGTCTTTTCCTTTTCATCTTTCAGTCACAGACTTATTATTTCATGAATCGGACACTCCTGACTTGGGATTAAAGGTCAACAAGGCCATGGATAAGCTATATCCTCTGCCTGAGGATGCTTTGGACCTTTTACGGGTTCCCAAGGTTGATGCAGCGGTCTCTGCCGTTACCAAAAAGACTACTATTCTGGTAACCGGTACCACAGCTCTCAAAGATCTTCAGGATCATAAGCTGGAGGTTCAACTAAAAAAGATTTTTGAAGTTTCGACTCTTGGAGTCCGAGCCACTATGTGCAACAGTTTCGCCTTAAGAGCAGGGCTCCGCTGGGTTCAGCTCCTGCAGAATAATTCTTCTCTTTCTAAGTCCGAAGCTATTCAAGCTGGACAATTGGAAGCCGCTGTTGCTTACAGTGCTGACGCTCTTTATGATTTGTTGCACTCCTCAGCCAGATCAATGGTTTCGGCTGTTTCTGCCCGCAGACTTCTCTGGTTAAGACACTGGTCTGCAGATGTCTCTTCCAAAGCTCAATTGGGATCTTTGCCTTTTAAGGATAAACTTCTCTTTGGGAAAGATCTTGAGGACTTGATTCATTCCTTAGGAGAAAATCGTCTGTCTGAGGATAGGCCCAAGATAAGGGGGTCGTTACCTTCCAGATCCCGTTTCCGAGGAAATCGCAGATTTTGCTCCTCCCGTTCTTCAGGTTCTTCTTTTTGGCAGCAGCCAACTAGACAGCAATCTTGCCCTCAGTCCTTTCAAGGACATAGCTATGGGAGACCTGGACCCTCCCAATCTTCTGGTGGAGCGAAAACTTCTCAATGAGATGAGGCCAGTCTGTTCCTTGGTTCCGGTAGTGGGAAACCTATTGTCTCTCTGTTTCGAGGAATGGGCCAAAATAACATCGGACCAATGAGTTCTCTCTGTAATAAAACAAGAATATGCTTTAGATTTTGCAAGGCGCCCCCGCGACTGTTTTCTCGTCTCTCCATGCTCTTACACTCAAAAGTGTCAGGCGATACGGGACACCTTACATTGCTTAAGAGAGCTCAGAGCCATTGTTCCAGTTCCTCTGCCGGAAAGACGAAAGGGTCGTTTTTCCATCTACTTCATTGTGCCCAAAAAGGACGGCACTTTTCGTCTCATTCTAGATTTAAAAAGGGTCAGTCGGTATCTGCGAATTCCAAGGTTTCGTATGGAGACCTTAAGAGCTGTCTTGGCATCATTCCATAAGGGCGAGTTCCTGGCTTCTCTCGAACTGACCGAGGCTTATCTTCATATAGGAATTCGTTCCGACCATCAGAAGTTTCTGAGATTCTTGATTCTGGGGGATCATTTCCAATTTTGCGCTCTTCCTTTCGGTCTCGCCACAGCACCCAGGACTTTCACCAAGATAATGGTTGTAGTAGCCGCTCAGCTTCGAAGGGAGGGATTTTTTGTTCATCCCTACCTGGACGATTGGCTCATTCGAGCAAAATCAGAACATCTCTGTCGCTCGGCTGTGTCTCGAGTTCTTCAGCTGCTGCAGTTATTAGGCTGGGTGGTCAATCCAGCAAAGAGTCACTTAGAACCATCCCAATCTTTGGAATTCCTAGGAGCCCTGTTCGACACCCGGTTGGGGAAAGTTTTTCTCACGAACGAACCAATCTGCAAAATACAGTGTCAGATTCGGGTACTGTTGACCAAGTCTCCTCCCAGAGTTTGGCATTATCTTCAGGTTCTAGGCTCCATGGCTTCCACTTTGGAGTTAGTTCCGTGGGCCTTTGCTCATATGAGACCTCTTCAGTCAGCATTGCTTTCCCGCTGGAATCCGGTGTCGGAACAGTTTCACCTTCCCCTTCCTCTTACAGGCTCTGCTGTTCCAGTCTCGATTGGTGGCTCCTACCGTAGAATTTGCGTCGTGGAGTAGACCTAGTGGCTCCAGTGTGGACAATAGTCACTATGGATGACAGTCTATCCAGCTGGGGGGCAATTTGTCTTGATAAGCCTGTTCAGGGCCAGTGGTCTCCAGAAGAATCTCATTGGTCGATCAATCGTTTAGAGTCCAGAGCGGTGAGGCTAGCCTTACAGGCTCTTCTACCGCTTCAGTGGAAGTCAGTCAGAATCCTTTCTGACAATGCGACGACAGTGCTTATATCAACCGCCAAGGGGGAACCAAGAGTCAACCGGTGGCATTCGAGGCTCAGCTGCTGAAAGCATAGGCGGAACAACATCTCCTTCACTTTGCAGTGTCTCACATCGCCGGGCTCAACAACGTTCAAGCAGACTTTCTCAGTCGCCATTGTCTAGATCCCAGGGAGTGGGAACTTTCCGAGCAGGCGTTTCATCTCATATGCAAAAAATGGTCCATGTCGTGCATGGACCTGATGGCAATGTTCCAGAACGCCAAGGCTCCACGCTTCTTCAGGGTACGTCAGGAGCCAGAGGCAGAAGGAGTCGATGCCTTGGTTCTCTCCTGGCCAATGAAAATTCTGTTTTATGTGTTTCCTCCCTGGCCTCTCATAGGCAAGATTCTTCGGCGCATAGAATCTCATCTGCCGGAGGTGATTCTGGTAGCTCCGGAATGGCTGAGACGTCCTTGGTTTGCAGACCTTGTCAATCTCATAGTGGATGGTCCGCTTCGTTTTCGGGACCTTCAGAATCTTCTCTGCCAAGGTCCCGTTTGTTTGGAAGAGGCAGATCGCTTCTCTCTAGCGGCCTGGCTTTTGAAAGGCGTCGTTTGAAGGATAAGGGTTATTCTGATGCGGTAGTCACTATTCTTCTCAGGTCAAGAAAAACCTCTATTTCCCTGGCTTATGTCAGGGTTTGGAGAGTTTTCGAATCTTGGTGTGAGGTGAATCAGGTGGTTCCTACTTGGGCTTTGATTCCTGACATTTTGTCATTTTTGCAGGCTGGTCTAGCTAAGTGCTTATCCTGCAGTTCTCTCAGGGTACAGGTAGCAGCTCTAGGTTGCTTCCGTGGGAAATAAAAAAAAGAGTCACCCTGGCTTCTCATCCAGATGTAGCTCGTTTTCTTCGGGGAGCAAAGCATTTGCATTCCTCCTTTCAAAAATCCTTGCCCTTCATGGAGTTTAAATCTGGTTCTTAAAACTCTTTGTGTGGCACCCTTTGAACCTTTGAGAAGGGCTATTCTTAAAGATCTTACGTTAAAGGTGATTTTTCTGGTGGTTATTTCTTCGGCCCATAGGATTTCTGAGCTTCAGGCTTTATCCTGTAGGGAGCCAATTTTAAGAATTACAGATTCTGGAGTTTCTTTGAGGACTGTTCCGTCTTTTCTTCCGAAAATGGTTTCTTCCTTTCACTTGAATCAGTCGATTGATCTGCCATCTTTTCTTGATTCACAGTTTTCAGATCCTCAGTCTAGAGATTTGAGAAAGCTAGATGTTTGGCAGAGTCTATTGCGTTACCTCGAAGTCACAGATAGTTTCCGTATGTCGGACCATCTTTTTGTGCTCTGGAGCGGCCCCAAGAGAGGGCACAAAACATCTAGGGCTACTATAGCCCAATGGCTAAAAGAAGCTATTGGCTCGGCATACTTACTTCATGGTCGGTCGCTTCCGTCCGGCCTTCGTGCTCATTCTACTCGGTCACAAGCAACTTCCTGGGCGGAGTATCAACAAGTTTCTCCACAAGAGATTTGTAGGGCAACGACTTGGAAGTCTTTACACACTTTTGCTAGACATTATCGCCTAGATGTTCAGGCCCCAGGATCTGGGCGCTTCGGTGAAGCTGTGATCCGAGTGGGACTCTCAAGGTCCCACCCTGCGTAAAGGAGCTCTGGTACATCCCAGGAGACTGGACTGATCCGGGTACGTACAGGGAAAGGAAAATTGGTTCTTACCTGCTAATTTTCGTTCCTGTAGTACCACGGATCAGTCCAGAGTCCCGCCCATTTTAGTTTGGGGATAATGGAGAATCCACTCATTCTTGTTATTTACTTTGCAGATAAGTATTTCTCAAAGAACATGTTTGTTCTATGTTGTTAGGTGTTCTGCTGCCATTTGGGTCAGTGAGTCTGGTTATTATGGAATTTTCTCCCAGTTTTTAGGAGCTAGCTGCTTAGTTGGGTTTTTTAGTTCTTCTGCTTTAATACATTTAAATACTGATGTACTATAGGTGTACCTCACGGAAGGGGCGGAGTCAGTTGGAACTTTCTCTGCCTCCATCTACTGGTGAGTGGACAGAACCCAGGAGTCTGGACTGATCCATGGTATTACAGGAATGAAAATTAGCAGGTAAGAACCAATTTTCCTATGCAATAATGAGATTAGCGTGTCAAAACCCTCTTAGCCAATAGTGCTCATCACATGTAAAATGCCATGCAGATGAGGCTATTACCCCCGATGTGCATGTTTTATCACTCAAAAATTAACAACAGACCTAGAACTGGTGTTAAATCTTGACATGCCCCAAGTATCCACAAAAAAGCAAAACATACTGCTTTTCTGTGGTTCCTCCTTCTTAATATCATCACGATACTAAGTTGGAGGAACCACAGAAAGCAGGATCATGAGAAAAAAAAAGTCTTGGCAGTGGCTCAATTTACCAGCTTCCGTTTTCCTAACCTGTGTCTGTGCATGGGCCAAGAACACGCTAGGGACAGCACAATTGATCCCTAGCGCATTCTTTTTAGCAGGGCACCTCTAACATTTTGCGCCCAGGAGAGGTAGATGGGGTGCTTTAGGAAAACGGGCACTTGTAATTGCATCAGCCCCTCTGAGCAGGAATCTGTAGCAGGCCAGCCTGTCCTGTTCCCCAGTAAGAAGTGCATTTATTTATTTAATGAATCTATAGCCCGCACAATTGAAAGAAGCTGGCAGGTTACAGTAAAACACAATAATTGAAACAGTGATAAACAATAACATACATATAAAAAAATTCTGAAATAATACATTTTCTTTTTTTATGCTTAATTAGTAGGATTCCTCCCATATAGTGGACTATAAGTTTGAGGTATTGGAAAAATTATTTATAACTTATGGGTGGACTTATATGTTGTTATACCTTGCCTACGCCTTGTATATTCCTGTAAATAGTCCGTTGCAGTTTTATTTATTGCTTTAATTCCTCCACCTCCTACTCTTTGTATACTCCTCCTTGTTCGCCCTCCCTGTTCATTGTAATTTCTGCCTTTAAAGTTACATTGTAAACCGGTATGATGTATGCATACTAATACCGGTATATGAAAATGTTTTTAAATAAATAAATAAATACCTAAATTTGTTCTTTGATTTTTTGCATTTTGTATAATTTGTAAAAACTCCAATAAACTATAACAAAAAACAAAAACACATCTGAAATAAAACATTGGTGTTCTAGGTCCTGGTGTATTATTTGCAGTGCTGTCTTTCATAGTAGCGGTTGTTGTTTGAGTCCCATCAGTTCCGGCTGATTGTAGGTTCTGAGTTCATTTTTTGCAGGATTTGTACTGCTTCATGTGCCTGGCAGTGGAGGGAAGCTGTGTAGCCGTTACGGAGGTGACACCAGGATTTATTTGTTTTGTTTTGTTTTTTTAGTTTATATATCACGTCCCCAACTATATAATTTGATCATAACAGTGGCATGCAAAAGCAAAAATAAATATAAAAATAAACACAAACAATATATAACAAATATGAAAGCCAAAAAATATACCTCACTAAAACTACTGAGGTTGATTTTAAAATGAGTGTGTGTGCACCCATACCCGCACGTACTGGTGCGCGAGCAAGGAATTTTTAATTGTGCGCTTGCTTACGCATGTTTTAAAATGCACCAACCACCTGTCAGTATGCTCCTAATTTTAAGAGGTTACTTGAGCACAGCTAGTGCGCATGTCTCTACCATGTCAGCTTGTCAGCTTTTACATGTGTATATTAGTGAAATTCAAAACATGCTCACACAAGGCACATTCCCAGTTTTGCAATTAGTCCACCAGTTTGTCCAGTTAATAGCAAGGTCTTTCAGACCTCTCTAGTTTTTCATACTACATGCCCCCCAGTTGACCCAGATCCCTTACCCTGTTCTATAAACCCTAAAACTCAAATTCTACAGACTTGCTCCTCATCAGTAACCCGGCTATCTAGAGCACACACGCTGCGGTTTTCAGTTTTAAAATTTGGAGTTAAGCAAGTTAAGTCTTGGTCCCTCCCTCGAACGTCCATATCTCGCCCATTCCACACCCCCTTATTCCTTACACACACATGAGTACCTACGCATGCATTTTGCAGCTTTTTAAAATCAACGTTGCTAGTATGTAGCCCACATGCACGTGTATGTGGGCATTTTTACATGAGCAACGCTTTTAAAATTAAGCTGAATGGGAATTTCCACCATTTTTATTTATTTATTTATTTTTATTTAAACAGTTTTTATATACCGTTGATTAGACAAAGTCCATCTCTACGGTTCACAATTTGTACATTACAATAACATAGAGAGAAAGGAAAAATTACAATTTCTCATAAATATAAAATTCACTAAAAAACAGTAAATTAATTAAAACTTCTAAAATGCCATCTAAATATAAATTATAAAACCTAGGAGTATAAGATTATAACTTACAGATATGGTTAAGATAACCTACCATTTCATGTCTCCACGATATATGCTCTGCAGAATGTCCATATCAAGTTAAATACTTAAGAGCATATTTCCCCAGACTTACAGGGTCTACACTGGTTACCCGTTGCTCGAGTTAAACTTTTGACTCTTGTAGATAAAGGCCATGCCGGGTGATGTTCTTCCAGATTTTAAGGAGGCCCCTCTTCAAGAGACAGGCCTTCTTAATATCTGGGTCGTCTTCATAATAGTTCCAAAGACCTCAATATTCTTCCACTAGACCTGTGACAAATTCAGGATTAGGCACTATTTAGAAAGAAAGTAGAGGCTTGTCTATACCAAGAGGGTTTTGGCTCTTAGTTTACATTGTCATTGAAATTGATGAGCACTTGTTTGATTTATTGAAGATCGATATATTGTGTTTATTCATTATTTTCATTTATTTTATTAATATATAAAAATGATGCCAAATTGTGTTTTTATTTTTCCAAATTAAACTTTATTAATATTTCGCCATTTCATAATTCAAGCTTGACAAGATGACAAAAAAAAAAAAAAGATACACAATGATAGAAAGTTATAAACAGGCGTGCAGGCACACATGTACCACGTTCTTCAGCTCACACCCTGGGACGTGGCCATTTTATAATATACGTGCGTATATGCACGCTTGTTACATAATAGACTGACTGCACACAAATGTGTTCACAATTTTCAGTGGATGCACGCCTATGCAAGCAAATCTCGCTTCTGCCACGTAAGTGAGGGGATTTTAATAGACATGCGGGCTGACGCCATTACCTTTTTTCTCAATTCAATCCCATTTTGCTTAGGTAAGGGATAGGACTTCCAAACTCCCCTAGTATAATAGCCTCCCTTCTCCTCTGTTAGCCCCAACCTATAATATCCCGCTGATCTACCTAGAGCTTTTTGTTTTATAAGTTATGCCATCCATAGTAGAAGTAAAGTTACGTGGCAGGGGACCCCAGCGTGCGCCGGTGCATGCAAGTATTCCTGTGCAAATTTCTATTTTAAATTCAGGCATGCCCGCCCCCTTTTGTGAACACTCGTACTCGGACAGCTTTTAAAATGCACTCAGCGTGCGCCAGCCCAACATATTCTTGCATCCCCTAATTTTAGCGCACATCGGGCTTTTAAAATTCACCTTAATACTCACAGCTATTGCTCCTACTAACATAAACGTATCGGTAATAACAAGAGCAGCCAATAAAATGCATACAGTGGAATTACCATCTTCTTTGATATATGAGCTACAAATAGGGATGGTAACTTTAAAATAAGCACGCAGGGACCCATAAATGCACATATGAGCACGCAAGTACTCAAGCAAGCAGGGAAGCAGATTTTTAAAACATGTTCACGTGAAGGACTCTCCCAATTTTACCCATTAATCCACCAGTCTGCCAGGTCTGCCTCAATGTCAATCGGACCCCTCTGGTTCTTCATCCTGCATTCCCCCTGTTGACCCAGACCCCTCACCCAGTCGATCTAGGCCTAAACAGTGATTTCTGCAGGCTTACAGCTGCAGTAGTAAATGAATGTGGCTAACAGGCTGCTGCGTGCTACGGCAGCCTGCTTTAAAATACGGAGTTACGTGCGTAACCGTTGGCCATACTCCCGGCCGCCTATCCCCATCCCCAACTCTTCCCCTTTTATTTTACTCGCGCATGCATAGATACACTCATAATTTATGCCTTTTAAGACATGCGTTGCTCACACATGGCCCAGGTACTCACGTATACGGACTTTTTAGTATGAGCAACGCTTTTAAAATTTGCCCCATATGTTTTTACAGGATTGTTCTTGGTGGTGGGGGAAAATGTTGATCTGCGCTTTAGTTATCAGAATTTTGAGAAGTGGCTGCATGGCCCTGAGTCCAAGGTCAGATAAACTATAGCCCACTGAATCTGATATCAGACCCAGGGAAAATCGTGGAAATTCTTCTAAAGGACAAACTCAGACAACACAGAGATAGACATGGGTTAATGGCACAGCCAGCCTGGATTGTCTCACCAATCTGATACATTTTTTGAAGAGGTTAATCAACATGTGGATAATGCTGAGCCGGTGGATGTAGCGTATTTGGATTTTCAGAAGGCATTTGACACAGTCCTTCATGAGAGGCTTCTAAGAAAACTAAAAAGTCATGGTATAGGAGATTGAGTAAAAGACAGGAAAAAGAGAGTAGGTCTAATTGGTCAGTTTTCTTAGAAGAGAAGGGTAAACAGTGGATCTGTACTGGGACCGGTGCTTTTTAATATATTTATAAATGATCTGGAAAAGGGAACAACGAGTGAAATTATCAAATCTGCAGACAATACAAAATTATTCAATGTTGTTAAATCATAGCGTAATGTGAAAAATTACAGGAGAATCTTGCAAGATTTAATGACAAATGAAATTTAATATGGACAAGTGCAAAGTGGTGCACATGGGGAAAAGTAACCCACACTGTAGTTACACAATGTTGAGTTACCATACAAGAAAAGGACCTGGGTGTCAAAGTTGATAACACTTTGAAATCCTTGGTTCAGTGTGCGGTGGCAATCAAAAAAGCAAACCGAATGCAGGAAAAGAAAGGAGAACAAATATGAATCTAGCCCCGTTGTAAATCTTTACAATGTATTATTATAACAAAAACAGTTTTCTTTGCTTTAACATTCTGTACTCTCTAAATGTCCTTGCTTAAAGATAAGCAACAAGAAGCTGGAATGAATGCCATATAAAATCTCATTAAGTTTCTTTTCAGCAGAAAATAAAATGATCATCTGAATCAGTGGCATACCAGTGGTTGAAAAAATGGCTGGGACTGAGCACTGGTGTGAGCTAGGGATGAAGGATCTCTGGGATATGGAGGAGGAAGAGTGTATTCACTTATATATGTGTTGGAGAGGGTTTGTGTTTAAAAGAGTGTTCACCCCTAGACCTGGACCTGCCTCCAGCCACCTCTCCCCCCACCCCCACTCTTCTTTTTTGACTACAAATTAAGCCCTAGTTATACCCCCTCTTTCTGTCTGCACCTGAAAGTATGTTTTGAGAAACATATACAATTTGCCAAAACAACTGCCTTTCTTTTGATTCTGCACATTTAGTGTTTACTACTTTTATTCTCACACGTTACAGTCATGCGATGTTTGCTAGTGTGAGACCTCCGAGACCATTAAGGCCTTGCTTCCGAACACATCCTTAGCCAGAGTTGTCAGACTCAGTCTAAGTAATTCCATTTTACTAACTCTGGTCCACAAGAGCCATAATTAAGCCACATTTTTAGGATATTCATAATGAATACACATTAGATTTGCATACAATACTGCATGGAAATTACCTTATGCGTATTCATTATGGAGATCCTGAAACCCAGTTTATTTGTGGTTCCCAAGGACTGGAATTGGCCACTCCTCTCCTATAGCAGTGGTTCTCAACCGGTGTGTCGCCAAGAACATGCACGTGTGTCGCCACACTTCCCAGTTCCCCGCAGACCCAGCTGCTCCCCCTCCCGAGCAAAATAGGTCCTCCGCCCAGGCTTAAAATGCTGATAGCCTGGGCAGAATGTGGCAGGAGAGCTGAAGTCAGTGGTACTGGCACGCTCTCTTCTTCCTGCTCACCCACCCTGTGGCATGGAAGAAGACGTGGTGAGCAGTGGGTGGGAAGAAGAGACCATGCTAGTGCAGGTAGTGTGGGCCCGAAGAAAAGATGAGAGGTGCAGCCTGAGGAATGAGCAGAGTGGCTTGGAGAAAAACAAAGAATGTCATCAACCCCCGCGGCTGATGGGACTCCTTTCTTTGCGAGGGCTGAAAATGAAGTAGGTTGCTGCTGCCTTTAGTGTTAGAAGTGCAGGAGGCTGCTGCTGCTGCTGCCGCTAGTTCAGGAGAGAGGGGGAGAGTGAGTGAATGAGCAAGCATGTGTGTTTGAGATCCTTTGTTTGTGTGTGAGTGAGAGAGCATGTATGTGAATGATTGAGAGCCTGTACATGTGAAAGAGAGTGTGTGTGTGATTGAGAGCTGGTTTAGGTGAGGGAGCATGTGAGTATGTGATTGAGAGCCTGTATGTAAATGAGAGAAAGAGAGAGAGCATGTTTGTAAGCATGCGAATGAGAGTCTGTGTGTGAGAGAAAAAGACAGCATGTACGTGTGTGATTGAAAGCCTGTGTGTGTAAGCCTGAAAAGATAGCATGTGTGTAAATGTGTGATTAAGAGTCTATATAAGTGAGAGAGAAAAAGCATGTGTATTTGTGAGCCAGTGTGTGAGAGAGAGAGAGGAGAAAGTTGCAAGCAAACCATCCCTCCTCCTGCTAATTCAAAACAATCTCAGGGCACCTGGATATCAAACGTTCCCAGGTATACAGAGCAAAAAATTGTTTGTATCCTTATTATTTTTCATTACTGGGTCTTTGTGTCTGCTATTTTTAAATATTTTATTGATATCTAGAAATTTTTTATATGAGTTTTTAATTATTGGATATTCCATTCATCCGCTGTTTTCAAATAATCTGTTCTTTTTGTTAGTATGGTTTTACTGCTACTGATTTTATATTTCTTGATTTGTTTTATAAAGATGGGTGATGTTTCTTTTTTTCCTTTGTTGCACTACATACAGAGACTCTGGCTTGTTGCGGTTTCCAATTCTGTTTTTGTCTGCATGCTTATAGTTATGCCTTTTGGTCTCTTTATTCTTTGTTAGGTGAGGGTCAGCACATGTGATTCAGGTGTGGTTTTCTGCTGGCATGTAATTTCTGTGTAGGGCTCTATAGCAGCCTGACTTGGTCCGTTTTCCTAATAGGAGATGAATTCGTGTCTTAAGGCCTGGTGTAATATTTTAAGTGTTGCCTTTTCTTAGGTAAGGTGGTTACTGTTAAGTGCTGGAAATTGGTGCTGTATTGGTGTGGGATGTTTACTGTTTATGCAATTTCTGTTCAGACAGAATATGTATTTTTTTCTTGTCAATCTTAACAATAAAAATAATACTGGACCTTTATTTTTTATTTCCGTTGTAAATTGCAATGTGTTACACATGTGAGTGTGGTCTGGTAGGTGTATCATGATGGGAAAAAGGTTGAGAACCACTGTCCTATAGTATTTTTATTAGACTTTTCGCTCAGTAACGTCTGCTAAATTTGTGCACCTTCACTCTCCCCTAGATATTTGTATATACATTCCTGCTCAAATACGTTTATGCTACTGTCCTGAGTCAGAGAGATTTTCTCAGTTTGCTTAATTTTCCATTACAGAATGTTGTCTTTCAGCCCTGTGTGCAAACGCTGATGATTCTTGCTTTTTGTTCTCTCAAAGAAGCTTTTACTCCAATGTGATTTCTCTAGTGCAGGGCTTCCCAAACCTGTCCTGGGGACCCCACAGCCAGTTGGGCTTTCAGGATATCCACAGTGAATATGCATGAGATACATTTGCATATTCTGAGTCTCCATGGAATGCAAATGTATCTCATGCATATTCACTGTAGATATCCTGCAAACATGACTAGCTGTGGGTCTCCAGCACAGGTTTGGGAAGCCCTGCTCTCATGCATTCTGAGACATAACTTTTCAGAGAACCATTTACAACAGTCAGTACATGTGAATGGTTTCACTTCACTATGGATTCTCTGGTGGACTGAGGTTTTCCTTCCAGCTGTTTTTACAATACTAAGTACATGTAAATGGTTTCCTTCCACTGTGGATTCTGTAGTGGAATATGTTTAACACTTTTAACCACATTCAATACATATAAATTATTTCACTCAAGTGTGTTTCTCTGGTGATTAGTGAGACATGCCTTCCAATAAAAGAGTTTACCACACAATACATTTAATTTACTTTACTGCACTGTGGATTTTCTGGATGACTGTAAGGTTTGCCTTTAGACTAAAGTATTTATCACACAAAGTATATGTAAACAGGTTTACTTAAGGATGGATTCTCTGGTGACTGGTGAGATGACCCTTCTGACTGAAGCCTTTACCACACTCAGTACATGCAAATGGTTTCACACCAGTGTGGAGTCTCTGATGACATCTTAAGTTTCCTTTACAACTAAACTTTTTATCGCATTCAGTACAGGTAAATGGTTTTACTCCAGTATGGATTCTCTGGTGGTTTGTGAATTGGGCCTTCATTCGAAAGCTTTTACCACATTCAATACAGGTAAATGGTTTAACTCCAGTGTGGATTCTCTGGTGACTTGTGAAATGTGCCTTTATTCGAAATCTTTTACCACACTCAGTGCATGTAAATGGTTTCACACCAGTGTGGACACTCTGGTGGACTTTAAGGTTTGACTGGCAACTGAAGCTTTTACCACACTCAGTACAAGTAAATTGTTTTAATCCAGTGTGGATTCTCTGGTGACTTGTGAACTGTGCCTTCATTCGAAAACTTTTACCACACTCAGTACATGTAAATGGTTTCACACCAGTGTGAATGCTCTGGTGGGCTCTGAGGGTTGATTTGTGACTGAAGCTTTTACCACACTCAGTACATCCAAATGGCTTCAATCCACTGTGGCTTACCTGATGCACCATGAGGCTTGCCTTGCGACTAAAGCTTTTACCACACTCAATACATGTAAATGGCTTCACTCCACTGTGCTTTCTCTGGTGAACTATAAGGCTTGCCTTGCAACTGAAGCATTTACCACACTCAGTACATATAAATGGCTTCACTCCACTATGCACTCTCTGGTGGACCTTGAGGTTTTCTTTCCAACTGAAGCTTTTACCACATTCAGTACATGTAAATGGCTTTAATCCACTGTGCATTCTTTCATGTTTTCTAACAGATGCTACATAAGAGAAACTTTCACCACACTCCAAACATTTAAATGGTTTTTCTCCAGTGTGGATTCTCTGGTGGCTCGTGAGGCTGCTCTTTTTATTGAAGCCTTTACCACACTCAGTACATGTAAATGGTTCCACTCCACCGTGCCTTCTCTGGTGCTTTATGAGAGATGCTATGTAAGAGAAGCTTTCTCCACATTCGGTACATGTAAATGGTTTCACGCCAGTGTGTATTCTCTGGTGAATTATAAGGGACGCTCTATGCCTAAAGATTTTGCCACATTCAGTACATGTAAATGGTTTTACTCCAGTGTGAATTGTCTGGTGAATTATGAAATATGATCTGTAACTGAAGCTTTTACCACATTCAGTACATGTAAATGGTTTCAACCCTGCGTGGGTTCTCTGGTGTTTTGTGAGATATCTCTTCCGACTAAAGCCTTTGCCACACACAGTACACGTAAATGGTTTTATTTCAGTGTGGATGCTCAAGAGGGATGTAAGATTTGCCTTGCCACTGATGCTTTTACCACATTCAGCAGATGTAAATTGTCTCTCTCCGTTGTGGATTATCTGATGTTGGAGGTCTGCCTTCCTACTGAAGTTTTTTTCAGACTGAGTAAAGGATAATGCTGTCTCAGAAGTATGGGTTCTCATTTGTTTTGAAAACTCTTCCCTTTGACAGTAGCTTTCATTGAATTCTTTACTTGAGTTTTGTTGCTCTTCTTGGCAGAGATTTGGGTGTTTTGTAAAGTTTTCTTTCTGATTGAAGATTTTGTCACCATCACTAGAAGAAAATATTCTCTCTTTGGTGCAGTTTTTCTTGCATTTTGTAGGGCTTTCTTTTGTAATAAAGCTTTTTGATTGCTCTTCGCTTGTACACAGTTTCTCTCCTTTGTTGATTTTCTGATGTTGCATTAGTTCTCGCTTACTACTGAAACCTCTCCAACATTCAGAACATGTAAAAAGTCTCTCTCTTACACATGTTTTCTGTTCTATCTGTAGTTCTTCCTCCTGACTGAAGGTTTTCTCACAGTCCGCAGATGTAGAAGGTCTCTCTTCAGTGTAAGATCTCTGCTGTGATTTCAGAGTCACAGGATTCCTGAGAAGTATTTCACATACATCACATACACATCTCTCTTCTGTTGTCTGCTTTCTATGCTCTTCCCATGTATATGGGATATTTCTGGCACTTTGCTCACTCAAAGCCAAGCCTCCTGTTGAATTTCTTTGCAGTTTTTCTTTGATGGATTGACTCCTGCAGGATTTTCCCCACTCATAACAGGAAGAGTAGTCCTCTGCATCTCTGTCTAATAACATTTTGTTCCCTTCTGGATTCTCATGGAGCTCCCAGGGAAGTGTCTTTGTATTATCATAACTGGGATCGTTGTTTTCTACAAAAAAAGTAAATATTGGGCATTACTGTAGGAGGACAGTTTAATGAGTTCAGTAATACAATAACATTTGTTTTTTCTTGTTGTGTTCTTGCATTTCTTCTGAAGAGGACACAGTGTGAAAGTTTTACAAGCTTTTTATCCTAACATTGGCCTGGAAAGTTGTGTTTCTCCTCTTGCATATGAAAGAAAGGAAGGAAAGAACAGGATGCAGAAATATTTTCTGTCTCTGGTGATCATGGAGAACAATTTTCAAAAATACAAAAAAAACTGATAATCAACCTCACATTTACAAACAACCAACCAACCAAGGATTAAATGCAGAAAAATTGTCGGTGAGAAAAATAGTTAAAGTGAGTGGATAATCGTATGAAATGGCGGCAAAGTCCAAAAAAGTTCCACAAATCTTGAAACATGGACACTACCTTGGATACATGGGTTATTTATGAGCATATCTACATTCTTATTTAATTCTTTAACAAGACTTGAATCACTGGGATTTCAATACTGCACTGCGGGGAATGGATTATGATAGCAGCAGACGTTCTTGAATCGTGAAGGGGCAATACTATAGCCACCAATTTTGCTGCTATTTCATAAGATTTTCCATACTTACAGGGAACAGGTGCATGACATAACTTAGCAAGACATATCTTAATGGCTGCTAGATGTACAGTTGTATCTTTTTTGAAAAGAGAGATCGTGTCTCCCATATAAGTTTTGTTTGGTAAATTATGGAACGTACATAATGTGGAAATGATAATTAGATAATTGCACAGTGGAAGAATAAACTGCGGAATTTAGAGTATGCAGAGTCCAGAAACCCTTTCATAACATCTAAGGGAAGATCTGAGTTGCTTCTACCATCTCAATTTTTTGAATACACATGAAGGGATGTCTGTGTGTGTGTTTGCTTGTTGTACTGGTTAAATTCTTAAAAGACATTTCATTTGAAAAAGAACAGAAATGAGGAAGTGACATCATCATACTGAATGGCTCCTGAAGCGAGATTTCCCCTGCTCAAGATAATCCTTATGTTTGCAGGCTGATGGTACTAACCGTTAAAAGGAGATAGTGCAGTGTTTAAGCTAGATGATGGGGGAAAGCACATGGTTTGGAATGATATATATCTTTGAAGAAGGATACTAAGAGATCAGGGAAATTAGGGCATCCCAGTAGAGAAGTTGCTATAAATGCTAAAGAGTAAAGAGCAGACAGAGAAGAAAGATATCAAATGATTCCTGTTAACTGATAAGCAAGTTGTTAATACAGACAAAAAATATACTTTGAAATGTCTATATACAAATGCTAGAATTCTAAAAAAGAAGATGGGAGAGTTAGACTGTAAAGCACTGGACAAAGAAGTTGATGTAACTGGCATCTCAGAGACCTGGTAGAAGGAGGATAACCAATGAGACACTGTGATATTAGGGTACAGCAGGAGTTGCTTACCTGTAACAGGTGTTCTCCGAGGACAGCAGGATTTTAGTTACATCATCAGATGGAGCCCCAATGCGGAAAGCTTATGTCAAAGTTTCTAGAACTTTGACTAGGCACACTGAGCATGCCCAGAATGCGCTATACCAAGCGTCCACGAGGGGTCCTTCTTCAGTCTCGTAACATAGAATTATGATTAAAATAAAACATAGGAGAAACCCGAGGAGGAAATGATGACAGAGTGAACGGACGGCCTTGCACGAGCTCCTCCCACAGAGCAGTAAAATCTAAGTGAAATCTCAGGCAGTGTTGCAGATGGAACAGTATTTTCACGCTTCCTGAAAGGAGTCAAGCACATCCGCCCACCCCTAAAGTGGCCGGTACCTCTTTGGAACTTCAACCTGGTCCTGGTTTTCTTAGCAGGAGCCTCTTTCAGACCTCTCCGCGGCCTGTCTCTCCGACTATTAACTTTGAAGACAGCATTCCTTCTGGCAGTTTGTTCAGCCCGTTGTATATCCAAACTACAAGCACTGTCCTGCCGTGAACCGTTCCTCAGGCTCATCCCGGGAACCATCCAGCTTCGCACGGTCCCCTCGTTCCTCCCCAAAGTGGTGTCTCACTTCCATATCAACCATACCATCTCGCTACCATCGCCGGATGAGCATAAGAATACGGAAGATGCTCGAAGTCTATGCCACCTCAACATCGGCAGACTCCTATCCAGATACCTGGAAATGTCGGAACCCGTACGAAAAATGGACCACCTATTCATCCTTCACAGCGGGAAGAGGCAAGGGGAAGCGGCCTCATGAGCAACCATAGCCCGCTGGCTCAAAGAAGTCATCAAGGTGGCCTACGTAGAAGCAGGCAAGCCGCTGCCTCTACAAGTCAAGGCCCATTCTACTAGAGCCCAGGCAGTGTCCTGGGCAGAAACCAAGATGCTGTCACCCGCCGAGATCTGCAGGGCGGAGACATGGTTCTCTATCCACACCTTCTCCAGGTTTTACTGCCTGGATGTTCAGGCTCGGGAGGACACAGCATTTGCAAGGGCAGTACTAAGTGGGTCACGGGCAGCCTCCCACCCGGTTCGGGGAGTAGCTTTTATACATCCCATTGGTCCTGAGTCCATCTGCTACACGCTATTTTCTCAGGCGAGCCCTCTCAATGGCCAGACCATAAGAGAGAATCGAGCTGGATCCTTGTGGAGGATCGGCCCTTGTTGGAGCAGGTTTCTGTGTGGAGGTAGTGGCAGGGGGGGTCCCTGTCAGTAGTCTTCGCATGTCTGCGTACCACAGTCTGCTTGGCCAGTCCGGGGCCACCAGAAGAACTGGTCCCCTGTGTAGTTCTATCTTATGAATGATTGCGCCTATTAGGGGCCACGGTGGGAAGGTGTATAACAGTCTCCTGTGGCCAGGTCTGTACCAGGGTGTCGATCCCCTGGGTCTGAGGTTCCCGCCTGCGGCTGAAGTAACTGAGCACTTGGGCGTTGGA
Source organism: Rhinatrema bivittatum (assembly GCF_901001135.1). Classification (NCBI taxonomy): domain Eukaryota; kingdom Metazoa; phylum Chordata; class Amphibia; order Gymnophiona; family Rhinatrematidae; genus Rhinatrema; species Rhinatrema bivittatum. The sequence goes on along the minus strand of NC_042616.1, from coordinate 37,819,365 downwards.
CCGGTTTGTCAGAAGGTCCATGGTTGGTGTTCCCCAACAGTTCACTACCAGTTGGAATGCTGCGGTTGACAGCTTCCATTCTCCTGGGTCTAGACTTTTTCTGCTGAGGTAATCCACCGTGATGTTGTCTTTCCCGGTGATGTGGACAGCCGAGATCTCCTGGAGATTCACTTCCGCCCACATTAGGAGGTCTATTTCCAGAGACACCTGTTGGCTTCTGGTTCCTCCCTGACGGTTGATGTAGGCCACTGTTGTGGCGTTGTCCGAAATTACTCTGACCGCTTTGTCTCGGAGTCTGTGACCAAACCATAGGCAGGCTAGTCTGATTGCCCGAGCTTCTAGACGATTGATGTTCCATCCCGACTCTTCTGCGTTCCACTGCCCTTGGGCGGTTAGCTCTTCGCAGTGTGCTCCCCATCCTCGTAGGCTGGCATCCATGGTGAGCAGGATCCAGGTCGGTGAGGATAGTCTTGTTCCCTGGCTCAGGTGGCCGTCTTGTAGCCACCACTGTAGTTGGGTCCGAACTCTGCCCGGGAGCTGTAGACGTACAGCGTAGTTCTGGGACAGTGGATTCCATCGCAATAGGAGTGAGCACTGTAGGGGTCTCATGTGAGCTCGTGCCCATGGCACTACCTCCAGAGCGGATGCCATGAGACCGAGGACTTGTAGGTAATCCCATGCTGTGGGGCGGGGTTCGCTCAGCAGGGTTTGCAACTGGTTCATCAGTTTTAATCTCCTTGTCGGTGTGAGGCTGACCTTGTCTTCCTTGTGGCGAATCGAACTCCTAAGTATTCCAGAGACTGTGAGGGGTGCAGACAGCTCTTGTTTGTGTTGACCACCCATCCGAGGCTCTCTAATAGAGTTTTGACTCTTGGTTGCCTGGTGACTTTCCTCTGGGGATTTTGCCCTGATCCACCAATCGTCTGGATAAGGGTGTACGAGGATTCCTTCCTTCCTCAGTGTTGCTGCCACCACCACTATGATCTTGGTGAACGTCCGGGGTGCTGTGGCTAACCCGAAGGATAGTGCCCGGAACTGGTAGTGAAGGTCCAGGATTTTGAAGCGTAGGAAGCGCTGATGTTCTTGATGGATCGGAATGTGTAGGTAAGCTTCCGACAGATAAAGGGATGTGAGGAACTCTCCCGGTTGTAATGCCCTTATTACAGAGCGCAGGGTTTCCATGCGGAAGCGGGGAATCCTCAGATGACAGTTGACCGACTTGAGGTCCAGGATGGGCCTGAACGTTCCCTCTTTCTTGGGGACGATAAAATAAATGGAATAATGCCCAGTATTTATTTGTTGTGGAGGCACTGAGGTTATGGCCTCGAGGGCCAGTAATCTGGTCAGTGTAGTTTCCACTGCCACCCTCTTTGGAGGGGTCATGGCAGGGGGATTCCACGAACTTGTCCGGAGGGGTTTGGAGGAAATCCAGGTAGTACCCCTATCGAATGATGTTTAGGACCCACTTGTCCGAAGTTATCTCGACCCATCTTTGGTAGAATAGGGCAAGTCTGCCCCCTATGGCTTCTTCCTTTGGACGGGTCGACTGATTCTCATTGTGGGGTACGGCAGGGGCCTGTTGTGCTTTTCCGAAAGGACTGGTTCCTGCCTGTAGGACAAGGTACCTGATAAGTGTTTCTGTATGGATTGAAGTGCTGTGAACCTCTGCCCCTGGAGGGTCGGGGGAAGGGTCGCTGGTTTCTCTTATTCCTGTCCTCCGGTAGCCGCGGCAGTGGGGACTCGCCCCATTTGTTAGCCAGTTTCTCTAGTTCGCTGCCGAATAGGAGGGATCCCTTGAAGGGCATCCTTGTGAGTCTTGTTTTGGAAGGCGCGTCGGCCAACCAGCTTCGGAGCCAGAGTTGCCTCCTGGCTGTCACAGCTGATGACACTCCTCTAGCTGCGGTGCACACCAGATCGAAAGCAGGATCTGCGAGGAATGATACTGCTGGTTCCATGGCTTCCCCAGGGGTGTTGCTCCTGGTCGGTGATAGGCAGGCGCGTGTCAGCACAGTGCAGCAGGCCGCTATTTGTAGGGACATAGCGGCGACGTCAAAGGACTGTTTAAGGATGGATTCCAGACATCTGTCTTGCACATCTTTGAGTGCTGCACCTCCCTCCACTGGGATAGTAGTGCACTTCGAGACCGTGCAGACCATGGCATTCACTTTTGGGCATGTTAGAAGGTCTTTGGCCGCCAGGTCCAGAGGATACATGGCTGCCATAGCCTGTCCCCCTTTGAATGTAGACTCTGGAGCAATCCATTCCAGGTCAATTAGCTGTTGAACGGCTTGTAACAGAGGGAAATGGTGGGAGGACTGACTGAGTCCCTTTAGCAGGGGGTTTGTCTTGGGCTCCCCCGAGGCACTTGTACCCGGGATAGCAAGCTCCTTCAGGCTGTGGGTGACCGGGTCTGGAAGTTTGTCCTTGGTGAAGAAGCGTCTCATGGCTGGTGAGGCTCTGTCCCCGGAAGCCTCTCATGAGGAGCTTTGTCAAACCCTTCTGAAAACCAAGGATATTATATCTACCGGTTCACCTTTATCCACATGTTTATTAACTCCTTCAAAAAAGTGAAGCAGATTTGTGAGAGATGTCTCCGTCCACAGGGAGGAGCCCCGTGGGCCTTACCGTCAGTGGGCGTGGTCTCAGCGATGTAGGACACAGCTGAGAGAGAGACTTTATTAAGGAGAAAGATAGAACATAATCCGAGGAGCAGGAAATGTGATAAACACAGTCTTATAGTAAATACAGTGGTCAGGATGATGATGTATACACAAAGGTCCTGGTAGTGGCCTGCAGCATGGGGTACACCCAGGAATTCCAGTAGGCTGATGTAAATACCTCTGAGTGCAGATCCGGTAGTGGCCCGCAGCGCGGGGTATGCCGAGGAAGCTGTACTGTAGAAGTTAAAGAGGCAGAGGTCGTGATACAGGAACCAGGCCGTAGACCCAGTAAAGGAGATGAAGTATCCTGAGGCACAGATAGAGTAGCTTGGATGGAATGAAGAATGGTAGTGGCCCGAAGGATGGGGTACGCCGTGGAATCTTCAGTAGAGATGATAGCAGTTGGAGAATGTACTCGGCAGCGAACTAGAGAAACTGGCTAACAAATGGGGCGAGTCCCCACTGCCGCGGCTACCGGAGGACAGGAATAAGAGAAACCAGCGACCCTTCCCCCGACCCTCCAGGGACAGAGGTTCACAGCACTTCAATCCATACAGAAACACTTATCAGGTACCTTGTCCTACAGGCAGGAACCAGTCCTTTTGGAAAAGCACAACAGGCCCCTGCCGTACCCCACAATGAGAATCAGTCGACCCGTCCAAAGGAAGATGCCTAGAGACAGTAACACCTATGCCTTGCCTGGCTACTACCACCGCTCTTCCAGGTCTACCTCCACAGTACCAGTCCTACTAAGATGTGTTTTCTAAACAAGCGGCAGATACTTTACCACCTCACCGATTCTTTGACTGTGCCATCAACCTAGTACCGGGTTCCGAACCTCCTAAAGGAAGGATGTATCCACTTTTTTTTATCCAAGACAAAAACTATGTCTACTTACATCCAGGAGAACCTGGCAAAAGGGTTCATACAGCCTTCAAAATCTCTGGCCGGAGCTGGATTCTTTTTCGTGGACAAGAAGGACAGATCCCTTCCCCCATGTATAGACTACCGGGGATTGAACGAGATCACCATGAAGGACCGTTACCCACCGCCGTTCATCTCCAAACTTTTTGATCGGCTACACGGAGCCAGAATATTTACAAAGCTGGACCTCAGAGGAGCATACAATCTTGTTCGTATACGCTGGGGCGATGAATGGAAAACAGCTTTCAATACCCGCAACGGACATTTTGAATACTTGGTCATGCCCTTCGGCTTCTGCAACACCCCGGCAGTATTCCAAAACATGATGAATGAGATCTTCAGAGACATATTGCATGATTGCGTAGTAGTATATTTGGACGATATACTAGTCTTCTCTCAGGATCTTCAGTCTCATCATCCGGATGTTTCCAAGGTTCTCCAGAGACTCAGAGATAATCGTCTATACACCAAACGAGAAAAGTGTGCCTTCCACCAGGAGTCAGTCCCATTTTAGGATACGTTGTGTCCAGTCAGGGCTTCCAAATGGACCCACAAAAAACAAAGAGCATTTGGGACTGGCCACAACCTATGGGTTTAAAGACCCTACGCCACTTTCTAGGATTTACCAACTACTATAGGTCATTCATTCATCACTACTCCACTCTGACCACGCCTCTCACTGCCATGACAAGCAAGGGAGCCAATCCCTCTCAGTGGTCCCTTGAAGCTGTAACAGCCTTCCAGGAACTCAAAAAAACCTTCCTTCAGGAGCCAAGTCTTCGCCACCCTGATCCTCGAAGACCTTTCGAATCCGAAAGACTCCCTGGCAGCGACAGTAGTGGAACTAGAGAAATTTAGCTTGGTTTCAGGATACAGAATTAACTGGGACAAATCAGAGATTTTGAATTTCACTGTCTCTCAATAACAGGAGAGATCGTTAAAAGACATATACCCTTTTAGATGGGCAGCCCATAAGATAAAATATTTGAGAATATATCTAGGTGTCAAAGATGATTTGTATTGGTTGAACTTTGTGCTACTACTAAATAATATCACAAAAAATGTAGAAGCATGGAACTGCTACCACATTTCATGGATAGGGCGAATTGTGGTATTTAAGATGAACATACTCCCCAGGTTCCTATATTTGTTTCAGCCACTACCAATACAGTTATCATCAAACCTTTTAGAAAAATGGCAGGCAAAATTAATGAGATTCATGTGGATGGGCAAGCAGCCTAGGATAGCTAAAAAGATGTTATATCTAACTAAACTGAGGGGAGGAATGGGAATCCCTTGACTAGCCTGGTATTATGCAGCGGCTAATCTTAGGCTAGTAGTGGACTGGCATAGACATGGACAGCAGAAAGACTGAGCGGTTCTTGAACAGACATTTCTAAATCACATTCCCTTAAGATTCTTAATATGGCAACCCAAGGGGGCAGGTGATATCCCACAGAATTTACCACCATCTTTGCTATTAACCCTAGCCCTGTGGCATAAATGGAAGAAAGTATTGATGGGATCAAGAGACCATCATTTTAGTACATCTATCTATCATAATAATAAATTCAGGCATGGTTTGGAGAACCCAGACTTCCGTAACTGGCAAACCAAGGGAATAGAAAGATGGGAGGACCTATGGAATATACGAGGATTCCGTTGCTTTCCTGATTTACAGAAATGTTATAAACTACCAGACTCAGCTAGGTACGCTTATTTAGAAATTATAAATTTTGCAAAGCATAATAATATATCTAATCACCTTACCCAAGGAATCTCATATTTTGAAACAATATGCCGTTATGTGGATCGAATCTCTGGCACCCTATCCAAAATCTATGCCATCCTAAATAGAGATCTCCCAGCTAAACCTGTTTATATGAAAGCCTGGGAAACTGTTTTGGGATATAATATTACTGAGGATATGCGAGTGGATATAGTTCAGACTACAGGATACAGTTCAGACTACGGTGGATATAGTTCAGACTACAGGATATAGTTCAGAATGGATACAAAACACTATATAGATGGTACATGACTCCTACACGGTTACATAAAATAAATACTCAGTGGTCTGAGGATTGTTGGAAGGGCTGCGGTCAGAAAGGGACTTTTTGGCATTTATGGTGGGAATGCCCTGCGATTATAAAACTTTGGGAAAATGTATGCCAATGGTTGAAACATATTTTATCATTACCTGTATTTTTACAACCAATGTAGATTATTTTCAGGTGAGCAAATATGACAGCATGCTTGTCCGATTCGCATGTACGGCCACCAGATGTAAAATTGCCAGAAAGTGGCAGGACTCCACATCTCCACAAAATAATTGATATCAAGATGCGAATGGACAAAATATACCGACTCAGTGAACTAACTGCCTTCAAACATAAGTCTTTGGGACATTTTGCGAAACTTTGGAGCACATACGAACAATGGAGGAAAACATCAACCGTCCCATAATTCCTCATGCTATGGACCTTATGATTATGATGCTAGACAGGTAGCAAGTATAGCCCCCTCTAGCAGTAAAGAGAATTGGGGAAGGGAGAGGGGAGAGGGGGAGATAAAAGTCAGAAAATTACACTCAAACTTGTTGTAAATTCTTGTTTATTGAGCCTTGATGTGATTATGTAACACAAGTGGCTTTCTACATTATTTCTTTTCTTTGTATTGTTTCATTGGAAAGTTTGATTAATAAATATTTAAATTAAAAAAAACAAAACAAAACATAGGAGAAACCCAACTCCACAGGGTGGTGGGCAGGTTTTGTGAGGACTAACATCCTGCTGACCTCAGAGAAGATCTGTTATAGGTAAGGAATTCTGCTTTCTCCAAGGACAAGCAGGATGGTAGTCTTCACACATGGGTGGACGCCTAGTTACAGGCTGCTCCCCAACACAATGGGGACCAACAGACACCCAAACAGGTTTCAACGGGCACAATAATAACGGTGAGGTTGGTAACAGAGAGGGAAACAGCCTGAACCCAAACAACTGGCCCTAGGCAGGAGAGTTAGGTTTTACACCTCAAACATGTTGCGAAGGACAGACTAGCCAAACCTACTATCACGTCGGCCATTCCTATCCAGACAGTAATGAGTTGTGAATGTGTGGTGAGAACGTCATTGTAGCCTTGCAGAGCTCCTTCACGGGAACTGCTCGAAAATGGGCCGTCGATGCTGCCATGATTCTGACAGAACGAGTTTTGACATGACCCCCATGATGCAGTCCGCCTAGACATAACAGAAAGAGATGCAATCTGCTAGCTAATTGGATAGTATCTGTTTGGCAATGGCAACACCCAACCTATTCTTATCGAAAGAAACAAAAAATTATGGTGGACTATCTATGGGTTTCTGTCCGCTCCAAACAGAAGGCTAAGGCTTGCTTAGAGTCCCAACAGTGCAGCGCTCATTTGCCTTGGTGCGAATGAAGTCTGGGAAAGAATATTGGCAGGATGATTGACTGGTTAAGATGAAAATCCATCACCACCTTAGGAAGGAACTTAGGGTGTGTACGCAAGACCACCCTGTTATGATAAAACGTAGTATAAGCTGGATAAGTCACTAAGGCCTGGAGCTCGCTGACCCTGTGTGCTGAAGTGACTGCCACCAAAAATATCACCTTCCACGTCAGGTACTTCAGTTCACAGGTGCACAGCAGCTCAAAAGGAGCTTTCACCAGCTGAGCTAACACCACGTTGAGGTCCCAAGACACAGTGGGAGCCCAATCTGCGGAGGTGTGCCGCCACCATGGTGAGCCATTTTGTGAAGACCCGTGGGGCAGATGTGAGCCTGAACAGCAACACCCGGTACTGGAAGTGATGTGTTCCCACCACAAATCGGAGATACTTCCTGTAATTGAGGAAGATTTTGATATGTGTATGCGTCCTTTAGGTCAAGGGAGCAAAGCCAGTCCCCTTTTTGCAAAAGGGGGATCAAGGTGCCCAGGGAAACCATCTTGAACTTTTCTTAAAAACTTGTTCAAGTCTAGATTGGGAAGGAGTCCTCCTGTTCTCTTTGGAATCAGGAAGTACCTGGAGTAGAATACCCACCCTCTTTGCCTTAGTGGTACGGGCTCAACCGCTCTGGCCATTAAGAGGGAGGAGAGCTCTGCTAATAGTACCTCCTGATGTGCTACTGGCTCCCAATATGAGCAAAGAGGGCAATTTGGCGGGACACCCAATAAACTAAATTGGTACCCTTGATGGATGATGCAAAGAACCCACTGGTCCAAGGTTACACTGGGCCACTGGTTTGCACAGAATCGCACCCTGCCTTTGACCAGAGAGTCCATCGTCCCAGGTACGGTGCTTGGGGGCTCTCTGCTGCCTGGAATGGCCACGGGAGCCCTTATGGAGTTGATGGGAGCAAGGAGGCAAAGGATAGTACTTCCTTTGGTGAAAGAAAGACTTCCTTGGCCCCGGTCTAGATGGTTTCCTGAATGAGAACAATGGGTCCAGAGTACTGGTGGACAGTTGCTGAAGGGTTTTATGGTGGTCCCGAAGCTGGGAGACAGCATCCCTCACCCTATCTCCGAAGAGATGCTCTACAGTACTTGGCATGTCTGCGAGTCATTTCTATACCTCAGGTCAGAAATCTGAGGCCCACAGTAATGCCATTCTGCGGGCACAGAGTGCCACTGCAGAGAATCTCAATGCTGTCTTGAAAACACTGTAGGTCCAAAAAAATCACTCCCACAGGGGAATGGGGGATGGGACCTCTAAAGCAAAGAAATGTAGATGAGAAATGGAATGGCCCATGTCCAGCCAATGGGCTACTTAGGGGGTTTCAAGTTTAGAGGTTCAGATACAAGAGCAGTGTTCAAAGATCCCTGTTTTTAATTCACAGGTCATCTTGCCTATATATAAGAAATTGCATGGGCACAGAATGACATAAATAACTCCTGTCATGTCACAATGAGAAGTGTGATGCAAGGTATATGATTTTTTAGAAACCGGGTGTGTGAAAACAGAGGAGAGACAGTGGCCCGTGGAAGAGTCATGGGTAATTGTTGAAGGAGCAAAAGAGGAGGAGACTAGTACGTCTCAGAGGTTCTTAAATCTTTTAAAGGCAAATCTTGGTGGGTCTGAAAAAATGAATAAAGGAGAAAGTATATGTCGGTATTTCTTGATAATGCAGCAAATTTCTTTAATACGCGAAGAAAAGGGAAAAGTACAGGTAATGCGGGTGTCGGGATTACAATTAGAGGCTATAAAGTGCCAGTCTTGATAAGCATAGAGTGCATGCTTGTATGCTTTCTTAAGAAGGGGACGAGGGTAACCCCTAGATAAGAAATGTGAACACATGGTTTGTGTCTGTGTAATGAAATTGGAAGTAGATGAACACAGGCGTCAGAGGCGTAAAAATTGGTCTGTAGGGATGTTCTCTGTCAGAGATCTAGGGTGGTCACTGGTGAATTTTAAGAGTGTGTTACAGTCTGTGGATTTAAGGTAAATGGAGGTAACAAGACAATAATCATGGAATGAGACCAGAATGTCCAAGAAAGAGATACAATGTCGTGAGACTGAAAAAGACAATTGTAAATTGGGGTCACACTGGTTAATCCAATCAAAGAATGTGTAAATCTGAATGATGGAACTGGTCCATAATCAGAAAAATGTCATCGAAACGTAACCAGATTGGGATAAAAGACTGGAAAAAAGATGATGGATAAACATAGAGTGATTCAAAATGAGAAACGTATAGGCAGGCTATGTATGGAGCCATGGTGGCACCATGGCGGTCCCTTTATTCTGTTGATAAAAAGTGTCCTGAAACAAAAAAATTCCTAGTGAGGGCGATCGTAGCTAAGAGAAGGATAAAATCAGTAGGAATGTGGGTGGGTCATGGGTGTGATTCAAGATGAGATTTAATGATGAGTAAAGCTTGATCATAGGAAACATTGGCGTATAAAGACATAATATCCAGAGTGATCAAGTAAAAAGAGTCGTAAGGAAGAGAGATTTGTTGAAGATATGTCATAAAATGAACTGAATCCCTTATGTACGATGTGAAGAAAGTAACAAAGGGATGTAAAAACTTGTCTGTAAAGACAGATAATGGTTCTAGAATGCAGACAATGCCAGAGACTATTGGGCATCCGGGGGGTTTGAAAGACATTTGTGAATCTTCGGAAGGATATAGAAAGAGGGGACAATGGGGTGGGCTTCAATGAGAAAACGTGCTTCACGTGAGGTTAAGAAGTGAGCATCAACACCCTCTTTAACAACTTTTGAGATGAGTGTATGGAGTTCATCAGTGGGGGTCAATGAGAAGAGGTTTATAGAAACATGTATTTGTTAGTTGGCGATTAACTTCAGCTAGATAATGCGTTGTATTGAGAATAACCGCGCCATCTCCCTTGTCAGGTTTAATAACAAAGGAGCACTCATTAGATAGAAAATTTAAAGCTAGTTTTTCATAGATACATTTTTCTCAGTGAAATCTTCTGTTTGACCTTTTGCTTTTCACATTCCAGTGCTCGCCTGCAAGCTCTTATTGCTGGCCCTACTACAGTCATTCCACTAAGCTGTCACCGTTTATTAAGTTGATTTGGCTTCTTTTTTCTTGCAAATTTCTAACCCCCTTCTCTCAAAAGTAAAAATGTTTTTCCTTTAATTTTTTTCCTGTAATATAACTACAGCAATACTCTTTCTACAACAGTTTTCACCTGAAATGCAACTTTGACCTTCTCTGTTACTAGTCTTGGGTACATACCTACAGTTTTGTCCTATATCTATGCTTTAATATTAGGCAGTATACTTGTTTATATACTTGTCTGTTTAACCTATATTTTTGTTCATAATATTTATTATGTCCTATGTTGAATTTATCCTTATCTTGGGCTTTTAACCTCTTCTGCTATCCCACCATTTTTTGTGGTTTGCATATGTAATTATCTTTGTTATATGAAATGTCCAATTTTTTAACTCTTTGTATTTTGGTTTCTTTCTAGAGATGCACCTATTTGTTCCTCCCAATGCAGCATTAGTGAAACACAATCCGTGTCGGGGAACAGAGCTGCAATTTAACTTATTTTAGCATCTTACTCCATACAATTGGATTGTAAACAATGTTCTTTAATAAATATCACACCTTCATTTATAGAAATCCAGTAAAGTGAGTGCAGACCCCTTAAATCTGGTATATATCATTGTTTAACAATACAATCTTGGAAGCTCAGACAAGATGTATTCCACTCATTAGAAAAAGTGGAAGGAAGGTTCAACGACTACCGGCATGGTTAAAAGGTGACGTGAAAGAGGATAAAATAGCTAAAAGAACATCTTTTAGGAAATGGAAAAGGGATCCAAATGAAGAAAACAGGAAAGAGCATAAGCACTGACAAGTGCAGACAGAAGTCAAAGTGCCTAATAAGATGAATCAGGATGAGCAGAAAGAGGGAAAGATTAACTGGCACATATGCCGCTGTTTGATCTAGATTGTGATCATATATGGCGCAAAAGCTGAATAGGATGCGGGGTAAAATTTCCTTAAATTGAAGGTCATCATACAATCTTATCATTATGGGTGATGACATGCAAGGTTCTGAGTTCAGTTTCCTTGAGAAGTGTGTACAGAAGAGAATAGAGGAAGAATACTAATAATACTATATTTGAGATACATGTCACAGTATTACAGAAAGTTTTCAAACCTGACATCTGACTCATCACAGCCTCCCCCCTTCTCTCTTCTCCCCCTTTTTATCTGCCTTGATTACACTGCTTGATGTTGATGGTTTTGGTCATTGTTTGGCAAAGGCTGTAATTAGGTCTTTTTTTTTGTTTCTGGATTGTATGAGATAATTACAGCTATCTGGCTGATATTAAAGTCAGGGAAATATGTACAGTAAAAAAAAAAAAAGATGTGCAAGCATGTTACACAAAATTATATTATATAGAGAATAATACAGCTGTCTTACAGGCCTGAAGACTAAATTGAAGGGATACCCGTTCCGGAGAAGGTTTTCATGGGTGATGATTCAGATCAACTGAACCAAATCACGGTGAACATGGAAGATACGGTACACCTGATTGACAAACTGAAGAATAGTAAATCACTTGGACTGGATGGTTTAGACCCCAGGGTTCTGAAAGAACTAAAAAAATGAAATTTCAGACCTATTTCAATTAATTTATAACCTATCATTAAAATCATCCAATGTACCAGAAGACTGGAAGATGGCCAATGTAACCCCTATATTGAAAAAGGGATCCAGGGTGATCCAGGAAACTATAGACCCGTGAGCCTGACTTCAGTGCCAGGAAAAATCATGGAAACTGTTATAAAGAATAAAATCACAAAACATTTAGATAGACATGGTTTGATGGGACACAGCCAACATGGATTTACCCAAGCGAAGTCTTGCCTCACAAATGAGAATAAACATGTAGACAAAGGTGAACCAGTAGATGTGATGTATTTGGATTTTCAGGTGGTGCTCAACAAAATCCAGCATGAGAGGCTTCTAAGAAAACTAAAAAGTCATGAGATAGGAAGTGATGTCCTTTTGTGGATTGCAAGTTGGTTAAAAGACAGGAGAGTAGGATTAAATGGTCAATTTTCACACTGGAAAAAGGTAAACAGTGGAGTGCCTCAGGGATCGGTACTTGGACCAGTGCTTTCTAATATATTTATAAATGATCTGGTAAGGGGTACGAGTGAGTTGATCAAATTTACGGATGACACTAAATTATGCAGAGTAGTTAAATCTCAAATGGACTGTGATGAATTGCAGGAGGACCTTGCAAGACTGGATGATTGGGCTTCCAAATAAGAACATAAGAATATAAGAACATGCCATACTGGGTCAGACCAAGGGTCCATAAAGCCCAGCATCCTGTTTCCAACAGTGGCCAATCCAGGCCATAAGAACCTGGCAAGTACCCAAAAACTAAGTCTATTTCACGTTACCGTTGCTAGTAATAGCAGTGGCTATTTTCTAAGTCAACTTAATTAACAGCAGGTAATGGACTTCTCCTCCAAGAACTTATCCAATCCTTTTTTAAACACAGCTATACTAACTGAACTAACCACGTCCTCTGGCAACAAATTCCAGAGTTTAATTGTGCCTTGAGTGAAGAAGAACTTTTTCTGATTAGTTTTTTTTTTTTTTTAAATGTGCCACATGCTAACTTCATGGAGTGCCCCCTGGTCTTTCTATTATCTAAAAGACTAAATAACTGAGTCACATCTACCGTTCTAGACCTCTCATGATTTTAAACACCTCTATCATTTCCCCCCTCAGCCATCTCTTCTCCAAGCTGAAAAGTCCTAACCTATTTAGTCTTTCCTCATAGGGGAGCTGTTCCATTCCCCTTATCATTTTGGTCGCCCTTCTCTGTACCTTCTCCATCGCAATTATATCTTTTTTGAGATGCGGCGACCAGAATTGTACACAGTATTCAAGGTGCGGTCTCACCATGGAGCGATACAGAGGCATTATGACATTTTCCATTTTATTCACCATTCCCTTCCTAATAATTCCCAACATTGTTTGCATTTTTGACTGCCGCAGCACACTGAACCGACGATTGTGCCCAAAAAAATCATGCCCAAAAAAATTTAAACAGAACCTGAAAACTTGCCTCTTCAAACAGGCATACTCCTAACAGCCCTCTTCCACCTCTAACGCCTATTCACCTCTGAATGTTATGACATTCCTCCTGTAATTAGTTATATTTCTTGCCACATATTTTGTAATCGTTCAGTTTTATCCTTGTTCCTTATGACCCCTAGTTCGCTGTTAAACTTATGTGCTCTGTTCCTTGTTTTACTGTAAAGCTCTTTTAGCTGCACTGCGTTTATTGTGAACCGATGAGATGTTCCCAACGTTCATCTGTATATAAAAGTTTCTAAATAAATAAATAAATAAATAAATAAATAAATTGTGTAACTATAGCATGGGTTATTTTTCCCTATATGAATCACCTTGCATTTATCTACATTAAATTTCATCTGCCATTTCGATGCCCAATTTTCCAGTCTCACAAGGTCTTCCTGCAATTTATCACAATGTGCTTGTGATTTAACTACTCTGAACAATGTTGTATCATCTGCAAATTTGATTACCTCACTCGTCGTATTTCTTTCCAGATCATTTATAAATATATTGAAAAGTAAGGGTCCCAATACAGATCCCTGAGGCACTCCACTGCCCACTCCCTTCCACTGAGAAAATTGTCCATTTAATCCTACTCTGTTTCCTGTCTTTTAGCCAGTTTGTAATCCATGAAAGGACATCGCCACCTATACCATGACTTTTTACTTTTCCTAGAAGCCTCTCATGAGGAACTTTATCAAACGCTTTCTGAAAATCCAAGTACACTACATCTACCGGTTCACCTTTATCCATATGTTTATTAACTCCTTCAAAAAAGTGAAGCAGATTTGTGAGGCAAGACTTACCTTGGGTAAAGCCATGCTGACTTTGTTCTTTCTATATGTTCTGTGATTTTGATACCTAGAACACTTTCCACTATTTTTCCTGGCACTGAAGTCAGGGTAACCGGTCTGTAGTTTCCGGATCGCCCCTGGAGCCCTTTTTAAATATTGGGGTTACATTAGCTATCCTCCAGTCTTAAGGTACAATGGATGTTTTTAATGATAGGTTACAAATTTTTACTAATAGGTCTGAAATTTCATTTTTGAGTTCCTTTAGAACCCTGGGGTGTATACCATCCAGTCCAGGTGATTTACTACTCTTCAGTTTATCAATCAGGCCTACCACATCTTCTAGGTTCACCGTGATTTGCTTTAGTCCATCTGAATCATTACCCATGAAAACCTTCTCTGGAACGGTTATCTCCCCAACATACTGATGTGTTCTCCATGAGGAGTTAGCAATCTGTTAACAAAGCTCTGTAGAGAAAGCTGGGAGTTAGCAATCTGTCAGAAAGCTCTGTTGTTATAGCTGGTAGTTTAGCAATCTGTTGTTATTTAGAATAGTTGTGGGTGGATCCTTGGACCAGTGGCAGGTGACCACGCCCTCAGGGGAAATCCCAAGAGGGACCACTGGTCAGGCTTAGTGTAGGAGACAGACACACACTAGTTCTTTTATATGTTGAAACGTTTTTATTGTTTTGAATAAACAGATTATAACAACACTGAGTCGGGCTGGTTCCTGAACCCTTCTCAGAAAAACTTTTAACACATTGGTACCCATAAACTGAGTCCCCCCTCCACCCTCCTCCCACCCCGCCCAAAACTGAAGTGTCACTAGCATGTTCAAGAATATCACCTCCAAACCAATTGCACAAGACATACCCAACCAAGGTTTTTACAGTCAATCATTAATTAGTAGACTCCGGATGTTGTGTGGGAGTGTTTGAATATAGGGCTGCCACACCTTAAGAAATTGTTTCCTGGTGTGCGGGGACTGACGAGATGCCATCCTTTCCATGGACATCATGGCATGGAAACTATTCCTCCATGCCCAAAAAGATGGCGCTTCAGTCGTACGCCATTCAGATAAAATAATTTTTTTCCCCACCAGGCAAGCTTTCCGAAGGAGCATCCGCGTGCCAGGCTCTCTAATCCGAATGGGCGATATACACCCAAATAATAACCATAAAGGGGTAATCGGGAATGCTACATCTAGCAAATCGGCTAGATAATCAGCGATAGCCCCCCAAAACTTCCGAACTGGTGGACAAGTCCAGAAGACATGGGACAAAGTACCCGGCGTGTGGCTACTAGTTCTTTTATTAGACAATATAGTAAACCACCAGAGGTGGCAGTAGTGAGCTGGAAGCGCCCGGCTGAGCTGTAGTCCCTCAGGTATTGTAATAGCGATCCCAGGGTGGCTGAGCTGTAGAGAAACTAAGAAAGTGAGTAGGCAGTATATGCAGAGTTCTGGAACAAGTCCTTGATGGTAACACTCATACAATAGTCTCTTGAGGCAGCCCAGGAGATGGTATGCATTAGGCCCTCGAGGAGCGAGTACCTGGACCCAGGGAAAGCTCTGAGAGATAGATGGAAACTCACTTAATGTTGTAAGCAGCGATGACTTCTTAGCAGAAGAGGTATTCAGGAGCAAGTCCGGGACGTGGGCCCTCGAGGAGCGAGTACCGGTTCCGGACTGCGACCTGAAAAGAAAAAGAGAGAGTGAGGCCCCCGAGGAGCGGGTACCTCTAATGAAGTCCGAGGAGGCAGAAGAGCTAGGGTTGCAGAGAGCGAATCCCATCTGCAGCGACCAGGAGGTAGCTAGGTAAACGAATCCCTTGATAACTCGTCTTGTTAGCGAAAACTGAGACCTTAAATATCTGGAGCTGGTGACGTCATCTCAGGGGGACGCCCCTGAGGTTCGCGCCAACGCTGGTACATCAGTCGGGCCGTGTGCGCACGCCCTTAGGCATCTGGTCGACATGGCGGCCAGCAGCATCGAGCCGGTCTGGGAATGCCGGAGGAGGACGGCCTGGAAACGCCGCAGCAGCTAGTCTTCCATCAACCCCGAAGGGAATCGCCAACGAGGTAAGGTGGGCAGACAGCGACGGACACAACACATACTCTTTAGTAAACACTGAAGCAAAGAAATCATTTAGTCTTTCCGCGATGGCCTTATCTTCTCTAAGTGCCCCTTTAACCCCTCAATCATCTTAACGGTCCAACTGACTCCCTCACAGGCTTTCTGCTTTGGATATATTTAAAAAAGCTTTTATTGTGAGTTTTTGCATCTACGGCCAACTTCTTTTCAAATTCTCTCTTAGCCTGTCTTATCAATGTCTTACATTTAACTTGCCAACGCTTATGCATTATCCTATTTTCTTCTGTTGGATCCTTCTTCCAATTTTTGAATGAAGATCTTTTGGCTAAAGTAGCTTCTTTCACCTCCCCTTTTAACCATGCCGGTAATCGTTTTGCCTTCTTTCCACCTTTCTTAATGTGTGGAAATCATTTGGACTGTGCTTCTAGGATGGTATTTTTTAACAATGACCATACCTCTTGCACACTTTTTACCTTTGTAGCTGCTCCTTTCAGTTTTTTCTTACAATTTTTCTCATTTTATCAAAATTTCCCTTTTGAAAGTTTAGCACGAGAGCCGTGGATTTGCTTACTGTCCCCCTTCCAGTCATTAATTCAAATTTGATCATATTATGATCACTATTGCCAAGCGGCCCCACCACCGTTACCTCTCTCACCAAGTCCTGTGCTCCACTGAGAATTAGATCTAAAATTGCTCCCTCTCTTGTCGGTTCCTGGACCAATTGCTCCATAAAAATGTCATTTATTCCATTCAGGAACTTTATATCTCTAGCATGTACCGATGATACATTTACCCAGTCAATATTGGGGTAATTGAAGCCTCCCATTATTACCGCACTACCAATTTGGTTAGCTTCCCTAATTTCTCTTAGCATTTCACTATCAGTCTCACTATCTTGATCAGGTGGACAGTAGTATACTCCTATCACTATAGTCTTCCCCGACACACAAGGGATTTCTACCCATAAAGATTCAATTGTGCATTTAGTCTCATGCAGGATGTTTATCCTGTTGGACTCTATGCCATCCCGGACATAAAGCGCCACACCGCCTCTTGGGTGCTCCTCTCTGTCATTGCGATATAATTTGTACCCCGGTATAGCACTGTCCCATTGGTTATCCTCTTTCCACCATGTCTCTGAGATGCCAATTAAGTCTATGTCATCATTCACTGCTATACATTCTAATTCTCCCATCTTACTTCTTAGATTTCTGGTATTAGCATACAAACATTTCAAAGTTTGTTTTTTCATTCTGCTTTTTAATTGATAGGGATATGTTAGAACTTTTTAGCTCAGCTGAGTTTTTCTTTTAATTGGACTACTTTTCTTATAATTGGAACCTCACTGTCGGGATGCCCTAATTTTAATGCATCATTAGTATCCTTTGAAGATACCTCTCTCCAAACCATGCACTGCTGAGTGACTAAGAACATAAGAACATGCCATACTGGGTCAGACCAAGGGTCCCTCAAGCCCAGCATCCTGTTTCCAACAATGGCCAATCCAGGCCATAAGAACCTGGCAAGTACCCAAATACTAAGTCTATTCCATGTAACCATTGCTAATGGCAGTGGCTATTCTCTAAGTGAACTTAATAGCAGGTAATGGACTTCTCCTCCAAGAACTTATCCAATCCTTTTTTAAACACAGCTATACTAACTGCACTAACCACAAATTCCAGAGTTTAATTGTGCGTTGAGTAAAAAAGAACTTTCTCCGATTAGTTTTAAATGTGCCCCATGCTAACTTCATGGAGTGCCCCCTAGTCTTTCTACTATCCGAAAGAGTAAATAACCGATTGACATCTACCCGTTCTAGACCTGTCATGATTTTAAACACCTCTATCATATCCCCCCTCAGCCGTCTCTTCTCTAAGCTGAAAAGTCCTAACCTCTTTAGTCTTTCCTCATAGGGGAGCTGTTCCATTCCCCTTATTTTGGTGTTTTGTTTTTTTAAGTGGCACCTGCCTATAAATTAAAGGATGAGCTAGGGGTGGGTGGGAGGGTTGTGAAATACAAACAGTCTAACTTCAGTTAGTCAGCAGAGTGACTCACTGCTCTCTTGATTAAGAAATGTTGGTAACTAATCAAACCAAATCACACTACCTCAACACTTTTCCAAGATGAGTAACTGAACTTTTCAACCTTTTTACTTAGGTATACACTGCTCCTAGCTTATTTCTAGCTTCTGGCTATTTTTCTTTTTTAGTATACAAACACACTAACTACTGCTTACTAGCTGCCTTACTGACTGCCTATTTAAAAATACAAATTTCTGTTTATTTGCTGCCTTACTATTAAAAACACAAACCCAAGTCACAAGTGCCTGGCAAACTTTAGATAAATCACAAGCTTTTACTGCTTATTAATTACCATAATAGCAGTTTATGGATTTTTCAAATTTCTCTTTCCTTTTAGCCCCTCCCCTCTCCTTCGAAGCAGAGAGCAACATTGCAGGATAGATAACTATTCATATACCCATACACCACACCACAGACATGCTTTATGTAAACAGTATCAAAACAAATGTTTCGTAAACTCCTGTCTAATCCTGTGAAGATGTTTATGAGAAAATTTACAATCCATTTCTTCCATCTGCTTCCACACAAGTACATCCAGAAATCCAATATAACTAATTTTGCTAATAAAAGGGCTATTTGAGCACATTAAAAAAGTCCTCTGGACAGTCATTACCCAGGTCGTTTCCCCCAACAAAATAGACTCCCTAAAAAAGCTGTACAGCCATTAGTACCTTATCTCTAAAGCATATAATCACACAAAGCAAGAAATTATGGGGCAGTGTGCTCTTATGAATCTTACATTTAACACAAATATTTGAAACTATAATGCCCATTCGTGTCCTCTAATCGACAGCACAATTCAACACAAAAGGACAAATTACTAACTCCCCTAAATTCATTTATGCTCCATTAAGCTCCTTTATGTTTCTCTGTTAATTGTTACAATGTAAGCCGCCCCCGAGGCGACAGTTTAACTTCCTTGTACACCGGTGTGATATGTATATTATACAGGAACGTCGGTTTATAAAAACTAAAAATAAATAAATAAATAAATAATTTCCTTTCCTCTAATGAAGGCAGGCCAGTCCCCACAAGTGTGTAGTGCACCTCTAACCAGCAGAAGAAGAAAGAGTAACAACTGACGTCACAGACATATAGCCCTGCCCCATCAGCCTACCAGTATTCTCTGGAAAAGCCAAAACTGTGGCCAAACTGATTATAAATGAACAGGACTAATAACAATTAACCACTCATGCTTCCAACCAATAGGGAACACTGAGCTCAGAGAAAAGAAATAAACATTCACTAAACTGAGGGACTGATTAAGACACCAGTCCTCCAACGAATAGAAGGATCAACACTCTGCAATGTCCGCACCTAAAAGGCGAACCAAAGGCCAAAATCAGCAGCAGAGGGCAGGGCAGGGATTGGCCTGCCTTCATTAGAGGAAAGGAAAGTATCAGGTATGTAGTAATTTCTCCTTCCTTTGCACTCAGGCATGTACCAAAGCTACTCCTGAACACAGCGGGAGGCTGTCCGCGGTCCAATCAACACCGACCGTGTGAAGGCGGCGTCCTCCTGAGCCTGAACGTCCAAGCAGTAATGCTTGGGGAAAAACGTGTGTAAGGATGACCATGTTGCCGCTTGGCAAATTTCGTCAGGAGACAATTCTCTGCCCTCGATACTGCCTGAACCCTCCTGGAATGCGGTCTAACCTGATTTAGCAGAGAAATCTCGGCATCCACATAGGCAGCTGTGATAACTTCCTTAACCCAACGGGCTACACTTGCTCATGTCACTGGTTCACCTCCACCATGAAGGGCAAACAGCTGATTAGACTTCCGGACAGATTTATAACCTCCAAGAATCGCATTAGATGCTGCTTGACATTCAAGGTATGCAAAAGACGATACTCACACTTATCCAACGTGGGCAGGGAAATAGACTGATTCAAATGAAATTCTGAAACCACTTTTGGCAAACAGGAAGGCACCATCTGGAGCTGTACCGCCCCCGGGACCACACACAGAAAGACTCACATCAAGAAAGAGCCTGCAATTCAGAAACCAGACATGTGGAACAGAATGCCATGAGAAAAACAGACTTCAAGGTAAGCAGCCGCAAGGAGAGGCCATGTAGTGGCTGAAACGTAGGACATGCCAAACAATTTAGGACCAGATTAAGGTCGCACAGAGACATTGGTAGCCACAATGGAGGATGAAGATACTTAATTCCCTTCAAGAACTGGGACACATCTGGATGGGAAGACAAAGACCCACCATTGACTCGCCCCCTATAACAAGCGAGAGCTGCCACTTGAACCTTTAAGGTGTTAAGGGCCAAGCCTTTATGCAATCCGTCTTGCAAAAATTTCAAAATTAAAGGAACTTCCACTCTGAGAATCTCACTCCTCACACCAATACTTGAAAACTCTCCAAACTCTAACATAAGCCAGAGACGTAGAAAAGTTTCTGGCTCAAAACAAAGTGGAAATCAATGTAGCAGAATATCCATGCTTCAATAACCTAGCCCTCTCAAGGGCCAAACTGTAAGACGAAATCAACCTGAACTGTCATATAGAATAGGGCCCTGCCACAACAGATCCTTTTGGAGTAGAAGTTTGAGAGGACTGTTTACCAGCATTCTCTGCAAATCAACATACCACAGCCTCTGGGGCCAATCTGGAGCCACCAAAAGTATGGTTTCAGTTTGACTTGCAATCTTTCAAACAATCCTGCCTATCAAAGGCCAGTGTGGGAAGTCATATAACAGCTTGCCGCACGGCCACACCTGGACAAGAGCATCGATACCAAGTTCTTTCAGATCCCTTCTGTGATTGAAGAACCACAGAACCTTCACATTGCCAGAGATCGCCAGTAAATCCAGAGACGGGCGACCCCAGTGCTCCACTATGAGTTGAAAGGCTTCGTCCGCTAACTCTCACTCTCCTGGGTCCAAGCTATGCCTGCTGAGAAACTTGGCCCTTATATTGTCCTTTCCGGCAATATGGGAGGTGAATGAGACAAGATGTTCCTCTGCCCATAACATGAGCACATCTATCTCCTCCGACACCTGTTGGCTTCTGCCTTGATGATTGATGTAGACCACTGATGTTGCATTGTCTGACATTATCCTGACCACCTGAGCCTCTAGATGCTCGGCGAAACTCAAGCACACCAGCTGAACTGACCGTGCTTCGAATCGATTGATACACCATTGCCATTCCTCGGCATTCCAGTGATCTTGTACCAGCAACTCCTGATAGTGAGCCCCCCAACCAAGAATGCTCACATCTGTCATGAGCACTAACCAATCTGGTGTTTCCTGAGATGATCTGCCTGTAAGCACCACCGCAACTGGACGCTCACCTCCAATGGCACGTGAAGTCTCACCAAGTAGTCCTATGACTGCGACTCCACTGGGAAAGCAACATACGTTGAAGAGGCCACATGTTGCCCTCGTCCAGGGGACAATCTCTAACATGGCTGCCATCAAACCCAGAACCTGTAGATAAGACCACACTGTCAGGTGAACAGTCCTTCTCGGGGTTTGAACTTGGTCTGAATGCGAGTCTCTGGCAGAAACACTCTGCCCTGCTTCATTTTGAAACAAATGCCGAGATACTCTAGCATTTGAGAGGACTGTAAGTTGCTCTTGGCCAAGTACACCATCCAGCCTAATTCTTGCAGTAAGGAGACCACCTTGTGAGAAGTCAGTTGACTCTCTTCCACCCTCTCGGCCCAAATCAACCAGTTCTCCAGATAAGGATGAACCAGGATGTAGTCCTTGCGCAAGGATGCCGCAACCATAAACATGACCTTGGAGAAGGTCCTGGGAACAGTGGCCAGCCCGAAGGGCAGGGCCTGAAACTGGTAAAGACATCCCAGAACAGTAAACCACAGGAACAATTGATGTTTCCCGTGAATGGGAATATGCAGATACGCTTCCATCAGATCCAGAGACGCGAGATATTCCCCTGATTCTACTGCCATTATTACAAAGCGCAGATTCTATATTCGGAAATAAGCCACTAGCAAATGCCGATTGAGTCCTTTGAGATCCAGGATGGGTCAAAAGGACCCTTCTTTCTTGGGTACGACAAAATTAATGGAATAGTGGCCGTAATTTCTTGTGATTCAGGAACAGGAATTATGGCCTTCAAATCCAACAGCCTCTTTAAGGTAGTCTCCACTGCCACCCTCTTCTGTAAGTAATTGCATGGAAAATCATAAAGGCATTTGGGGGAATGCAAAGGAATTCTAGAGCATTGCTGTCTGTTATCACTTCCAGGACCCATTGGTCCAACGTAATCTGGACCCACCTCTGATAAAAGCGAGATAGACACCCACCTATCCCCTGCACCAGCTGGTGAGTCTACATACCTTCATTGTGAAGATAGAGAGGCTCCGCTCCTGGATCCCTCATCCTTCCAAGGCTTTCTGGGGCAAAGGGACCAAGACCTACTAAATTACGGGTTCTCCAAGTAGTCAATCCCCTACGAAAACGCTTGTAGACTCTACAGCAGCCACTTGCCCGAAAAGGATGTGAAGCAAGCTTCTTATCCTCCAGCAAACAAGAGACTTGGGATTCCCCCCATCTATTTGTCAGCTTCTCCAACTCATTGCCAAATAAAACAGAACCCTTAAAGGGTAACCTTGTGAGACTGGACTTAGAAACTGTGTCCGCTGACCAATTTTGCAGCCACAGCTGACATCTAGCTGCTATCACAGAAGCAACCTGTTGAGGTTGAGGACCCATGGATTCTTGCCTTCGGATCCGAGGGATACAAACCCGCCAGAGTGCATCCCCTTTTAAAACTTGACTCTGAAATGGGAGGAGCGGAGAGGGGTGGGAGGTAAAACATAAATGAACAAACATAAATGAACACACAATTCCAAATTGGTGATAGAAGTTTATTGTTACTATACGTTGTGCATTAGCAAACTGATGTTGTTATGCTAACATGGTCATGAATATTGAAACATTTTTAACTTGTATGTTTATGTTAATGTTCAATAAACTTTAAATTACAAAAAAAACCAACTTGACTCTGGTGCACTCCATTCAAGGTCAATCATCTCTTAAATTGCCTGCAGGAGGGAAAAGAAACATGATGCTTTGCATAGGGTGACCAATATGGGGTTCTTCTTCTGTGCACCCATAGAGTCACTCCCATCCACACCGAGTGTCTTCAAAGCCTGCATTAACAGACTTAACAACTTATCTCTATGAAAGAAACGGAGCAGAGTTCTATGTAGCTCTAAATCTGAGGGACTTTCCCCATCTTTCATAAGGGAGAAACCCAAATCACCGTCAAGAGTCATCTTTAACCACATCCTCTGGATCATCAGGGGGACTGCTGCACTGCGGCACTCACACGCAGTAGCGGATAAGTGAGGACCCCGAGTACATGACCCTGATTTAGATGGCGTCACTGACTCTGAAGGGTGCCCCTGTAGAAAAGTCTGTAGTCTCTGGAAAATTCCACTCAGGAAAAGGATGACGGGTCCATACTAAGCCCCACAGGCACAAATCTGACATCCTCTGACCGAGTATTCCCTAGGCCAGCGGTTCTCAACCGGTGTGTCGCGACACACCAGTGTGTCGCCAAGCACCGGCAGGTGTGTCGTGGCTCCCGGTGTTCCACTGCCCCGCTTGTGCTTCCCTTCTCCCTAGGAGTGGGGTTGAAGACTGGAGAAACGCTGCGCACCACCGCGGGAGGCCAGGCCGGCAGGGCCGAAGAGAAGAGAGGCCTGCGTGCCGCCACCAGCGGGACCGAAGAAAGGAGAGACCCTGCTCACCGCGGGAGGTGGCTAGAGAGAATTTGCACGCCGCCGGAGGTCAGGCCAGAGGCGGCTGAGAAGCGGAGGCCAGGTTTATTGGGCCAAACAATGAGAAGAGGCTCCATGTGAGCTTGTATGTGTGTGGTAGAATGGGTGCCTGGGTGCATGAGTGGGAGCTTTGTGTGTGTGTGTGAGTGGTAGAATGGGTGTCTGGGTGCGTGAGTGGCAGCTTTGTGTATGTGTGGTACAATGGGTGCATGAGTGGCAGTCTGTGTGTGTGTGGTACAATGGGTGCCTGGGTGCATGAGTGGCAGTCTGTGTGTGGTACAATGGATGCTTGAGTGGCAGCTTTGTGTGTGTGTGTGTGTGTGTGTGTTAGAATGCATGCCTGGGTGTGTGAATGGCAGATTTGTGTGTGTATGTGGTAGAATGAGTGCCTGGTGAGTGAGAGCTTGTGTGTGTGTGTGGTACAATGGGTGCATGAGTGGCAGTATGTGTGTGAGTGGTTGTAAGTGACAGAGTATGTGTTAGCTTGTATGCAAGTGACAGAGCATGTGTGTGATTGAGACAGACTGGTCAGGGAGGTGACTGGTGTGTGTGTGTGAGACAGAAACTGGTCAGGGAGGTGACTGGGGTGTGTGTGTGTGTGAGACAGAAACTGGTCCGGGAGGAGACTGTTGTGTGTGTGTGTGTGTGTGTGTGTGTCTGTGTGTGTGTGTGTGTGTGTGTGAGTGAAAGACAGACTGGTCAGGGAGGTGACTGGTGTGTGTGTGTGTGAAAGACAGACTGGTTAGGGAGGTGACTGGTGTGTGTGTGAGACAGAAACTGGTCCGGGAGGAGACTGTTGTGTGTGTGTGTGTGTGTGTGTGTGTCTGTGTGAAAGACAGACTGGTCAGGGAGGTGACTGGTGTGTGTGTGTGTGAAAGACAGACTGGTCAGGGAGGTGACTGGTGTGTGTGTGTGTGTGTGTGTGTGTGTGTGTGAAAGACAGACTGGTCAGGGAGGTGACTGGTGTGTGTGTGTGTGAAAGACAGAGACTGGTCAGGGAGGTGACTGGTGTGTGTGTGTGTGAGTGTGTGTGTGTGTGTGAAAGACAGAGACTGGTCAGGGAGGTGACTGGTGTGTGTGTGTGAGAGACAGACTGGTCAGGGAGGTGACTGGTGTGTGTGTGTGAGACAGAAACTGGTCAGGGAGGTGACTGGGGTGTGTGTGTGTGTGAGAGAGAGACAGAGACTGGTCCGGGAGGAGACTGGTGTGTGTGTGTGTGTGTGTGTGTGTGTGTGTGTGTGTGTGTGAAATACAGACTGGTCAGGGAGGTGACTGGTGTGTGTGTGTGTGTGTGTGTGAAAGACAGAGACTGGTCAGGGAGGTGACGTGTGTGTGTATGTGAGAGGGAAAGAGACTGGTCAGGGAGCTGACTGGTGTGTGTGTGTGTGTGAGAGAGAGAGACTGGTCAGGGAGGTGACTGGTGTGAGTGTGTGTGAGACGGACAGAGGCTGGTCAGGGAGGTGACTGGTGTGTGTGTGGGACAGACAGAGACTGGTCAGGGAGGTGACTGGTGTGAGTGTGTGTGAGAGAGACAGGTCAGGGAGGTGACTGGTGTGAGTGTGTGTGAGAGAGACAGAGACTGGTTAGGGAGGTGACTGGTGTGTGTGTGAGGAAGAGATACTAGTTAGGGAAGTTACTGGTCTGTGTGAGACAGAGACTGGTTGTGACTGGTTGTGGGCCCTAAGGAAGAGGACTGTGAGGACAGAGCTTCAGCAGCCCTTGCTGCTTCTGGTGAGTGCTATTGGCCTGCAAGGGAAAGGAATAGGAGAGTTGCTGGAGAGGGTAAGTAAGGCAGCTTTTTAAGTTTATTTTTCTTGATTGACTGCCATTTTAATTATTGGGTATTATGTGATGTATCTGCTGTTTTGAAATATTTTATTGATATTTGGACAATTTTTAATAATTTTTATGAGTTTTTAATTGTTGGATGTTATTCTGTTCATCAGCTGTTTTGTAACATTTATTAGTATAGTTTAACAATTATTTCTTAGTGGGTATCTATCTATAGCAGCTTGGCTTGCTCTGTTTTCCTAATAGGAGGCGTATTAGTGTTTAGGGCCTGGTTAAATATTTGTAGTGGTAAATTACTGTCTTTTCATAAGGAGGGGTATTGTGCTTGCCAGTAAAGAGAGTTTGTTTTTCTTTTACTGAGATGTCATCAGAACCAAAATATCTTTTTTTGTATGGTGAGCTGTACAGGTAATGCCCTAGTTCTGCTCTGCACCCATTTTTGGGGGTCGAGGGAGGTCCTGAGGATGCAGAATGTATATTTACATTTTGCCCCGTGACGGTCACATGTTCAGCGTGTCACGCATGTGAGAACCATCTGTCAGGTGTGTCCCGGCTGAAAAAAGGTTGAGAACCACTGCCCTAGGCTATCAAATCATGGAAAACTCCTTGTCATTAAAATTGTTTGCCTGTCCTCTTTGCCGCTTTCTTCCTAACTTTGGATGCCCTCCTCAGTATCCTACCTCTTCTGTGAGATCTCAACAGGGTAGGAGCAATCCCCAATGCTGATGAAGAATAAAAAATGGCATTGGCTCACCTGAGGCCTACACCATTAATATCTGCCATACAAAAAAACGGCCCTGGAGGGGAAGGAGAGACTGGGGATTCTACAAATGGGGAAGACACTGAGCAGGATGTCTGGGTACGTTGGTGGGTGGGGAGAGGGTCTGAGGTGTTTAAAATAAAATACGTCTGGTAAAGGAAGACTGGGGATGAGGAGGAAGGGGACATGCCCCAGAGTGGTCATTTTTAATTTGTTTTGGGGTTTCTTGGTTCTTTTTTTAAATTTAATTTTCTTGGGTTCATTTATTAAATGAAAACATCTCCAGTGCACGCCTCTAAGTAAGAGAGAGAGGATCAGAAATGAAGACATAAGAGAGGAGGAGGTTTAGAAATTGCAGGAAGACGAGAGAGGGAGTAGAAGAAAAACAGGGGGAAGAGAGACAGAATAGCTATTTGAAATTTGAGGCACTAGTCAAGTTTTGGAGGTCAGGTATGGGGCTAAAGACTGGGACTCTGGCTACTGAATATTCATGTGCTGGCCAGTTGGGGGAAGTGGGATATGCCACCACAAGCCAAAGAGCTGGGGATGGAGGGGGTTTCAATAGCAGCCTGTGGACACTTTAAATTGTAGTCCATGGCCGGGATTGAGTGTTGCCCTGAGCAGAGATCTCACATTCTTTGCCAGCTGCAGCAATTCAGGATTTACAAATGTGTAGCACTCAGGCTCTGCGGTTTAGTAAATTCCAGGGAAATACGCTATTTTACCACAGCTTAAACTAACCCCAAACTGATCCTTGCAGCACGCACCCACTTTTCACTTTTTAACCAAATCTCACCAGAAAATCCTCTACTACTACTTTGCATTTATATAACACTTCCGACATACACAGAGCTGTACAAACAGTACAAAAGAGACATTCCCTGCTCAATGAAGCTTACAATCTAATAAATCAAACATACAGATCAACAGACAATTGCTAAAATTATTTAATGAGGCTGAAGGCAAACCAACAGGCTAAAGATTTAAAAGTAGATTCAAAAAGGTGGGTTTTTAGATGGGACTTAAAGTGAGAGAGGTAGCATTCAGAACTGTCTTTATCATGATGTGCTAAGGCTGCTAATACAAATGTATTTATTTGGATTTATTACACACCTCTTTGAATAAGAAATTCACTCAAATCAGGATGCAACATACTAAAATGGCAAAATACAGTCAGAGACTAAACTTGACAATAAACATCTCAGAAAAAGAATATGCTATAACAGCAAGCTCGACACACTCATATGTAAAATTATCCCTTACCCAGTGAATTGAGCATCTGATAAGTCTCCTTCATCACCTCCTTATAAAGCTCCTTTTGCCCTTCATCTAAATCCTCCCACTCCTCCTGAGAGAAACAGACAGTGATATCCTCAAATGTCACTGGGACCTGAAACACAAATCAGAAATGCATTTCACACTTTCTTCTACACAACCATCAGAACTCCCAGGGATGGGGCTTGGCAGAGTAAGGGGAGAATTTTCTGGATGTAAGTAGTTCACATAATGCAGTCCCAGAGCAGGAGTATAAGAACTGAAAACTAGTTATACACTAGATTGTTGCAATATTTGTGTAATTTGGGAGTTAAAATGCAACTAAGTTGTATTTTAACATTGTAACATTGTTTAGATGAGTGAATGAGAGTGGTATGAATGGTTTTGATGTAATTAGTATGTTTCATGTATTTTAAAAGCAAGTGTTTAGAAATAAAAATTGAGTTATTTAATTGTGTACACGGGTATATTGTTTTGAGTATACACAGAACCTGGACATAGAATCTCAATTTGTTTGACTCCTGACCTCTCTCCTTACATTCAGGAGGGTCCCAAAGTGCCTTTTCCTCACCCCAGATCCACTCGGGGTCCTATTAAAGGTGAGGCTGACTCTACAGGTTAGAAAGCTGCAGCAGGGTTTGTACAGAGAAGGCGGGACGTTGGAGACATTCTCCTACCTGAGAAGAAGCTCCTGCAGACATTTTCGTCTCTGCTTTTGCTGCTTTCAGGATCATACATTAATTGTGGGCTCTTTCTCAGGCTGGGGGAGAGCTGACAGTTTGAGCTGGTAAAAGGAAGGGAGAAGAAAAGACGGCAGAAGCTTAGATTTGGGGCTAAAGATTCTGCAAATGAAAGAAGAAAAGACAGTGCTTCTCTGTTTCTGTCCAGCACGACATTTCCCCTTCCTGTTGGGCGCAGCCTGATGACATCAAACAGGAGGGGGAGGAGCTTTACACTGAACACTGTCACTGCTGCTTGGAACCTTTACAGGTTCTTTATGAATATTCACTGGCTCATGCTTCTGTCTGGGCTTTTAGATAAAATTACCAAATCACACTCCTCTCCCCTTCCTTTAGTACTCTTTCTTTGCCAGCATCAGCATCATACATCGTAATTTATTTGCATACCTGGGAACATTTAATTTTCTGTCACCCTGAGATTGTCAAGGGGGGGCGGTAGAAGCATTCTCCCTCACATAATAGCACATTCACACGTTCACTCACACACATAGGTGCTTATTCTCACACACTTCTCTCCCTTGTCCACACACATACATGCACTTTCACTTCTCTCCCTTTTTTACACATACACACTCTCTTCTCTCTTTTCTACACACACACATACATTCATTTCTCGCCTTCCACACACATATATATGCACTCACTTCTCTGTTTTCCCTACATACATACTCACTTCTCTTCCTCTTCCATACATATACGTCTCAAACACACATATGCACACTCAGTCCTCTCTCTTTTCCACATACACTCATACATGCATACACACATATACACTCATTCACTTCTCTCCCTCTTCCATACACGCATACATGCATACACTCTCATTCTCTCTTCTCACTTCGATTCTCATTAGCCAAAGGAGTCTCCTCTTTCCCCAGGCCTGCAGGACATGTGCTTCACTTCCTCATCCTGTAGCGACAGGCCGCTCTTCAGAGGCAAATTGCATTGAACACCAGCCTGAGCTTTGTCTGTTTTTTCTCTGTCTCAGAATTTGTGTGTGTGTATATAAGACATTTTTGCACATACTATGAGAATTACTGAGTAGTATTATACTGTACAACTGTAGTTCACTGTATAGTCATAGCCAGTGTTATTATTTGTAAGGGTTTTGGGTGGATCCCTGGACCTGTGGCAGATGACCACGCCCACGGGGGGAGTCCCGTGAGGGGCCACAGGTCAGGTTCAGCTTAGAACACACACACACACTCTTAGTTCTTTTATTATACAGGATTGGTGAACTACCAGAGATGGCAGTAATGAGCTGGAAAGTAGCCCGGTTGGGCTTGTAGTCCCTCAGGCTCTGGAACAGTGATCCCACAGTGAACATAAGAAATTGCCATGCTGGGTCAGACCAAGGGTCCATCAAGCCCAGCATCCTGTTTCCAACAGAGGCCAAATCAGGCCACAAGAACCCGGCAATTATCCAAACACTAAGAAAATCCCATGCTACTGATGCAATTATTAGCAGTGGCTATTCCCTAAGTAAACTTGATTAATAGCCGTTAATGGACTTCTCCTCCAAGAACTTATCCAAACCTTTTTTGAACCCAGCTACACTAACTGCACTAACCACACCCTCTGGCAACAAATTCCAGAGCTTTATTGTGCGTTGAGTGAAAAAGAATTTTCTCCGATTAGTCTTAAATGTGCTACATGCTAACTTCATGGAATGCCTCCTAGTCCTTCTATTATTCGAAAGTGTAAATAACCGAGTCACATCTACTCGATCAAGACCTCTCATGATCTTAAAGACCTCTATCATATCCCCCCTCAGCTGTCTCTTCTCCAAGTTGAACAGCCCTAACCTCTTCAGCCTTTCCTCATAGGGGAGCTGTTCCATCCCCTTTATCATTTTGGTCGCCCTTCTCTGTACCTTCTCCATCACAAATATATCTTTTTTGAGATGAGGCGACCAGAATTGTACACAGTATTCAAGGTGTGGTCTCACCATGGAGTGATATAGAGGCATTATGATATTTTCCATTTTATTAACCATTCCCTTCCTAATAATTCCTAAAATTCTGTTTGCTTTTTTGACTGCTGCAGCACACTGAGCCGACAATTTTAAAGTATTATCCACTATGATGCCTAGATCTTTTTCCTGGGTGGTAACTCCTAATATGGAACCTAACATTGTGTAACTATAGCATGGGTTATTTTTCCCTATAAGCATCACCTTGCACTTATCCACATTAAATTTCATCTGCCATTTTGATGCCCAATTTTCCAGTCTCACAAGGTCTTCCTGCAATTTATCACAATCTGCTTGTGATTTAACTACTATGAATAATTTTGTATCATCTGCAAATTTGATTACCTCACTCGTCGTATTTCTTTCCAGATCATTTATAAATATATTGAAAAGTAAGGGTCCCAATACAGATCCCTGAGGCACTCCACTGCCCACTCCCTTCCACTAAGAAAATTGTCCATTTAATCCTACTCTCTGTTTCCTGCCTTTTAGCCAGTTTGCAATCCACGAAAGGACATCGCCACCTATACCATGACTTTTTACTTTTCCTAGAAGCCTCTCATGAGGAACTTTGTCAAATGCCTTCTGAAAATCCAAGTATACTACATCTACCGGTTCAGCTTTATCCACATGTTTATTAACTCTTTCAAAAAAGTGAAGCAGATTTGTGAGGCAAGACTTGCCTTGGGTAAAGCCATGCTGACTTTGTTCCATTAAACCATGTCTTTCTATATGTTCTGTGATTTTGATGTTTACAACACGTTCCACTATTTTTCCTGGCACCGAAGTCAAGCTAACCGGTCTGTAGTTTCCCGGATCGCCCCTGGAGCCCTTTTTAAATATTGGGGTTACATTAGCTATCCTCCAGTCTTCAGGTACAATGGATGATTTTAATGATAGGTTACAAATTTTTACTAATAGGTCTGAAATTTCATTTTTTAGTTCCTTCTGAACTCTGGGGTGTATACCATCTGGTGCAGGTGGTTTACTACTCTTCAGTTTGTCAATCAGGTCTACCACATCTTCTAGGTTCACCGGGTTTCTTGAATACAAGCTACTGCTGCCTTATGCCGTTGTACAGCCTGAAGAATCGTTTTCCACTTCCATTCCAAGAGACTATCCGTAATTTATCCCTCACGAGCCACATCCTATAAAACATGCCAGATAGCCAAAATTCCAAGGTGGGAAGTCCCCATCCATACCTCCCCCCTTTCCAAAACTTCCACCTCCATTTCTTTCTATAGCCCCCTTATCTTGTGACACTTTTGGATTAGCCCATGGCCTTGGTTCAGTAACTGAAAAACCGTTCCAGACCTTAGTATGTTGGAACATTTCTGACATATTTCCCCCTCCCACATCCCTCTATATCTCCCAAAACGTAATAGTGACTGTTCTCTCAATGAGAACATGAGGTTCGCGGGTTATGTATATGGGTAACCCCCCTTCTCTTTAGAAATAACCCTGAACATAATGAAAGCAAAATAATGCTTGTGAGCTACTTAAAAAAAAACAAAAAAACCCTTTTCTAGATTTATATCCCCGCTGTGAGCTCTAATTCTGAAAGAGAACAAACAGAATGC
Source organism: Rhinatrema bivittatum (assembly GCF_901001135.1). Taxonomy (NCBI): domain Eukaryota; kingdom Metazoa; phylum Chordata; class Amphibia; order Gymnophiona; family Rhinatrematidae; genus Rhinatrema; species Rhinatrema bivittatum. The sequence goes on along the minus strand of NC_042616.1, from coordinate 37,787,320 downwards.
AGTTAACATCAAAACAGGGAACATCAGGTTTTAAAGTTGCCATTATCATCCCACTCAGTCCTCAATAGGAGCAAGAAATTCTATACGAGGCTACGGCAACTTCCAGCCTCAAATCGCCAAAAGTTCCACATGAATTTTAGAGAACACAGACTCCCTGCCAAACAGCAGACACAGCACCCGCATGTAGTGTGGTTCATTGTAATGAGACCGATTCCGGTGCAACCTTTACTAACACGTTGACGACTCTCCTGCGATCCCATGGTCGGTGAAACTCCAGTTCCAGAGCTTATTCAGTTCGGGCCTACGCAAAGACTATCTCCGCCATGATCATTATGCACTCCACTATGGCTCACCTTAGAAAAGTACTACCATCTTGAGCGCTCTCCATCCTCTGATGTGCCGGCATACACTCCAGCTGTCCTGCTGCATGCACACGACCTTCTCCATGAGCCTGGGTAAAAATTAGGATCCACCACTTTAAATCAGGGAGTAGAACAATAGTTACTAAGTGAACTGTGAGCCGGCACTCCTCACCTAGGTGGAGTGATATTATGCCCTTAATCTGAAAACAAGCAAAATCAAAATTTCCAGAACATTCTGTGTAAGCAAACTCCATGTTGAATTTTCAAACTTTATTGCGATTAGAAAGGCCGAATGCCAAATCTAAAAATCCGTGCTCTAATTTCAGCCTCTCGATTTAGCACCCCAGATGGTGAGCTCGCTCGCTTCTCATAACCCTCTGCAGCTCCGGCCTATTCAAGGGCCCCGGGAGCCAGGCTTCTAAAAGGTTTGCAAGATTGGGCTCCACAAGATCCTCCAGGAGACCGATCAGCCCTTATATTATTTCTGTGGGAGCAATGCTCCAAGCCGTCAAATCTTCCCTTCCTGGGAGCGTAGCTGTTTCTCACGTTTACTGATTCTACCCTCCAAAAACTAGCGCCTCTCCCTCCACGTTCTCTAGTTGAGAGCCATATAAGTCCGTGATAGTTGATTTTAGGTCCCCTACCTGTTACGAAATGGCATATAATTTTATCATTTAGAGCAGAAATGACCGCATTTGTTAATTCAAATATCAGATTGTGGGAGAGAGTCAGATGACAGATGCATCCCGCTGCGGCAGCCATTTTTCCTCGCCGGACTTTATATCTTTTTTTTGCCCCTTTGTTGGCAATAATTCCAGTTGATTTTGGCATAAATCTGTCTATGGCCATATATACGTTCACCTAGGATGATTCAGTATCAGTACTTGAACATTATGAGGTGAGATGGCTGCCGGTTTGAAGGGGAGGTACCCGGAGTTCTGAGGAGTCTGTCCTCCCAGGCTCACCATATCACGTGACCTCCTGAGCCGACAATTTTAATGTGCTGTCCTCTATGACGCCTAGATCTTTGTCCTGGGAGTAAGTCCTAACTTTAAACGTATTATGTAACTACAGCATGGGTTATTTTTCTCTATAGGCATCAGCTTGCTCTTGTCACATTAAATTTCACCTAGTTAATGCTATTCTGATGCATTGGGAATTTTAAAAAAATGCACCTAGGGTGGAAGCATCCCTGACAGGCTATCAAGTAAATACTATTTTTTTTTTTTCCATAGTGCTGGAATCTTAACTCTAGCCCTGATCCTGAAGTCTCTCTGCATCGGGGAGTACTGCTTAACGCCCTCATTTGCATGGGATTTCCATGTGAGGGTGCTAAGTAGTACTCTCTTTTAGAAATGCACATTTTCTGCATGCAGAACTCCTTGCTGCATCAGCAGCAAGTTTTGCACCCAGAAAACATGCACTGAAGTGCAGGCAGAAAGGTGCGTTCAGCTGGTCACACTTTTCAGCATCAGCCTGTGAGTGAAGCAAGAACATGGTGCAGTTCCCTTACTTCTCCCCTGAGGAGCCAAACAGTGGGATGTGCTTTTGAATTCCAGATCCTCCTCCACCCTGTCTGAGGCTGGGGAGAGTGAGTGGTGCAAGTCAGTCTGCCCCGCTCCCAAGGCAAAGGATAGCCTGTGGAATCCAGGTCATAGAGAAGGAATGTGCCTTAAGGGCCAAGGAGGGAGAGCAGCAGAGTTGCTATAGAGGATAATTTTCAGGAAAGGGGAAATTAGTGACCATCGGGGGTGGAGGAGGGGGGGAGAAGAGGATTTGAGAACCACTAGAGATTGGGGTGAGACTTAGGGGGTACAGGACCACTGGGAGGAGATAAGTATCACTGAAGGAATCGTGGGGGTGGAGATGGGGGCTTGGGATAGAGAACCAGAATCATCAAGGGAGAGAGGAAGAGGAGGATAAAGAGAAAAGGCCCCATTACTCTACCCCTCCTCCTCCTCCTTACCCCATCCACCCTCCATCTACAGCCCCCAAATGTTCAAACCTCCCCCCCCCCCCCCCCCCCCCCCCCCCCCAGTTGTCCTTCACTGACCAGTCCCTGTGGCTGTGTTTATGAGAGAGCGTTCACCTCTGGACCTGGTCCTTCCCCATCCCAGCCTCCAGCCACAGGTCATACATACCCTGTTCTCACACTACTTTCCCCACATACAGACCATTTCACCTTTTTTTTTTTTTTACTACAAATTAAGCCCTAGTTATACCCACCTTTCGGTCTGCATCTGAATGAATACTTTGAGAAACGCACACAATTTCACAAAAAAAATGGCTTTGTGATTCTGCATATCTGGTGTTTATTTCTATTCTCACACTTGTTACAGTTATGCAATGTATGCTAGTGAGAGACCTCGGAGACCATTAAAGCCGAGCTTCTGCACCCATCCTTAGAGAGTCGTCAGGTTCAGGATAAGTAACTCCAATATACTAATTCTAGTCCTCAAGAGCAACAATTAGGCCAGGGGTTCAGGATATTCATAATGAATATGCATTAGCTAGATGTGCATACAACAGATGCAGCACATAGAAATCCATCTTATGCATATTCATTATGGATATCCTGAAACCCAGTTTATTTGTGGCTCTTGAGACTGGAGTTGGCCACCGCTATCGTATAGTTCTCTTTACTGGTCTTATCTCAGTAACTTCTGCTAAATTTGTGTACATTCACTTGTCCTTAGAAATGTGTATACATCTTCCTGCTCAAGTAAATTTATGCTATAGTCTTTAGTCAGAGATTTTTTTTCAGTTTTTCTTAATTTTCCATTATGGAAAGTTGTCTTTTAGTCCTATGTTGAACCTCAGATGGATTCTTGCTTTTTGTTCTCTCAATGAAGCATTTACTCCAGTGTGGATTCTCAGACATGACTTTCCAGTGAACCATTTACCACACTCACTACATGGGAATGGTTTTACACTACTGTGAATTCTGTGTGAAGAATTTACCAAACTCCATCCATGTAAAAGGTTTTACTCACGTATGGATTCTCTGGTGATTTGTGAGAGATATCTTCTGAATGAAGCCTTTACCACATTCAGTACAAATATAAGGTTTCACTCCTGTATGGATGCTCTGGTGCCTTGTGAAATGTGCCTTCATTCTAAAGCATTTACTACACTCAGTACATGTAAATGGTTTTTCTCCAGTATGGATTTGCTGGTGTCTGGTGAGGCTTGCCCAACGAGCAAAGCTTTTACCACATTCAGGACATATAAATGGTTTCACCCGAGTATGGATGCTCTGGTGACTTCTTAAGTATTTCTTACCACTAAAACTTTTACCGCATTCAGTACAGGTAAATGCTTTCACTCCAGAGTGAATTATCTGGTGGTTTCTTAAATACCCCTTACTACTAAAACCTTTACCACATTCAGTACATGTAAATGGTTTTGCTCCAGTGTGGATAATTTGGTGAACTCTTAAGTATCCCTTACTACTAAAATTTTTGCCACATTCACTACATGTAACTCCTTTCAGTCCAGTGTGGATGTTCTGGTGACTTGTTAAGTGTGCCTTCATTCTAAAGCTTTTACCACACTCAGTACATGTAAATGGTTTTTCCCCAGTATGGATTCGGTGGTGGCTGGTGAGGTGTGTTCGCCGAGTAAAGCTTCTACCACACTCAGTACACTTAAATGGCTTCACGCCAGTGTGGATTCTGTTGTGAGTTGAGAGAGAGTCTATGCAATTGAACTGTTTACCACATTCAGTACATGTAAATGGGTTCACTCCAATATGTATTTGCTGGTGGGTTAAGAAGTGTCCCTTCTGACCAAAGCTTTTACCACACTCAGTACAGTTAAATGGTTTCCTTCCAGTGTGGATGTGCTCTGGGTGAGATCGCTGCTGTGATTTCAAAGTCTCAGGAACCCTGAGGAATATCCCACATACATCACATTCACATCTTTCTGCTGTTGTCTGGTTTCTCTGCTCTTTTTCACAATGTATAATAGTACTTTGTTCACAGGGAGCAGAATGTCCTGTTGAATTTCTTTGCTTTATTTTGATGTATTGACTGCTGCAGTTTTCCCCCCACTCCGAATAGGAAGTAGCATTCTCTGCATCTCCTTCTGATAACATCTTGTTCCCTTCTGGATTGCTACTGAGCTCCCAGTGAAGAGTCTCTGTATTATCATATCTGGGATTATCATTTTCTAGATAAAAAGTAAACATTAGGCATTACTCTATGAGAAGGACAGGTTATTGAACTCCGTAATACAATATCATTTGTGTTTTCTTACTGTATTGCTATTCTGAAGAAGACACAGTCTGAAAGTTTTATTAGCATTGTGTCCTAACCCTGGCCTGTAACATTGTCTTGTCCTATTGCATGTGAAAGAAAGGGAGGATGCAGAAATGTTTTCTGTTTCTGATGATCGTGGAGGACGATTTTCAAAAATTACAATACACAAAAAACCCTTGAAATCAACTTCACATATACAAACAAACAACTGCAAATTAGATGGCAGAAAAATTGTGTAAGTGGGTTAAAAATAAGTGGCTACAGCATTGCCCCTTCTCAATTCAAGAATGTCTGCTATCATCATAGTCCATTCACCACTAGTGCAGCATTGGAATTACAGAAATTCAAATCTTTTTTTTTATATTTTATTAGAATTTTGTACAGAACAATTCCATTGATACAGTAACATGTTCCAGAAAGCAGTTCAAATAACAAAGCAGGTATCATTTGATAATTCAAATCTTTTTAAAGGAATAAATATTTCCCTTCCAACCCTTTACACCACTTGCGTCAATCCCGTATAAGATTTACGCACCCCTGAAGAACTGACTGTTGTTTGATCTCCTACTTGGTTACTCTTCAAGTTAAGTTTATAAACTACTTATTGTTTTCACTATATTAACACTATGTTTACCCAATTCTCCCTTGCTCTCTTGTCCCAAATTGCAACACCCTGTTTTTTGTAACTTCCTCCTATTCATTTGGTTATCCCCTGTTATGCTGTAAACCGGTACGATAAGATTTATCTTGAGCATCGGTATATTAAAAGATTCTAAATAAATAAAATAAATAAGAATGTAAACATGCTCATGTATCCAAGGCAAAGTCGAAAGAAGTCCCCAAATCTTGAAATGTGGACTTTGCCTTGAATAATGGGCTAAGTGTTCATGAGCTTATCTTCATTCTTATTTAATTCTTTGGAAAGACTTAAAAAAAAAAAAAAGGGGGACGGGACTCCCCGTGAAGCAGCCGGACAGCCCGCACAACTTACTACTGCTAAGTACTGAAAATATTAAAAAAAAAAAAAAAGATAGGAGGGGTTATAGGTGTCAGGGAAGATAGGGGAAAAGTCAGGCAGGGGGTTTAGGTTCCGCTCATTTATTGGAATGGACTGGGAGGGAACTGGGGAAAGGCCCCATTGCATCGCTGCGCACATAAACTAAAATCCCTGGCACCCGCACGCACAGATATAAAAATCCACTACCCACACGCCCGATTTTGTAACATGCGCTTGTCGGTGCGTGCATGTTATAAAATCAGCACGCACATGGATGCCCACACAGTTCTTTTACAATGTACATTTTATGTTTCAATGCCTAGAGATGGTGGCTTCCGTATGTTTGGTGGGGCCCCATGCATTCAAACGTAAGAAAGAAGTCAGAGGTGGCAGCAGGTGGGGTATGAAGTGCTGCTCTCCTCCTGCTAGGGAAATGGGGAAGAGCATTGAGCCAGGGCTGCACCTACTGTAGCACACAGGACTTTCCCACAGTGCACCAGTAAAGAAGCTCTGTCTATGACTGGTGTCTGTAACGGAAACCCTGCAAGGGATTACAGAGATCTCCAGAGGAGCTTGTGAAGGGGTCTCTGCAGTTCCCAGCTGCTCCTTCCACTCCTCATCTCAGTAGTTTTACCCCGGTCCCTCTTATTCTTGGACTCACCTGAGCAGCTGCTTCTCCCAGTTTCTCTTTCCTCTGATCCTGGCTCATCCCTGATGTACGGCTCTTCCCCTCGTTCAATGTGGGATATGATATCAGGGGTGACAGTCAGAGAGCCTGTTCCTGGGATAAGAACAATGAATTAGATTTCTCATCATCACTCTGGGTGCGATGCCTCCCGAGTAGAAAACTTTTCAGCACTAAGATATTGATCTGCCAAAGTGAACAAAAATATCCAAATCCTCAATTACATACGGCCCTGAATGTCCCAGGAATATCACATACAGCCCTCTGTTCATCTCTTCAGTCCCCACTACGAATAGCGCAATATATTAGCAGCCTCATAATATACACGAGGCTCATTATCCGTTATTTAGGTAGAATAGGCAAGGCCGTACCCAAGAGGTCTAACATCAGAGGTCCCCAAATTCATTCCTAGAGGGCCACAACCCAATCAGGTTTTCAGGATTTCCACAATGAATATGCATGAGATCTATTTGCATGCTCTTCATCTATTGTATGCCAATACTTCTCATGCCCTGTTTGACGTAATCCTGAAAGCCTGGCACTTTTCATCTTCCTTAACCTCCCATCCTCACAGAACCATCTTGTGCCAAGGATCCTACACACATGCTCTCCTTGGTATGTCCAAATGTGATCTCAGAGTCTAGGCACTAGGTGTCACTGTAGAGCAATGATACAGGCTTCCCTCCCCTGCGGGCTGAGTGCTGCGGCTTACAGCCAAGTGCATTGTGCAACAAAGCAGCAAACCACAACCTGTAGTATACAATACCACCCTTCCTCAGGTCCCTCAACATTAGCTACTTCTCAAACTGCCCCCAAGCATTCATAGCTTCTCTCCATCAGATTTCAGCCCCTTCTCCCCTCGCTTTCTGCATTCACCCCTCTTCTATGCCCACAAATCATTCCTGCCTGACTGGAGCTCTGGCTGAATCCCTCCTCAGCTGGAGCAGACACCACACAGCAGAGAAGACAGGAGGGGGAAGGGCTGGGGCAGGGGACAGAAGTTATTCTCTACTCTTTACTACTGCTGTGTGAGCTCCAATACAGCTCCTAACCTCCTATCATCTGCAGTGCAGCCTGGTTGCTATGGGTACAAAAGGGAGGGGCTGAAGCAAGGAGATCCAGGACACTGTCCAATGGAGACAGGATCGTGCTGGGCTTAACACCATCAAGGCAGAGAAAATGCAGCACACTAGTTGAGATGCACTGACTTAGAACACCAATGTACTCCCACTGGGAGAAAAAGAACAAACCTAACACTTATTTAATGTGGACTTGTTTTGGAAAGTGTTACTAAATATTATTTCCTCTCTTATTTCTCATGTAATACTAAACTCTCCTTGGTTCTTTTATTCATGTATACAGTAGGCTTAAAATGCCAATAAAGAAATTTAAAAAAAAATTTCTCAGTAAAAGAATAGGTAATAGCAGCAAGTTTGAGGCATTCATAATTAAAAATGTCCCTTACCCAGGGAGCTGAGCATCTGATAATTCTCCTTCATCACATCTTTGTAAAATGCCTTCTGCCATTCTTCTAAACCCTCCCACTGCTCCTGGGAGAAATAGACAGCGATGTCCTCAAAGGATACTGGGACCTGAAACACAAACCAGAAACACACTCAGCACCTTCTGCATCTCATCCATCAGGAGCCCTCCCAGTGCTGGGGCTCAGCAGGGCAGGGGGAGAGTCTTCAGAGTGCAAATAAGACATAGTATATAACAGACCCAGAGCAGGATTTTATGAGTAAGAAACCAGTTATACACAGAGCATGGGACATAAAATCTCATTTTGTTGGACTCCTGATTTTTCTCCTTACACTCAGGAAGGGCCCAAAGTGTCTTTTTTATTCCCCAGGTCTGCTTAGTGGCCTATTAAAGTCAGGTCTGACTTAGCAGTGTTTGTGCAGAACAAGCAGGAAGTTGGATGCAATCTCCTACCTGACCAGAAGCTCCTGCAGGCATTTTCCTCTTTGCGTTTGCTGCTTTCAGGATTAAAAAAAGAATTGGGGGCTCTTTCTCGGGCTGGAAAGAGCTGAGTTTTTGTCTTTTGCAGTGCAGCTCGAGGGTTGCTACAGAGGCATACGAAGAGTGTGGTTTCTTTGTAGGTCGCTCTTAAGTCTGCAGCACATGGCAGTTCCTCTTCCTGCTGGGCGCAGCCTGATGACATCACAGAGAAGGGGAGGAGCTTTACACTGAACACTGTCGCTATGGGGTGGAGACTTTTCTCGTTCTTTATGAACAATCATTGACTCAGGCAGTCAGGCTTGTATCTGGGCTTTTAGATAAGATTACCGAATCACACTCTGCTCCCCCTCCTTTTCCTTGCTTGCATTAGCAGTTTACATTCAGGCCAGTGCCGAGCGCACTGTTAACCCGCGATTGGACGAGCGTTTTCGACGCGCTAGCATTACCCCTTATTCAGTAAGGGGTCGAAAACGCGCGTCCAATCCCCCCGAACCTAATAGCGCCCGCAACATGCAAATGCATGTTGATGGCCCTATTAAGTATTCCCGTGCGATTCAGAAAGGAAAATGTGCAGCCAAGCCACACATTTTACTTTCAGAAATTAGCGCTTACCCAAAGGTAGGCGCTAATTTCTTCGGGCACCGGGAAAGTGCACAGAAAAGCAGTAAAAACTGCTTTTCTGTGCACCCTCCAACTTAATATCATGGCAATATTAAGTCGGAGGTCCCAAAAGTTACAAAAAGTTAAAAAAAAAATTTGAAGTTGGCCCGCGGCTCGCAGGTTGAAAATCGGACGCTCAATTTTGCCAGCGTCCAGTTTCTGAACCCATGGCTGTCAGCGGGTTTGAGAACCGACGCTGTCAAAATTGAGCGTCGGCTGTCAAACCTGCTGACAGCCGACGCTTCTGTCCAAAAAGAGGCGCTAGGGACGCGCTAGTGTCCCTAGCGCCTCTTTTTACCTCTTTTTACCGCCGGCCCTAATTTGAATACTGAATCGAGTTTGTCTGCTCTCCCGCGGACTTTACTGTATCGGCCCTACAGTAAGGGGTAATAGCGCATGGAAAAAGCGCGGCCAACCCCCCCTCCCCCTCCCCCGAAACTAATAGCGCTCATCACATACAAATACATGTTGATGAGCCTATTAGGTATTCACCCACAATACAGAAGCAAAATGTGCAGAAATTAACTCCTGCCAAAGGAGTTAATTTCAGACTGCACCGGGCAAGTGTACTGCTTTTCTGTACACCCTCTGACTTAATATCATAGCGATATTAAGTCGGAGGCTCCAAAAATAAAAAAAAGAAAAATCTTTAAAAAAGAAAATATATATATATGCCCGCGGCCCACGGGTTGGAAAACGGGCGCTCAATTTTGCCGGCGTCCATTTTCTGAACCCATGGCTGTCAGCAGGTTTGACAATTAATGTTTTGGTTTGGTTTTTTTTACTTTGTAGTTTCAGCGCTGTTACAGTTGACTACTGTGCATTTTGCGTACTTTAATCTGTCAGCTTCCTGCAGTCAGCACACACTGTTTTGGCTGTTAGGGATAGAGGGGAATGCATTAGATGGGAACCATTTTATATATAGTGGGGAGTGGGGCCCTAACACAATTATTCACGGTTTCCTCAAGCTCCTAGTAGGGCTAGTTTGTGATGGTGGTTGTAATGTGTTCATTGGGGATAATTTGGGTCTGAGGATAGGAAGAGAAGATGAAACGGGGATTCGGGGGGGAGGGGGAAAGGAAATTGCGACCCTGTACTGCGAAAATTATTACGAATAAATAAAGTAGGTACTAACCGGATTGTAGAGAGAGAGATGGTTGGGCCTTAGGGTGGGGAGCCCTGGCTAATTGGTTGCAAGAGGCAGGAACTTGGTGCATTCGTACAGCAGTAATTTTCGCTGTATTACATGGAATGTAGGGGCATTGGATCAGGGGTAAAGAGGTATAAAGTTTTACCCGCCCTGCAGAAATGGAGAGCACAGGTGGCTTTGATACAAGAAACACGCTTGGATGCCAGGGAACATCAGAAACTATGAGGGCAAGGGGTGGGAAAGGTTTATTCCTCCAAGTCAGGTAGACGAAGGGCTGGAGTGGCAGTTTTGGTGGGGAAGACTGTACCTTGCCAGGAAACTAAAGTCATTTCGAACCAGGTGGGGAGGTATTTGATTGTGGAAGGGAAATTATTGGGGAATCCTAGAGTGTTTTTGTAATATCTATGTCCCGAATGCTTATGACCATTCTTTCTTTCTTTCTGAACCTGGCGCGGCTTCTATTTCCCTATAGTACTTCTTCTTCTCTATTAGGTGGAGACCTAAATTGTAGGGGTGTGCATTCGTTTTGAACGGATTTGTAATCCGCAACTTATTTTTTTCAAACTGAAAAAAAAGGGGGGATGCGCAACGCATCGCGACTTCCAACGTATTCAACATATTTCTGTTGAATACGTTGAACCGCGAGGCGCGCGCTTTTCCTCGCCGCCATTAGCTGCGAGCTCAGAGCCCCGGATTACCACAAAATGGCGGTGCCCCTGCGGTAACCATGCCAACCTGTCTGACCCTTTCCTGTGAATCGCAGTGACTCACAGAAAAGGGTCGGACAGGTCGGCATGGATACCGGAACGCAGCATATCCGCACTGACATTTGATGAGCAGCACTGAATGCAGCCAATCGCGCTGTCATTCAGTGCTCTCTGTGCATTTTACTGACAAGCCAGCAGTATATAAACAGCAGCACGAGGAGCCACGCACTTATTTCCAGCGATTCTGTGGGGAGGTGGGCTGGCAGGCAGAAGCAGAAGCAGAAGCAGAACCAGAACCAGAAGTGATAGAGAACACAGAACAGATACTAGGCTAGGCTTAGGCTAGCAAAGGAAAGAAAAATATTCCTTGTCTTGCTTTAGTGCCAGGGGTCAGCTACAGTCACTAGTATTCCTGTTTCTTTCAAGCAGTCTAGTGGTCTAGTCAGCTAGCACTGACCACTATTTACCATTGAGGGTGTTGGACTGGCTTGGAGAGAGATATTATTTTCAATGTCATCCATGTTTCTGGAGTGACAAAAATTCCTGCTTTATTAAATTCCAATTACTTAGTCTGTCAGTGCAGTGGGCATTTTTAACAGACTGAACATTGTTCTTGAGTGGGTCTGTTCATTTGTGCATTTTAAACAGACTGAACATTGTCCTTGAGTGGGTCTGTGCATCTGGGCATTTTAAACAGACTGAACATTGTCCTTGAGTGGGGCTGTGCATCTGGGCATTTTAAACAGACTGAACATTATTATTGTGGGACAGTGGGCAGTGTTACCACTCAGTGACATAAAATCCATAATGTCAGGGAAAGAGAGATGCAAGCGACTTATTGGGACTGGCAGTGGAGGCACCGCAAAAGACACTAGTGCAACACCACCAGTACAGCTAAAAAGGCAACTGTCGCAATCTAAACTCTTTGTAGGGGATGGCAGTTCCATGGCAAAAAAACCGAAATCGGACCATGATACTTCGCCATCGCCACCACTTGTTTCTGGCCCTGTAGTTTTGGAGGAGAGGGAAGGGGAGGCAGAGTCATACCCAACAAAATTTAGACACCCAAGAGCAGCAGGGGGACAGAAGTCTCGACTAAGACTTAGCGGTCACAAGGTAGCGCTGGCACTGTTAGCTTCTGATTCAGAAGAAGAATCTTCTTGGGTGGGATTCTCATCAGAAACGGAAGAAGTAATAGCTGACGAATCTTCGGTAGAATCAGTTAGTCCTGTCTTAGCCTCCACCTCCAGAATTGTGCAGCAGGGGCCCGGGAGAGATTACAGTGATATCGAGGAGGAGGAGGAAGAGCTGTCAGAAGGGAGACAGAGGGTGACTGGTGCCCCCTCTGGCATTGCTTCTCAGGGTGCACCCACTAGTACCTCAACTCCAGTGCCAGCATCCACCCCAAAGGTGTCACAGAGAGGAGGATCACAAAAGAAATCTCCGATCTGGAAACATTTTAAAGTGACAGAAGACCTGCGTTATGCTCGGTGTAATTACTGTGCCAGGGATATTAGCAGAGGCAAGCAAATGGGACATCTATCAAATTTTGGCATGAACCATCATATGAAGAGGCAACACCCAACAAGATTACTGCCATCTGGGGATGGTGGCAGTTTCAGTCAGGGGACCCCTTCCAAGCAGTGTGCAGTGGTAGGAAAGCAGCAGAGTCAGCCCACGCCCTCATACCCTTCTAGCAGTCAGGCAGCAGGCCAGCAACCCACTGACATGTGGCAGAAGTGACAATCCACCATGGAGGAAATGGGGTGGAGTGTGGTAACGCTATCCCGGGGTAGGAGGCAGGCAGCCTCAAAAGTTGTAACCAGGAGCATTGGGGAAATGATTGCCCTTGATGACCAGCCCTTGCAGCTAGTGCAGAATGTGGGTTTCAAGCGTTTCTTGAAGGTTGTACTTCCAAATTACAAAATCCCGTGCAGAACCACATTTAGTAGAAAGTTCATCCCCAGCCTGTACAAGCAGTGTCGCAGTCGCTTGCAAGCACTGCTAGGTAAGGCAGACGGAAGAGTGCATTTCACCTGCGATATCTGGACCGCCATGAACGCTGCACACTCTTACCTCTCTCTGACAGCACACTGGTGGGACATGGCAGAGGCAGGGGCAGCCAGCAGCTCTATTACTGAAGAAGTATCAGGGTGGAGGTGGGCTTTACTGCACACCCACCTGACGGACCAGGCCCATACCGCTGCCAATATTCTAGCATGCATCAGAAAGATGCTGGAGGGCTGGCAACTACACCAGCGAGACAGGAAAACGCGGGCAGGGTTTTTTGTCACAGACAACGGTGCAAACATGGTTAAGGCAATAAGCGATGGGCGGTTTAAGAACATCCGATGTTTTGCACACACTCTGCATCTGGTAGTGAAGTCAGCTCTGGGCTTGGAGTCCAAGGACAAGGAGAATGAATACCTGCATAGGTTAATAGAGAAGTGCAGGAACATAGCAGCACACTTCCACAAAAGTGTCAAGGCGGGGCAGGTTCTCCGACAAAAGCAGACTGATTTGGATATGCCTCAGAAGCGTCTCATTCAAGACATTACCACCCGGTGAAATTCCACCTTTATGATGCTGGAGAGGTTACTGGAGCTGCAGACACCCCTTCATGAACTTTCTGGTACAATAGACATAGGTGTGCAGAATCCCCTAGGGCATCACGATTGGTTAGTCATGAGTCAGCTGGTAAAAATCCTGCAGCCCTTCAAGGATGTCACGGAGGAGCTGAGTTCCAGAAGTGCCACCTTGGCTGACATCATCCCTATAGTTAAATTCCTGGATGACCATTTGGAGGCCTTTAAACGGCAAGAGGGAATGACTGCTGAGGTGCTGCAGTGTGTGGATGTTTTGCAGCAGCAGGTGAAAGACAGATTACGGCCTTTAACAGAGGACAGCACATACATGCTCGCCTCTGTCTGTGATCCCCGTGTGAAAGGTAAACTCGCCCTATAGACCAATTGTCTGTCATTTGTGAAGGAGCTGCTGTTAGCTAAGGTCCGTGAACAGGAGCGCCATAGGCGGAGACAGAGTAGGCTTGAAGCAGAGTTGGAAACAGCAGGCACATCACAGAGTTCTGCTGCTAGCCCAGGCAGGAGTAGCACTGTGTCAGTGACAGATAGTACCTCCTCCTCCACGTCAGAATGCCCAAGGCATGTTGGCCATAAAGATTCATCAGTTGTGCAACGGGCGAGAGAGAAAGTAGCTGGATTGAGTGACTCTGAGCCCTCCCAAGCACAGGAGGAGACAGCAGCACAGCTGTCAGTGACACGGTATCTCTCAGAGCCGATAGAGAACATGCAGACAGATCCGCTGGCATATTGGGCACACAAGTCCACTGTCTGGCCACACCTAGCCAAAGTGGCTGAACGATATCTGTCATGTCCACCAACCAGTGTGCCCAGTGAACGTGTCTTTTCAATGACAGGGAATATCATGAGCCCTCACCAAACAAGACTGGCACCAGAGTTGATGGAAATGCTAGTGTTTTTTAAAGTAAACCTGCCTTTGCTTGGCTTTCCAAATTTTCCCTGTGAATGGCAAGATGAATAAAAGCTATTCAAAGCCTTGCAGCAGCTCCAATTGCCTCCTGTGCTCAAGATAATGTAAGCACTGCAGCACATGTTCCTGACATGAATCGCTGTGCCTGACCGTCTACTGTGCAGGCCTTGTGTTACTACCACTGTTTGACCTCGATAGCTGCGCCTGTTCATCCAAGCCTTGTGTTCCTAAAAGTGTTTGACCTCGATTGCTGTGCCTGTTCATCCAGGCCTTGTGTTCCTACTGGTGTTTGATCTCGATTGCTGCGCCTGTTCATCCAGGCCTTGTGTTCCTAAAAGTGTTTGACCTCAATTGCTGTGCCTGTTCATCCAGGCCTTGTGTTCCTACTGGTGTTTGACCTCGATTGCTTTGTCTGTTTATCCAGGCCTTGTGTTCCTAAAAGTGTTTGACCTCGATTGCGGCCCCTGTTCATCCAGGCCTTGTGTTCCTAAAAGTGTTATACCTCGATTGCTTCGCCTGTTCATCCAGGCCTTGTGTCGCTAGATGGGATTGACCTCTGTCCTCGACTGCTGTGCCTGTTCATCCAGGCCTTGTGTTCCTAAAAGTGTTTGACCTCGATTGCTGTGCCTGTTCATCCAGGCCTTGTGTTCCTAAAAGTTTTATACCTCGATTGCTTCGCCTGTTCATCCAGGCCTTGTGTTCCTAGGTGGGATTGACCTCTGTCCTCGACTGCTGTGCCTGTTCATCCAGGCCTTGTGTTCCTAAAAGTGTTTGACCTCGACTGCTGTGCCTGTTCATCCAGGCCTTGTGTTCCTACTGGTGTTTGACCTCGATTGCTGTGCCTGTTCATCCAGGCCTTGTGTCCCTAGGTGGGATTGACCTCTGTCCTCGACTGCTGTGCCTGTTCATCCAGGCCTTGTGTTCCTAAAAGTGTTTGACCTCGACTGCTGTGCCTGTTCATCCAGGCCTTGTGTTCCTACTGGTGTGTCCTCGACTGCTGTGCATATTCATCCAGGCCTTGTGTTCCTAAAAGTGTTTGACCTCGATTGCTGCGCCTGTTCATCCAGGCCTTGTGTTCCTACTGGTGTTTGACCTCGATTGCTCTGCCTGTTCATCCAGGCCTTGTGTTCCTAAAAGTGTTTGACCTCGATTCTGTAAAGCAATTTCTGTGTAAAGCAATTTCTGATCTTGCTGCAATAAAAACTTGAAAAGTAAATTGTTGTTGTGCTTTTGTAATGCCTACAAGAGGCGAACCTAGCAAAGCATTCCAGGGGCGCACTTCAAGAGTTGTAGACAAAACATGAGAAAGCCAGTCCCTTATTAAAATCCAGAACTGGTCCACTACAGGGCATTCCCACCATATATGGTAATATGTGCCAACATGACCACAACCCCGCCAGCATCCCGCTGGGTAAGAAAATCTAAATTTATGCAAGGTCACAGGAGCGTAATGCCATCTGTGCAGCATTTTGTAGCAATTTTCTTGCAAACCGGTAGATATAGAACACTTATGTGTCCATGCATAAATGATATCCCAGTCCTTGTCCTCTAATTGTGTTTGACAATCCAGTTCCAAGGACACTCTGTGCCTGGGCTTGTCAGGTGGTTTACTAGTGAGAAGTGCGTAAATTTTGGATATGGTTCCCCGAATTACTGCGGCATGTTGACAATAATTTTCAAATAGCGTACCTGTCAGGCGGAGAATCCCTTTGCGCAGCCCTCTGTGTACAAAGTGGTATAACTGAGCGTAATGCAAGAAATCAACGCTGGCCAAAGAATACTGTGTGCACTGTGCACATTTGGCTACTGGTGGTCATAAGGGTGCCCTGTTGTAAAACATGGTCTATTCTGGTGATGCCCGACTGCACCCACTGTCTCAAATTCCTCGACATATCAGATGTAGAGTATACCGTGTTAGTAGACAGGTGAGTCAACAAAGAGTATGGCGCCGTGCCCACTAGAGTATCTCTCCATTGTTGCCAACTTGCCATGCCCTAAAGGTGGTGTGTAAAGCGTAAGAAAAGTATTGAGTGGGACCCCAGGACGACCTAGGCTGCCAAGGCAAAGCTGACATGCGAAATGTGCCCAGCAACGATTGCTCCAGTCGTACCCAATGCGGTATGTCCTGGGAGCGATGTAACACAACAAATGCTCGTAATTGAGCTGCACCAAAATACCAAACTAAATTGGGAAGATTCAACCCACAATTAATCTTTGGTTGATACAACGTGGATCTGGCAATCCGAGGGGGACGTTTACGCCAAATGAAGCTGCATAAAATTTGTTGCCATTTTTTAAGCAGGGTGGTGGGCAAAAATATAGGTATAGTAGTGAAGAAGTAAAGAAAGCGAGGTAGGACATTCATTTTAATGATGGCCAGTCAACCCAACCAGGAATGGTGCTGCTGATGCCACTTATTTAGGTCGGCTTGTATAGAACACAGGAGGGGAATCATAATTCAGGGCAAAGAGCTGCTTTGTGTGGGAACCGAGTCGCACCCCCATATATTTCAAGGAAGTTGTTGCCCACTTGAAAGGAAATTGCCGACTGAGGATATGTGTCCATAGGTGGGATTGACCTCTGTGCTCGACTGCTGTGCCTTTTCATCCAGGCCTTGTGTCCCTAGGTGGGATTAACCTCTGTGCTCGACTGCTGTGCCTGTTCATCCTGGCCTTGTGTTCCTAAAAGTCTTTGACCTCGATAGCTGCACCTGTTCATCCAGGCCTTGTGTTCCTCTGGGGATAGGGAAATACCTACAGTACCTGACTGTAATCAAGTATGAAGTGCTGGAAACGTTTTAAAATAAGAATATAAATAAATTTAAAAAAAAAAATTACTATCCGTGTTCATCCAGGCCTTGTGTCCCTAGGTGGGATTGACCTCTGTGCTCGACTGCTGTGCCTGTTCATCCAGGCCTTGTGTTCCTAAAACTGTTTGACCTCGATAGCTGTGCCTGTTCATCCAGGCCTTGTGTTCCTAAAAGTGTTTGACCTCGACTGCTGTGCCTGTTCATCCAGGCCTTGTGTTCCTCTGGGGATAGGGAAATACCTACAGTACCTGAGTGTAATCAAGTATGAAGTGCTGGAAACGTTTTAAAATAAGAATATAAATAAAAAAAAATAAATTACTATCCGTGTTCATCCAGGCCTTGTGTCCCTAGGTGGGATTGACCTCTGTCCTCGACTGCTGTGCCTGTTCATCCAGGCCTTGTGTTCCTAAAACTGTTTGACCTCGATTGCTGTGCCTGTTAATCCAGGCCTTGTGTTCCTAAAAGTGTTTGACCTCGACTGCTGTGCCTGTTCATCCAGGCCTTGTGTTCCTAGAAGTGTTTGACCTCTACGGTACAAAGTCAACATAGGTTGATATTGCAGATTTTGACTTGAGTAGCAGTATTCTTATTTCTGAGAGATCTTCCATTTCCTTTGTCATCAGCTGAAGTGCGTAAGTACAGTCAGAATTCACTAGACGCCAACGATATTCACTGGACGCCAATGTAAACACCGGGTACACCCAACTCTAGGGGTGGACCGGTTCCAGGGAGTCCTTCCCTGCACAAAGGAAAGGGAACTCTCTCCTGGGCCAGCCTGTCTTTCCCCTATCAAAACCACAGGGACCAGACCAGACTACCTCCACTCTGCCAGCCTGTCTTGCCCCTATCAGCTTTCTGCCACTCTGCTTTGCTGCCATACACCAGATGACTCACTTTACTCCTTGTGGTGTTCTTGCCACTCTCATGGTTCCTCAGTGTGTTGGTGCTAGTCTATCTGCTTGCTATGTTCCCCCTTCATTGTGCTGTTGGATGACAATGCCACTTGTCTTGCCGCTTTGCCTGTGGTGCTGCCTTTGATGGTTCATGCATCTGCTATCAGTGCTCTGTTTTGAAGCTGTGGTGTGTTTTTGACATTCTCACTGCTGCTTTGTGCCTCTGTTAAAGCACTCTTGCCACTTCTGGTACCCCTTTGCACCTTTCCAGTGCCTTAGGCTATTCATGCCACTTAGGTGCCACTTTGCCACAGTCTAAGTACCTTGGAGCTCTTTTGTTGTTGTGATGATTGCTCCCCAGAAGTTTCATGAAAATTGATAAGAAAACCCCAATTCTGCAGCCAAAAATAGGCTGGAAATCCTTCCCCCATTGACTTTAATGGAACCGGGAAATGTATGGACAGATCGGCAACTTATGGAATTCTCCATACTTCCATATTGAACGGAATCGACCCTCAACGAAAACGTATCACCGATTCAATGAAAACCTTTTGTCTGCACATCCCTAGTAAGGAACCCCAGGAGGAGTGCTCTCAAATACCTACCCCCCCCCCCCCCCCAACACACACACAGAAGTTCCCCTCCCCAATTTCTTAGGTCCTGGGTTTTTGGGTTTTTTTAGGACATCTTTGGTGAAATTCATGGATCAATTTGAGTGCTTGAATATTGCTGGCGGGTTCCCACAAATTCTCTTCTGAACCATATTCTCTTCCATATTAGGAGCTACCACCCAGGAAAGAGATCTAGATGTCATAGTGGATAACACATTGAAATCGTCGGTTCAGTGTGCTGCAGCAGTCAAAAAAGCAAACAGAATGTTAGGAATTATTAGGAAGGGAATGGTTAATAGAACGGAAAATGTCATAATGTTTCTGTATCGCTCCATGGTGAGACCACACCTTGAATACTGTGTACAATTTTGGTCGCTGCATCTCCCTATGAGGAAAAGCTGAAGAGGTTAGGGCTGTTCAGCTTGGAGAAGAGACGGCTGAGGGGGGATATGATAGAGGTCTTTAAAATCATGAGAGGTGTAAAACGAGTAGATGTGAATCGGTTATTTACACTTTCAGATAATAGAAGGACTAGGGGGCATTCCATGAAGTTAGCAAGTAGCATATTTAAGACTAATTGGAGAAAATTCTTTTTTACTCAACGCACAATTAAACTCTGGAATTTGTTGCCAGAGGATGTGGTTAGTGCAGTTAGTGTAGCTGGGTTTAAAAAAGGATTGGATAAGTTATTGGAGGAGAAGTCCATTAACTGCTATTAATCAAGTTTACTTAGGGAATAGCCACTGCTATTAATTGCATCAGTAGCATGGGATCTTCTTGGTGTTTGGGTACTTGCCAGGTTCTTGTGTCCTGGTATGGCCTCTGGTGGAAACAGGATGCTGGTTTTGATGGACTCTTGGTCTGACCCAGCATAGCAATTTCTTATGTTCTTATGACCATATACTTTCCAAGCAATAAGGTAATAGTGTTTTTCTTCAGCCTTCTAGAATCTAGAATCTCTTTAACCTTGTATCGGGTAACCTCTTTCACAGCCATGGTAGAGGGTCATGAATGTGGCCTGGAGGGCCAGGACAGGGTCACTGGTCCAAAACCCTTATTTCTGCTGAATACAAGTGACCAGACCTGGAATGGCATGTAAAACTGCCAAGTCAATGAACTCGGAAAACTATTACAATAAGAGGATCCTCATACTGTGTGATGGATGGTAAGGTCAGACAGACATTTAATCTGATTTACGGTATAGCAGGTGAATGTACCTTTGATCAATTGGAGTTTAAGATAGCAAAATCTGGATGGCAGGTTGAGTGAAGTCAGGCAGCAAATGATATAATCCAGTAACCTGCCCAAGGGTCGAGCAGGAAGCAATCCAGGAGTCCAATACCAATCCAAGGTCAGTATCCATTGAATCCAGCAACACAGACAAGCAATAAAAACAAGGCAGTCAGCATGACAAGAACTCCACAGAAGGCAGGCAAGAAGGAAACCAAGGACCAGGGAAAAAGAAAGCAGGCATGGGAACAACAGACCAATGGGGAACCAACAAGAAAGACACAACAGCAACACGCATTGAGAAGCAGGAACTCAGGGGACCTGTTGCCGAGGCAAGGAATGCCAGGAGGAGTGCTCTCAAATACCAGCAGGTGGGTGACATCTTCCGGCGACTCCTGAAGATTCGTGCCAATGTACGCATGCACTTATAGTGTGCACTGACAGAGTCTTGAAGTGTGCACGTAGTGACAGCGTTCTCTCATGACACGGAGGCAGTGCACCAGGAGTTCTGCTGCTTGGGGGGCAAGAGTCTCTGCTGGTGAGTCCTAACAACAACTTAATCCACTATCCAGTCCAAGGATCATGGCAGGCAGAAGACAACATAATTCAGTATGCAGTACAAAGGTCAAGGCCGGCAAAAGACAATGTAATCCAGTATCCAATCCAAAATTTCAGGCAGGCAGAAGACAATGCGAACCAGTATCCAATCCAAAGGTTGAAGCAGGCAGAAAACAATGTAATCCAGTATCCAGGCCAATACCAAGCCAAGGTCAGGATCCAAGGGACCAGTAGGGACAGACAAGCCAAACCAACAAGAAAGAATGAACAAACAGAACACCACGGAAGGCAGACAAAGGGAAAACCAAGGAACAAGAACACAGGCTCAAGAACAGCCTGACCAAACAGTAAACCAACACAAGGAACATAGGAGCAACACGCACTGAAGAAGCAGGAGCTCAAGGGATTTCTTGCTGAGGCAAAGAACACTAGGAGAAGAGCACTAATATACCCACAGGCTGTTGATGTCATCTTCCAGCAACTCCTAAAGGTTCCTGCCAGTGCATGCATATTATGCTCATACTTGTGTGTGCTCACACCTATAGCATGCAATGGCAGACTCTCAAACTGTGCGCGTAATGCCGGCGGTTTTTGCCAACTTGGAGGAAGAGTAGGCCGGGAGGTCTGATGCTTGGGAGGCAGAAGTCATTGCTGGTGAGTCCCAACATTGGATTATACTCAGCACCTCTGCCAGAGAGAGGGGGGTGGGGTGGGGGGGGGGGAAGCAGCTGTGCAGAGCATGCTGGGATATGGTTACCATGTTATCATCCAGCCAACCTCTGCCAGAGAGGGGGAGCTACAGAGCAGTTGTGTAGTACATGCCGGGATATGATAACTTGAGAACATCTGACCTTTGCCAGAGAGGGAGCAGTAGTATGGAGCAGCTGTGAAGTGCATGCTGGGATTATGGTTACCATAGTAACACCCAGCCCGATCTCTGCCAGAGACAAGGCGCTATAGAGCAGTTGTCCCCAGGGATTCTGCCTTTCTGTGAGATTCCTCTTTAAATTTAGGAGCAATACTTTTAGAGATCCTGAGGACTGCCTCCTTGAATATTAGAGAGAACTCTTGAGTACTATGTGGGATTCTTATTTGAGATGCGGCTACCAGAATTGTACACAGTATTCAAGGTGCGGTCTCACCATGGAGCGATACAGAGGCATTATGACATTTTCCGTTTTATTCACCATTCCCTTCCTAATAATTCCTAACATTCTGTTTGCTTTTTTGACTGCTGCAGCACACTGAACTGACGATTTCAATGTGTTATCCACTATGATGCCTAGATCTCTTTCTTGGGTGGTAGCTCCTAATATGGAACCCAACATTGTATAACTATAGCATGGGTTATTTTTCCCTATAGGCATCACCTTGCACTTCTCCACATTAAATTTCATCTGGCTAATCCTATTGTAATGCATTGGGAGTTAGAAAATGCACCTAAGCTTTAAAACGTGTGTTCGGCCAGGCTGAGCGCACATTTTCAGTTAGGAAGGGGCGGGGGTGGAGGCATCCCTGACAGGCTATCGAGTAAATACTGTTTTTTTTCATAGCGCTGGAAACTTAACTCCAGCCTTGACCCAGGAGTTAAGTTCCCAGTGCTAAGAAAGGCTACTTTTGTATTTTTTTCTGTATTTCAAGTTCTGGTTGTACTTCTTGTCCTGGAATAAAAATTATTTTGAAAAAAAAACAAAAAACGTTGCTCTGGCCAGTTGAAGTCTCTCTGCATCGGGGAGCACTGGTTAATGCTCTCGTTTCCATGGGATTTCCATGTGAGGGTGCTAAGCAGTATTCCCTTATAGAAATGCACATTTTCTGCATGCAGAACTCCTTGCTGCATCAGCAAGTTTTGCACCCAGAAAACATGCACTGAAGTGCAGGCAGAAAGGTGCGTTCAGCTGGTTACACTTTTCTGCATCAGCCGGTGAGTGAAGAGAGAACATGGTGCAGCTCCCTGACTTCTCCCCTGAGGGGGTAGAGAGTGAGATGTGCTTTTGAATTCCAGATCCTCCTCTACCCGGAGGCTAAGCATGTGGTATGTCAGTCCGCCCCATCCCCAAGGCTTAGGATAGCCTGGTAAGTCCAGTTCATAGAGAAGAAACGTGCCTTACCGACCAAGGAGGGTGAGGAAGAGAGTTGCTATAGAGGATAATATTCAGGAAATGGGGAATTAGTGACTATCGGGGGGGGGGGGGGGGGGGAAGAGGATTTGAGAACCACTAAGGATTGTGGTGAAACTTAGATGCTCTAGGACCACTGGGAGGAGATAAGTAGTAGGGATATGTAGGGAAAAATAATTCATTTTCGTTTTTCGGTTTCTTTTCTCCACAAACTTTGGTTCGTGGAATGTTTTATTTGTATGAAAAAAAACCAAATCAAACGTAAAGCCCCCTCCTAAAAAAAAAAAAGACAAAAAAACAAAAATAGGGCCTACCAAGGCCTCCCTCCTAACCAAAAAATACCAGTGCCAGGAGCCCCCCTGACCCTACTTGCCAGGTCTGATGGGGATCTGTCGGCGAGGCTTAAGCCCAACCGAGGCCTCAGCTTTGCATAGGCCGTATCCCGGCCTGGAATCTGGATCCCGATGCTGAGGCCTTGACCTAGACCAGGCCCATCGCTTGGAGGCTGGATCCCAATGCCTGGACCTCATCCTAGCAGGCCTCGGAGGTCCTCTTCCTTCTCTTCCTTCTTCGGCTCTTGAATGTCAACTGACTCCATCCGCTGGGGTAGCACCAGAGTTAATTAACTCCAGCGCATTCCTCCCAGTGGATAGCGCCTTTTTGATATACTGCATTCCTCAGCTTTACCATACATCAAAATGGTGCCATCTACTAGGACTCAACCTCTATGCCGGGCTGCAGCATCAGGCCCAGGCTGAGGCCCCAGCATAGAGGCTCTGGGGCCCGAGCATCAGGCCTGGGTCTGGATCGAAGACCTGGCCTTTGTCAGATATCCGATGGATCAGGTAAGTTTTAAAATTTTTCTGGGGTCTTGGCTGAGGCTTTTGCAGCAGCCCAGATCTAGGCCAAGACCCCGGCATCATGCTCAGGCCTAGTCCGTGGTCCCCGCTTTGGGACACGGCCTATGCCCTAGATGAGGTCCTGGCCTCGGGCTGATACATTCTTTAAAAAAAAAAAGGACTGAATAAGTTTCATTTTATTCAGGGGTCCCCAGTTCATTTCAGAAGTCCCTGAATTAAACATATTGCCCCTAGACATCATATTTTGAGATTTTGATTTAAACAAATGTGCATCCTTACTAAGTGCCACTGGAGGAATCATGGGGTGGAGTTGGGGGCTTGGGAAGGAAAAGGAGGGTAGAGAGAAAGGCCCTATTTCCCTACTCTCCTCCGTACATCATTCATCCTCCATCCGCTGCTCCCAACAGTGTTCTAACACCCCCTCAACAGTTGTCCTTCACCCACAAGTGCTTACTAAGCACTGGTAGATGAAAAATGGTTGGGGTCTGAGCACTGGTATGGGCTGGAGATGAAGCATCACTGGGAAATGGAGGAGGAAGAGTGTTCCCAGGTGTGAGAGAGTGTTTCTGTTTATGAGAGAGAGTTCGTCCCCAGTCATGGTCCTGATCCTTCCCTATCCCAGCCTCCAGCCACCACTTATCCCCCTACATACAAATTTCACTGTTTGTGGCTATAAATTAAGCCCTAGTTATACCTCCCTTTCTGTCTGCACCTGAAACTGTTTTGAGAAATGCAAAGAATTTCCCAAAACAATTTACTTTCTTGTGATTCTGCACCTCTGCTGTTTACTTCTTCTACTCTCACATTTATTAGTCATGCAATGTGTGCTAGTGTGAGACCTCTGAGACCAGTAAGGCAACCTTCTAAATACAACCTTAGCCAGAGTTGTCATGCTCAACTTAGAAATTCCTTAGGCTAGGTTTTCCGGATAATCACAATCAATATGCATTAGATAGATTTGCATACAACAGATGTAGCATATGGAAATGAATCTTATGCCTATTCATTATGGATATCCTGAAACAGTTTATTTGTGGTTCTTGAGGCTGGAGTCGGCCACCCTTCTCCCCTAGTACTCTTTTCTGGTCTTTCAGTAACTTTTGTTAAATATGTACACTTTCATTTGTCCTATATATTTATATAAACCTTCCTGCTCAAGTACTTTTATGCTAGAGTCTTCAGTCTGAAAAACGTTTTCAGTTTTCCAATATGGAAAGTTGTCTTTCAGTCCTGTAAGGGATCTTTGATGATTCTTGATCTTTGTCCTCTCAATGGAGATTTTACTCCAGTCTGGTTCCTTGTATGGACTATGAGATATGACTTTTCACTGAATCATTTAGCACACTCAGAATCTGTGATTGGTTTTACACTAGTGTAAAATCTGTATGTGAAGATTTTACCACACTAAATACAGGTACATTGTTTTACTCAAGTATGGATTCTTTGGTGATTTGTGAGATGTCTCTTCTGACTGAAGCCTTTGCCACACTCAGTACATGTAAATGGTTTCACTCCAGAGTGGATTCTCTGGTGAATCCTCACGTTTCCCTTGCAACTAAAGTTTTTACCACATTCAGGACATGTAAATGGTTTCACTCCTGTATGTGTTCGCTGGTGGCTGGCGAGGTGTGCCCGCCGAGTGAAGCTTTTATCACACTCAGTACATGTAAATGGTTTTACCCCAGTATGGACTCTGTGATGACTTGTGAGAGATTCCATGCGATTGAAGCTTTTACCGCATTCAGTACATGTAAATGGTTTTATTCCAGTGTGTATTCTCTGGTGGATTGAGACATGGGCCTTCTGAGTAAAGGTTTTACCACACTCAGTACATTCAAATGGCTTTACTCCAGTGTGGATTCTCTGGTGACTTGTGACGTGTGCCTTCATTCTAAAGCTTTTACCACACACAGTACATGTAAATGGTTTTAGTCCAGTGTGGATGCGTTGGTGGACTCTGAGGTTTGCTTTGCAACTGAAGCTTTTACCACACTCAGTACATGTATATGGCTTTAATCCACTGTGGCTTATATGGTGAACAATAAGGTTTGCCTTGCAACTGAAACTTTTACCACACTCAGTACATGTAAATGGCTTCCTTCCACTGTGGATCCTCTGGTGCCTTCTGTGAGATTCTCTGTTAGTAAAGCTTTCACCACATTCAGAACATTTAAATGGTTTTACCCCAGTGTGGATTCTCTGGTGGCTTGTGAAACATCTCTTCTGACTAAAGCCTTTACCACACTCAGGACATATAAATGGTTTCACTGCCATGTGGATTCTCTGGTGCCTTCTGAGAAATTGGGCATGCCTGAAGCTTTTACTACACTCAGAACATTTAAATGGTTTTAGTCCAGTGTGAATACTCTTGTGTTTTAGGAGATACCTCTTCTGACTAAACCCTTTACCACATGCAGTACATGTAAATGATTTTACTCCACTATGGATTCTCTGGTGGATTGTGAGATATCTCTTCTGACTAAAGCATTTACCACACTCAGTACATATAAATCGTTTTACTCCAATGTGGTTGTTTTGGTGGACTGTGAGGTTTGTCTTGCGACTGAAGCTTTTACCACATTCCATACATGTAAAAGATTTCATTCCAATGTGGGTTCTTTGGTGATTTGAGAGTTTTGTCTTCTGACTGAAACTTTTACCACATTCAGTAGATGTACATTGTCTCTCTCCTTTGTGGATTGTTTGTTGTGGGAGGTCTCTCCTTCTACTGACAATTTTTTCAGACTGAGTAAAGAATGGTCTCGCATCAGTATGCAATTTTATTTGTTTTGAAAAGACTTTTCTCTTACAGAAGCTTTTACTGCATTTATCACTTGAATTTTTCCTCTCTTTTTGATATAATTTTGAATGTTGTGTTAAGTTTTCTTTCTGATTAAAGATTTTGTCATCATCAGTGGAAGAAACTGTTCTCTCTTTGGTGCAATTTTTCTTGTATTTTGTGAGGCTTGCTTTATTGAAGCTTTCTGAATGCTCTGCACTTGTACACAGTCTCTCTCCTTTGTCAATTTTCTGGTGTTGTATTAGTTCTTGCTTACTATTGAAACTTCTCCCACACTCAGAATATGTAAAAGGTATCTCTCCTGTGCATGTTTTCTGTTGTACCTGTAGCTCTTCCTTCTGACTGAAGGTTTTCCCACAGTCTGCAGATGTAGATGGTCTCTCTTCAGTGTGAGATTTATGCTGTGATTTCAGAGTCACAGGATACCCGAGGAGTATCTCACAAACACATCTATCTACTGTTGTCTGGTTTCTCTGCTTTTCCCCTCTGTGTATGATATTTCTGGTACATTGCTCATATGGAGTTGAGTCTCCTGTTAAATTTATTTGCTTTTTTTTAATGGACTGATTCCTGCACTTTTTCCCCCACTCAGAACAGGAAGAAGTCTCCTCTGCATCTCCTTCTGATAACACCTTGCTCCCTTCTGGATTCTCACTGAGCTCCCAGTGATGTGTCTCCGGTTTATCGAATCTGGGATCATAATTTTCTAGATAAAAAAAAGTAAACATTAGGCATTATTGTTGGGGAAGGACAGTTTAATGAGTTCAGTAATACGATAACATTTGCTTTTTCTTGTTGTGTTCTTGCTATGAAAGTTTTACAAGCATTGTGTCCTAACATTGGCCTGTAACACTGCGTCTTGTCCTTGTGAAAGAAAGGGACAGGATGCAGAAATATTTTCTGTTTCTAAGGATCATTGAGTACAATTTTAAATAATTACAAAATACAAAAAAATTGATAATCAACTTCACCTATACAAACAAACAGCACATTAGATGCAGAAAAATTGTGTGGAAAAATTGTGAAAGTGAGTTAGAAATCTTATGAAATGGTAGAAAAATCAGTGACTACAGCATTGCCCCTTCTCAATTCAAGAATGTCTGCTATCATCATAGTCCATTCACCACTAGTGCAACATTGGAATTACAATAATTGAAATCTTTGTAAAGGAATAAGTAAGAATGTAGATATGCTCATGTATCCAAGGTAAAGTCCACATTTCAAGATTTGTGGGACTTCTTTGGACTTTGCTTTGGATACATGAGCTAAGTGTTCATGAGCATATCTACATTCTTATTTCATTCTTTGGAGAGATTTGAATCTGATTTCAATGCTGTACTAGTGGTGAATGGACTATGATCATACCAGGCAGTCTTGAATCGTGAAAGGGCAATGCTGTAGCCACTGATTTTTCTACCATTTCATTTGATTGTCTACTCACTTTCACAATTTTTCACTTTTTTCCCTGTATCTAATTTTAAGACAATTTTCAAAGCCATTTACTCAGGTAAGACAATTTAGATATAAATGGCTCTCTGTAAACTGTTCTCCCTCCGTGTGTATAAATATGTGTGCAAAGATTTAATCACATTGAGCGGAAGCATTGCTAGAGGTGGGTTTAGACTGGGGAAAGACATTTTACAATCTTTGTACATTATTTTCCATTTCAAATGTGCCCGCACTTGGTGCAAGTTCCAAGGATAAAAAGCAGCTGCAGACTTTGTCCCAGGGTGGACAGCATGAAATTTCCCTGTGATCTGCAGTGAGAGAGCCGAGATGGAGGAGTGAGCCTGAAACGCAGAAGAGGTAACCCAGCACAGGAAGGAATATTACAGCTAAAGAGCGGAGGCAAAGGAGAGAGCGACAAGGACTGGAGACAAGAATTACAGGGGAAAATGAAAAGAAATGTATAAAATCATAAAGTAAGAAACTGAAAACATTAACCATGTAATTACATAAATACATTCTAAACAATCAACCCAACATGGCCATGGTTCAGCTAACTTTTGAAATCTCTGAGCAGGCTTTGCCGTGTAGACATCAACCCAACTCTGTGCTCTTCAAGCTGGAAACTTTTTATCTCTTCCCTCTGCAGCTCACAATGACTCAGAAAGCAAAGGACTGTAATCATGGCTGTACTTTCGGAAATAGCCAGAAAACCTGTCTATTCAGCTAGCTCAGGGTGGGGTGGGGCATTCCAGGGCAGAGTTAGCTTTATCCTATGAGTCAAAGGGCCCTGCACAGCTTGCTTCCCTTTGCATTAGCAGGAAGGGCTCTGCCCTGATAACTCTATTAGCCATTGTTCTGAATCTCAGGTAATAGAGCAGCCCCTCTGCTTCCTGCTCCAAACCCTCTCCCTCCCAGGCAACAAACCAGAATGTGTGTTAGGGTGGGGGGTAGGGAGTGGGGAGTGGGGGTGATGAACCTGGCATAGACTAAGAATAATTCTATTTTTGTCTGCATGGATTTTCTTTTACTCACAAGTTTAAAAAATGTTAACATGGGTAAAGAGAATCTACAGGAACAATTATATTTTATCCCACAGGCCATCCATTTGGGATGCTCCATGCACAGTGTTAGGTGGTAGGAAAAATAGTTTCCTACTGTAAGACTACATTAGAGCCCAGCAGTATCTTTTGGGATATCTGCGTAAGCTGTAGCTTCCCAGGAGTAAAAGGACACAGATACGTGCAGTACAGATGGGACACTAGAGAGAGATTCCCTTATGAGGATCTTAAGGTTAACTTTGATCTGCTTACAGTTTCCAATTTAAATACAAAGAATTGAAAAAGTCCCTGCAATGTAGGAAAATTGGTTCTTACCTGCTAATTTTTGTTCCTGTAGTACCACGGATCAGTCCAGGACAGCTGGGTTTTGCCTCCCCACCAGCAGATGGAGACAGAAGAAGACTTTGCGGACTCTGTCCTATACCCCTGAGGTGCCACCTAGTGTCTGCCAGTATGATTCAGTACCCAAGCAGAAAAAACAGATACAAAAAACCATAACTATCAACCATAAAACCACATGTAACAAATAACGAAATGCAGAGAATAAAACTTGCATAGAGAATGATCAGCCACCAGCCGAGCGGACTCTCCATCGTCTTCCTGGGTGGGTCGTCTGGACTGATCCGTGGTACTAGAGGAACGAAAATTAGCAGGTAAGAACCAATTTTCCTTTCCCTGTACGTACCCGGATCAGTCCAGGACAGCTGGGACGTACCAAAGCTATCTCAACCAGGGTGGGACTGAGAGAGTCCCGCTCGGAGCACACTGGCCCCAAAGGAACCGGGCTCTGGAGCCTGGACATCAAGCCGATAATGCCTTGCAAAGGTATGCAGAGACTGCCAGGTGGCCGCCCTACAATTTCCTGTGGCGACACCTGCTGGCACTCCGCCCAAGAGGTCGACTGCGAGCGAGTAGAATGGGCCTTAAGGCCAGAAGGAAGCGGACGACCCTGAACCAGGTAAGCAGAAGAAATCACCTCCTTCAACCATCGGGCAATCGTTGACTTAGATGCCTTCTGCCCTTTTTTGGGCCCACTCTAAAGTACGACGAGGTGGTCCGAAAGTCGAAAACCGTTCGTTACCTCTAAATAGCGTAACAGAGCCCTCTTCACGTCCAACTTCTGCAACTCCTTTGCCTCTGGAGAAGAAGAATCCACCCCCGCAAAGGAAGGAAGTTCCACAGACTGGTTTAAAGTTTACCTGGTAAAACAGCAGGCTGGTCGAGGGTGAGTGGCCGAGACCCCCGGCATCACCCCGAGCCACGGCAGAAATAGGGTCCCCAACCCTCTGCTCTGCAGCCTCGAATACCAGGGGGGATGGTCCCACCAGGACCTGACAACCCCCTGGGAGGCTAGACGCTGCACTACTGGCCTGAAGAAAAGCTTCCTAACTTTTTTTGGGTTTTTTTTAACTAAAGGAACCTGTCCAGATCCCTAACAAACCACCAAAAAGGGCAGCACTAAGCTAAGACAAAAAAAACCCTAACTTAGTACCACCGAGAGACACTAGGCTTTGCACCTCCACCATCTGCTGGAGACAGAAGAATACTGGCAGACACTAGGTGGCACCTCAGGGTATAGGACAGAGTCCGCAAAGTCTTCTTCTGTCTCCATCTGCTGGTAGGGAGGCAAAACCCAGCTGTCCTGGACTGATCCGGGTACGTACAGGGAATTTAAAGATGGAAGATGGACCCCACACCTAATTTTCTAGAGTCCTTGATTAGTGGGAAGGATCATAAGAGGAGGACAGCAGCAGCCATCTATAAGGGAAGGATTATGGGAAAATGCCCTCAGTATTTCTTTCTGCCCCTGGCATTCTGAACTGATTTGTTTGCATCAAAAAACAGAGATTTCTTCTTTTCTCTCATACAATTCATCCTTAGTGTAACCCATACTGTTGGAGAGCTTGGGGACATTATGGTGCACATTTACATGCAGGGGGAATGTGTTCTAAGATCCAGGACTTTTGGAGCTGTGTTTTCCTGGAGCTGTCTCAAGTCACTGGGGAATAATTGGATATGTCACCAGGACTGGGCCCACGAGACTTATGGGGGAGGGGGAAGAGAGAGAGAATACCGTACCTAAAAGGATAAAAGCTGTCCCCACAAATGTGGTTAGCCACAACAGAAAATCTAGCCAGTTTTTGGAAATCTGCATCTTCCATGGCAAATGAGTTTGAATGCAGATTTTTTAAACATTCCTATGCTCCTGAGATTTGTGATGGAAAAGAGATCCATGTATTTTGGAGAGCACTGGGTAGCCAAGTGATGTGGATTTTTATTTTAGAAAGTTTGCAATGTTTGGCTTGTCAGTGTTACTGTCTGATTGATTAAACAATCTTTATTTCTTGTACAATCTACAAGATATTCTGCAGATGGCTTCTGATTACAATGAGCAGAATTATTCCATAATATTTCTAATAAATGCTGAAAGCAATGTAGCAACATAGGTCAGTTGTGCTGGCATTGTCCATAGGTGAAAGCACTTTGGAAATTGATACAACAAAATTAAACACAGTATTGGTCCATTTACAGTGAATCTGTCATTCTTCCAGGGAACAGGTGCACACCATAACTTAGCACAGTGGTTCCCAACCCTGTCCTGGGGACTCCCCAACCAGTCAGGTTTTCAGGCAGTGCATGCAAATTTTCTCTCATGCATATTCATTGTGGATATCCTGAAAACCCGACTGGGTGGGGGGTCCCCAGGTCAGGGTTGGGAACCACTGACTTAGCAAATCATTCCTTAATGGCTGCTAGATGCAGTTGTGTCTTATCTGAAATAAGATCTTTTCTTCCATATGGGATTTGTTTAGTAAATTATAGGATGTGTATAATGTGGTAATAATTAGATAATTGCACAGTGGAAGTGCTGCGCTCAGGGGTGGACCCTTGTCCTGAGGCAGTGGAGAACTGCCTCCTAATAGGGACCAGGATGCAACTGCCCCCAGGGGACGCAGCACTGGAGGAGACAGAGGCTAGGAAGAGCTTCACCACTGGAAGCCCGAGGCGCTCCCAGGAGGAGCTCGAAGGGACCTAGGCCGCTTGGACTTAGGTGAGCCTCGCAGGTTCTCCTGGGAGAATGGAAGTCCGGCGTGCCCACAGGCAGAAAGGGAGCACAGTCAGGTTCGAAATTGGAGGACCAGAAGAGCGTAGGTGATGACAAGGCTAGGAACAGAGCCAGAATCTAGCGACGTGGTCAAGTAGGCAGAGGTCAAAGTCCGGGAGTCAGTCTGAGGAGTAGTCAGCAAAGCAGAGGTCAGGTTCCGGAGGTCAGACGAGGTCACAGGCAGGCCGAGGTCAAAAGGCAGGCAGCAGGCAGGCAGGTCGAGGAGCAGACTGGAGTCAGAAGGCAGGCAGCAGGTAGGCAGGTCAAGGAACAAGCCAAGGTCAGTACCAATAAGATAATCCCCTATGAGGAAAGGCTGAAGAGGTTAAGGATGTTCAGCTTGGAGAAAAGACGGCTGAGGGGGGGGGGGGTATGATAGAGGTCTTTAAGATCATGAGAGGTCTTGAACGAGTAGATGTTACTCGGTTATTTACACTTTCGAATAATAAAAGGACTAGGGGGCATTCCATGAAGTTAGCAAGTAGCACATTTAAGACTAATCGGAGAAAATTCTTTTTCACTCAACGCACAATAAAGCTCTGGAATTTGTTGCCAAAGGATGTGGTTAGTGCAGTTAGTGTAGCTGGGTTCAAAAAAGGTTTGGATAAGTTCTTGGAGGAGAAGTCCATTAACGGCTATTAATCAAGTTTACTTAGGGAATAGCCACTGCTATTAATTGCATCAGTAGCATGGGATCCTCTTAGTGTTTGGGTAATTGCCAGGTTCCTGTGGCCTGGTTTGGCCTCTGTTGGAAACAGGATGCTGGGCTTGATGGACCCTTGGTCTGACCCAGCATGGCAATTTCTTATGTTCTTATTTATTTATTTGGAACTTTTAGATACTGACATTCATGTGCAAAATTACATATCAGATCGATTTAATTACATATCAGATCGGCTTTTCTTTTCCTGCTGATCATTTACATAGGAACAGAGGAAAGTCTTCAGAGTCTGATTGGTCCTTTCAGCTTGACCATTGGTCTGTGGATGATAGGCCGATGTATAGCTTAAGGAAATGTTAAACTTCTTACATAGGGAACGCCAATATTTGGCAGCAAACTGTGGTCTCCGATCGGAAATAATCTCCATGAAGGCGAAAAATGTTCTTCAGAAACAGCTTTGCCAATTCCAGGGCCGAAGGAAGGCCCGGCAGAGGAATGAAGTGACCCATTTTCGAAAAACGGTCGATGGTGACCCAAATCACGGTATTGTTCTGGGAAGGAGGCAGGTCCGTAATAAAGTTAGTCGAGATGCTGACCATGGCTCGGTAGGTGCTGGGAGTGGTTGAAGTAAGCCCCAAGGCTTTCCAGTAGGCAGTTTCTTTTGGGCACAGATGGGACATGGGTCCACATAGTTTCAGGAGTCTTGCACCATATTGGGCCACCAGAGGTGTCTTCATAACATCTCTAAGGTCCGGGCACGACCCAGATGGCCTGCCAACTTGGAATCATGAGCCCATTTCAGAACTCGTTCACGTAGTCTACGTGGATCGACGGTTTTCCCAGTAGGAACTGTAGTGGTCACAGCAAGGGATATACAGGCAGGATCAGTGATGAAACTAGGAAATTCAGGGACATCTTCAGGTTCAAATGATCTGGATAGCTCTTCAGTGCGGAGGTTCTTGGAACCAGGGCGGAAACAGAGAACGAAGTTAAATCATTTGAAGAAAAGTGCTCATTGGGCTTGGCGAGGGTTCAGGAGTTGAGCCTCTTTAAGGTGCTCAAGATTCTTATGGTCAGTGAAGATGGTAAACTTGTGTTACACCCCTTCCAACCAGGGGCGCCACTCTTGAAGCGCCAATTTGACTGTGAGGAGTTCACAGTCACCAATGGTATAACGCTGTTCCATAGGAGAAAACTTATATGAATAGAAAGAGCAGGGAATCAGTTTACCCTTGGAGGAAAACTGGCTCAATACGGCTCCTACGCCGATTGCAGAGGCGTCGACCTCTATGATGAATGGACGTTTAGGGTCCGGATGCTGCAGGCAAGGGCCAGAACAGAAAGTCTCCTTGATCGTCTGAAAGGCGGCTAATGCTTTGGGTGTCCACACCCGAGTGTTGGCCCCTTTCCTAGTCATCGCGGTGAGCGGGGCAACCAGAGAAGAATAATTAGCAATGACGCTCCGGTAATAATTGGTAAAGCCAAGAAACCATTGTAAGGCACAGAGGCCTACTGGCTGGGGCCAGTTGCGGATCCCCTGGACCTTCTCAGGATCCATAGAAAATCCTCGGTCAGAAATGATATACCCTAGGAAGGGTAAGCGATTATGCTCAAACAGGCATTTTTCCAGCTTGGCATACAAATGGTTCTCTCTCAGGTGTTGGAGGACGATCCGAATGTGATCTCGATGAGATTCAAGGTCTTTAGAATAGATCAGGATGTCGTCAAAGTATACGACTAAGAAGGAATACAGAAGATCTCAGAAGATTACCCATTTGCTCAAGCATACTATGTTTCCCCGAGGCTTAGGCCTCTTTTCCCATTCATATTATTATTAAACTTACTCTTTTTAATATTATGTTATATCTACCACATTATATGGTAGTGTATTCCCTTATATTGCTAAAGTTTTCACATATCTGTCTTATTTCCCCGCACATTCCTTGTTCCAATGTTACATTTCCCCACACTGTTTTATTTCCCCGAACGTTCTTTGTTCCTATGTTTCATTGTATACGCCTCCCGGCGACTGTTTTCAGTTCCATGTAAACCGGTGCGATATGTATCCTGTACAGGAGCATCGGTATAGAAAAGTTAAAAATAAATAAATAAATAAATAAGATTTCGTTCATAAGGTGTTGAAAGACTGCTGGGACATTGCATAGCCCAAAGGGCATCACAGTATATTCGTAGTGACCATCCCTTGTATTAAATGCGGTTTTCCAAATATCATCAGGTTGAATGCATACCAATTTGTACGCACCCCTCAGATCCAACTTGGAGAAGATCCGCGCCCCTTCAAGGCAATCGAACAGTTCACTAATGAGGGGCAGCGGGTACCGGTCTTTGCAGGTTATGGTGTTGAGCCACCTGTAATCAATACAAGGGCGTAGACCGCCGTCCTTTTTCTTAATGAAGAAGAACCCCGCGCCTGCAGGGGAGTCAGATGGACGGATGAATCCTTTTTCTAGATTCTCCTTAATAAACTCAGACAAAGCTTGAGTCTCAGGTTGAGACAATGGGTAGGTTCTGCCTTTGGCAGGCGTAGTGCCCAGCAGGAGTTCAATAGGACAGTTGAACTTGCTTAACAGAGGCAGGGTATCCGCTTTCTGCTTTGAGAAGTCATCGCTGAAGTCAGTATACTGTGGAGACAAACCAGGTAATGTAACAGACTTCAGGACAGGAACTACTGGAGATACAGAATGCAAACATGTTTTCTGGCATTTGGAGCTCCACTGTACCAACTGCAGGGAATGCCAATCGAACTGGGGTTCGTAGGCCTGGAACCAGGACAACCCCAGGATAACCGGATGGGTTGATCGCTTCAATACATAGAAGGATATCTCTTCCTCGTGGAGAGTGCCCACGGTAAGACAAACAGCCACTGGCTGGTGAGTGATGAGTCCTGGAAGATGATCTCCTTGGATGGAGGCTATGTGAAGACTCACCTCCAAAAGCTGGAGAGGAATGTTCAGGAGCTTGACGATGTCATCCATAATGAAGCTGCTGCTTGCTCCGGTATCAACAAGAGCAGTGGTAGCGAAGGTGTGGGCCTTGATACCCAGGGATACAGGAAGCAAGAGTTTAGGGCCAGTAACAGTTGCGCCCAAGCTCAGGACCCCCGCTGGGCTCAGGCGTTGCAGTTTCCCGGCTGAACCAGGCAGGACTGCAGACGATGTCCAGAAGTGCCACAGTAAAGGCAAAGACCCTCCTTCCACCGACAGAGATGTTCAGTCGGAGAGAAGTACCCACGATTCACCTCCATAGGTTCCACCACGGTGGGGGGTGGTGTTGCTGAAATTTTCACTGGATGATTGGAGGCACTTGTAGGACATGCTATAGGAGAGCGTGGAGCCTTTACTTCTAGGCATCTTTGCCAGAGACGATGATCAATCTTACTGGCAAGGGATATCAGGTCCTCTAGAGATGTGGGAGTCTCACGGATGGAGAGCTCATCTTTGAGAGCACAGGAGAGTCCATCTAGGAAGATGGCTTGCAGACAATCTTCTTGCCACCCAAGCTCTGTGGCCAGAGTCCTAAACTCCACCGTATACTCAGAGAGGGTCCTTGCCCCTTGACAGAGGTGGAGTAAGTTATGGCTGGCAATAGCCTGGCGGCCTGGGTCTCCAAAGGTCTGCTTGAAGACAGCGATGAATTCAGACAACTTGGAAAGGATGGGATCAGAACGTTCCCATAAGGGAGAGGCCCAAGCAAGGGCCTTCCCTTCCAGACGAGACAGGATGAAGGTCACCTTGGTGATTTCCTTAAAAGTGCAAACTGCATGAAACACTGATTAAGAAAGCCATGACAGGAGCGTGGATCCCCATTATATCGAGGAGGTGCAGGAAGTCCCAAAGATGCTTTGGGAAGCATGGTGGCTGAGAGGCCCACAGGGTTGGCCAAAGCTGTATCTTGTAGCTGGGAATGAAGTTCTTCCACCGAAGAGGCCAGCGTTTCCAAACCTTGATGATGTTGTTTAACTATGGCAGCCAAACCCGGTAGGGCCGGGAGGCGGGAGACTCCGCTGAGTCCATGTCTTGGCAACCTGTTGCGCTCGGGAGTGGACCCTTGTCCTGAGGCAGTGAAGAACTGCCTCCTGGTAGGGATCAGGAAGCAACTGCCCCCTGGGGGTGGAGCACTGGAGGAGACAAAGGCCATGAAGAGCTTTACCACTGGAAGCCCGAGGTCCCCCCGGGAGGAGCCCGTAGGGACCTGGATCTCTTGGACTGGTGGGCCTCACAGGGTCTCCTGGGAGAATAGAAGTCCGGCGTGCCCACAGGCAGAAGGGGAGCATGGTCAGGTTCAAAACTGGAGGTCAGATGGAACAAGGAGGACCAGAAGAGTGTAGGTGATGACAAAGCTAGAACAAAGACAGAATCTAGCGGTGTGGTCAAGCAGGCAGAGATCAAAGTCCGGGAGTCAGTCCGAGGAGTAGTCAGCAAAGCAGAGGTCAAGTTCTGGAGGTCAGACGAGGACACAGGCAGGCCGAGGTCAAAAGGCAGGCAGCAGGCAGGAAGGTCAAGGAACGGACTGGAGTCAGAAGGCAGGCAGCAGGCAGGCAGGTCGAGGAACAAGCCAATGTCAGTACCAGTAAGACAGTCCGGAGGTACTACCTGGGGAGACGAACAGACACAGAAGGACGCTGGAGTACTAAGAAACAGGAACAAGAGAACTTGCCAGGTTCTTTTGGGTACTTGCCAGGTTCTTATGGCTTGGATTGGCCACAGTTGGAAACAGGATGCTGGGCTTGATGGACCCTTGGTCTGACCCAGTATGGCATGTCCTTATGTTCTTATAGGAACAGAATTGGAACAGAAGGATCCTGGAACGAGAGTTGGAACAAGACTGGAGCAAGAAACAAACGCAGTGACAACGTAGCACAAACGCCGACCCGATTGCCAAGGCAAGGAAGTACAAGTAGGGACTTCCTTATGACAGGGAATCAATCAGGGCGCGCCATGGAGCTAGGACCCGCCCTTGGCCCTACAAGAGGCTGGGCAGTCCACGCGCGCATAGGGGTATGGCCAAGGATGCCGAGCTCCGGCGTGAGGCCTGGTGCGCAGTGGAAGGCCCGGCGACCGCCGCCACAGGACGCCGGGGCCTGGCAGCGCTTGCAGCTGCCACTAGGGAGACCGACCCGGGACCTGCTGTGGAACCATGAAGGTGAGCAGGCCCATACACGGGCCGGGTGTGGACGGGATGCGAACAAGAAGAAGAAGCTGCAGACTTTCTATAGAGTACAAGAACCCTTTCATAAATTCTCTGGGAAGACCAGAGTTGATTCTACCATTTCATTCTTTTAATATGTATGAAGGGATATCCGTGTGTGTTTATTTGCTTGTTGAACTTGTTCAATTCTTAAAAGATAGTTCATTTGAAAAAGGACAGGAACAAGGAAGTAACATCTTCATACTGAATGGTTCCTGAGGCAAGAGCTCCCCTGTTCAAGATAATAAATCCTCAATTCCTTGTGTCTGCAGAACCTCCTTAATAACTAAAGCTGGTGGCTGGAAGTCAGGATAGCTTCTTTTCATGGTTAACAGAAAGAAATCAATGGATTTATGTTTAAACAATTTTTATTGAGAAATCAATGGATTTAAAGCACTTCTCTTATATCAGAAGCAGCAGCGAGGAGTAAAACAGCATGGCGGAATCTGAAGATCGTGACCTGCCAGAGGAAGACTGCGGTAAGGCTTACGCACTTAGTCTGGGTAAGGGAGAAAATCTTACTCGGGAAGACTTCCAGTCTTGGATTCAAGAGTTTAAGAATGATATTGTTGCTATTAAGAAAGATTCTTGAGATTGTGGAAGAACTGCCTAGCGACCTCTTTGATATAAGGCGGCATGAGGAAGATGTTTAAGCAAGGATAGAAGAGCAGGTGACAACAACGCACTTGCAGAAATTTTAGGAAGAGCTTGAGAAAACTCATTCTCAGATTTAGGACAAATTAGAGGATCTGGAGAACAGATCACGCCAGAGCAAATTGTGCTTTACAGGAATTCTGGAGTCTCCCGATTATGCAGGATGTGACCAAGTAGTTGTAAATATTAGCAAGGCAATATTAGCAGCAAGAGAAGGCCCAAAGGTGGATTTAATATCAGGACTGACAGGGCACATCATTCATTGGGCACAATTCAGCGAAATGATCTATACCTTATCACCTGTTTCCATTGCTTCCCTACAAAAGAAAAAGTTCTAGAAGGATGGGAAGCCTAAATTGGGAAGGCCATAATGTGGAGATTTATAAAAGCTTGTCGCTTGTGACTATCTGCAAGCTGGTAAAGATTTTGTGAAATAACAGCTATTCTAATAAAGTAGAACAACACTTGAAGCAAATCGAGAAAATTATTTTTCACTCAAAACACAATAAGCTCTGGAATTTGTTACCAGAAGAAGTGATTAAGGCAGTTAATGTAAATGGGTTTAAAAAGGTTTGGATAAGCTCCTGGTGAAGTCCTTTAACTGCTATTAATCAAACTGAATTAGGGAATATTCGCTGCTATTACTTGTATTAGTAGCTTGGGATCTCTTTAATGTTTAGTACTTGCCAGGTACTTGTGACTTGGATTGGCCACTGTTGGAAACAGGATACTGGGCTTGTTGGACCCTCGGTCTGACCCCGTATAGCATTTCTAATGTTCTTATATTCCAACATTTGGGACCATTGACTGTTCCCATTTGGAGTTGCTATTACTGTAAGCGGGGCCACCTCCAGAATAAAGACCTCAGAGGAAGCTACAAACGTGCCAATGGCAACAAGAACTGCAATGACATTTTCTCAAGAACCTGTCCCTCCTCCTCCACTATCCTAAATGGCAGCAGGTGGTTAAAGTAGGAAGGTGGCTTTGTGGAATTAAGGAGGTTCCTCAGCTTCTAAGGATGCTAACACCTGAATGAAACGAATGCAGTTTTGAGCTTCTTTAAGTATATTTCTATGGTTTCAACTCTATGCCAATAGCTCCCAAATCTGCCCCGGAGAACCTGCAGCCTCCAAAGCATGCAAATTTTATCTCCTGAAAATCCGACTGGCTGGGCTCCTCCAGGACGGCTTTGGGAACCTCTGCTCTATGCTGTTCCGTTTGGGGTCGTTTTTCCTACAATAACTGATTCTCTTTGTACGGCCTCTAAAGTGGGGTTTTGTTGGGATTTTCATTTTCATTCTTTTTTGGTCCATGCTTGGATTGATGGATATGCTGTATTCATTATGACTATTATTTAGGTAGGTACAGTGTTTGTTTTCACTGTCACAGACTCCAATGTATGGGCCATTCAGGATTTCATGATTTTTATTTATATTTTTAATTTTTATTTAGCTCTATGCTTGAAGCAATCATTCAAGGACGTATTGAATTCACTTGCAATCTTACAGTGGGGCTCGGTCCCATGGCGCCATTCCTCAGAGAAGACGTGGTCTATCGGTTGGTGGAAGCAATCCATGGAAGGGAAGGGGCAGGAGGGAGTGGACAGGGGTGTGGGGATCTATATGACCATTGTTCAGCTAAAGCTTGATGTAGAAAGTTATGGGTGTCAGACTATGATTTGGCGGTATAAGGTTGCAATAGAGGCGATCTTGAGAAGCACTGCGATAATGCATTGCCAGATGCCAATAGGGATTGTTCTTTTTTTTTTAAGGAGGACTTTATGTTTAAATCTGTTTATTGTAAAAGGAGGGCTTTAAACTAGGATCAACGGGGATGAACAAAACATTTAGGTAACTAAAACTTTAAATACTTGTACAAAATAGAAAACAAAGGGCAATATCTGGACAGTTATGTGCATTAATGCTCATAGTATGAGAAATAAAGCCCTTGATCTAGAGGCAGTCATGGAAAAAGCTGACT
Source organism: Rhinatrema bivittatum (assembly GCF_901001135.1). Taxonomy (NCBI): domain Eukaryota; kingdom Metazoa; phylum Chordata; class Amphibia; order Gymnophiona; family Rhinatrematidae; genus Rhinatrema; species Rhinatrema bivittatum. The sequence continues at coordinate 37,747,031 of NC_042616.1, read as the reverse complement.
TGCATGTTGTGGCTGTCTCGGAGACCTGGTACACAGAAAACCATGACTAGGATTTAGTAAGCCAGCCTACAATCCCTTCAGGAAGGACTGAGTAGGAAGAAAGAGAGGGGGCATGGCACTATACATAAAAAAATATTAAAGCAACAGAATTACATGACTTATTTAACATTTTTATATACCGGGATTCATGTAAAGATTTACATATCATCTCGGTTTACATTGTAACTGAAAACAAGCATGTAAGAATGCGATTACATTGAACGGGGCATAAAACGTGGATCTGAATAAATGGGGAAAAACGCATAAATTATATTAAATACATGGAAGAAGACATGTTTATGAGTAAGGTTTAGTCTGGCTGAGGGTCTAGGAACATACTGGATTTATTTAATGAGACAGGTGCTCTGAGTAAACTTTGGAGTGATCAGCTGTGGAGAGGGGTTGCTAAATAATAAGGGTAGTATGAATGGATAGACTGAAATTCGGCCTGTTGGTTAGTATGGTGACGCCAATGGTATGTCATTAGTATAATTGGAACGCTTACTCAAATAGCCAAGTTTTTAGTCTCTTTTTAAAATTGATAGGGCATTGTTCTAACCAGAGTTCTGGCGGTAGAGAGTTCCAATGTACAGGACCTGCTGTGGACATGGTTCGTTTGCTTGAGGATTTGATGTATGGTGTTAGGAGAGTGTCTCTGTACGCTGTTCTCGGTCTAGCTGGTATGTGTGGTCGAAGTGGAAAGTTGAGTTCCAGAGGAATGAAATTGTGGATGGTTTTGTGTATGATCGTTAGTGTTTTGTATATGATTCTGAACTTGATCGGGAGCCAATGCAGGTTCTTTAATACAGGGGTGATATGGTTTCTCTTGTTGGTCTTAGTCAGAATCCTGGCTGAGGCGTTTTGCAGCATTTGTAGGGGTTTAATGGTGTTAGCTGGAAGGCCGATTAGCAGGGAATTGCAATAATCGATTTTTTTTTTTTTATGTTCAAACATTTTTTATTAAGAACACGAAAAAAAGGCTTCGCAATACAATCAAAGAGGTCATGGGCATACAATCAGCCCGGAAACAAGAAGTCAATAAGCAAAGCATTTAACAAGAAGAAATTTCTTAATACACAAACGTTTATCATAAACCATGATGAAAATAGAACGCAGCGGGGACCCTCCCAGCCGAGGCCCCCAACTGCCCACCTAGCAATTTCCCACTTTGTGCATAAAATGACCCATGACAGCAAACAAAACATGAGAATATGGACTGTAAAGATTCCAAGCAAAACCCCTAATCCCCCAACTCCCACACCACCCTCCCTCCCCCAATCACCCTTTCGTACCACATACCCAAGACCTTCACTAAAGGTCGAGATCCCTGCCATGGGTATTCACCCCACCCCCCAGCCTCAGACTTCATCCACCCCGTCACCCCCCTATCTGAGATCCAGCCAGGTGTGCCGCAACATGACTTTAATAACTCTAAGTGGTTACACAAGGCAGTCTGGTCTGTCCTAGGCGTGGTGGGCAAAAAGAGAAAAGAAAAAAGAAAAGTGAATTGAGACATTAGCAGATAAAAAAATCTGGAGTCTCGGCAAGGCTGTTAGAAGAATTATCCGGGCCATGTAAAAAACACGGAGGAGAAAAAGAAAAAACAAACAAACCCCAATACCCATCTGCCCTACGCTGTTAAAAAACCAACAAGAAAAAAGGGCATGCCCCGGGGCCAAGCCCCGCAAAAAAAGCAAATAGGGCTGGAAAAAACCCCCAAATCATTCTCCAACAATGGAATGAGAGAGAAAATAGCCAACATTTCCTTGGAGCCCGGGGGAAATCGAGTAATGGGAAGGACTGATAAAAAAAAAAAAAACCCTCAGGCCCAAAATGAAGAAAAATAGGGAATGTAAATTACGTGGGCATCAGGTTTTCCGTGCATAATTTCCAAAGGGGTCAAACCAGAAAAAAGGCTCGCAAAGGCCTAAGGCTGAAACCACAAGGTCTCCCCTAGAACAAACGATCTACAACCACCTCCCCCAATAGTGGCATTTCAAAATGCATGCCCGGCAGGTCTCCAAATCTCCAGCGCCATCTTATGTCACAGGTCTGGCCCGAATGCCCTCCAGCATTAATGATAAGAGAGAGAAAAATAAAAGAGAAGAAACAACAAAAAAACAAACAAAAAAACTAGGACCAGCCCACCCGAGGCCCAGGACAGGTTACTGGAGCGTGAAATACTAAGAAAAGAGAAAAAGAACTCTACAACCAAAAACTCAGGTACCCAGCAACATAGCCAACTACAGGAAGAAGAACTCCCCATGTGGGAAACAAGAATAATACAAACTATTTTATTAGACTAAGACCATGCGGAGTTCTCAGCAGTCAGGATCCAAAAATACTTCAACTGTTCCGGCTAAGGCGACTGCCTTCGGGACCCAAGGTCTCATGAGTCAGGGGAGAATTAGAAGAATGAGATGAAACAAAACGTCTCGCTGAGAAGCCAAAAAACACTCAAGATTCCACTGAACCAGATGGTAAGGGCTCAGTCGCGGGCTCCTTTACAGTTAATAATTTGCTTGCCTCTTCAACCGTATTGCACCATTGCACTCCGTTCGGGGATGACATTCGCAAGCGGGCCGGGTACAGCAATGTAGCCCGGACCCCCTGCGCGATGAGTTGGGTACATATCGGGGCCATAAGATGCCGCTGCGTTAAGAAATCTTGGAACACCAGGATCCGGGAATTTTCGTAAGTGAGCTCCTTTTTTTCCCCGTGCCGCTTGCAATATCTCCTGCTTGTGCGCGTAGTTAAATATTTTTGCCACCACTACACGTGGCTTAGCCTCATTGGGGACCCGTGGGCCTAGGCGATGTGCTCTCTCAATGCGCAGACGGCCATGCGCGCGAGAGCAAGATCCTTCTCCAGCCAGGCCTCCAAAGTTGTGGCGAGATTGCGATCGTCAAGCGTTTCCGGCAGCCCTATAAACAGCAGGTTTAATCTGCAGGATCTATTTTCAAGATCTTCTATATGGGCCCTTGCTTCGCTACTGCCATTTGCAAAGCCCCGATATCAGTTTGGGCCACGTGGAGGCCATCTTGCGCCTCAGACACGCGGGACTCAATCTCCTCAAATCGGCCTTCAAATTTACCCAAGTTAGCTGAAAGTTCAGTGATTTTGGAGGAGAGGATTTTAAGTTCGGGGCCCAAGGCCTCCAACACAGCGCACTTAATATCCACGATTGCCGCAAAGGGGGAACTGACAGACTCACTGGTGGCGGCCATGACAAGAGTTTCAGCAGGCTTGGGACGTTCCTTTCCCCTTTCCTTCCTCACCACACGGGTGGACATTCCAGCCAAATCGGAGCCCTGAGTATTCACCTGCTGGTGAGTAATAAGTTAAGACGGTTTTGGCACAAGTAAAGGGGTAGATGAAGTCTGATTAAGCAGGCCTGGCGCCGAGGGAGAGGGACCTACATCCTCCCCCTTCACTGCACCACGTGATCTCCCCTTCTTCCAAGTTTTATAAGAAATTTGTACGGTGCTGGTGGGACCATTAGTTGGAAGGGAACCTCTTTGCTAGTTCTAATGTAGCATGCATAGTGGAGAAATTACTTACCTGATAATTTTGTTTTCTTTAGTGTAGACAGATGGACTCAGGACCAATGGGTTTTGTGTTCCCCTGCCAGCAGATGGAGATAAAGTCAGGTTTCAAAGCTGACGTCACCTTAGATATACCCCTGCAGTGACCTCAGCCATTCAGTATTCTCTTCAAAAGCCATTGTGGACATACTATTGAAAAACTTGAATAAAATTTGAATACAACTTAATAACTTGAATACAACTTAATAACGACCAAAGATCGAGCCTTCTCGACAGCAGGCCCAGCTATCTGGAACAACATCCTAACATCCTAACATTTAGGAAAAAACTGAAGACCTGGCTTTTCCTCCAAGCCTTCTCAGATCCCCCCAATACCCACTAGACGACCGAAAGATCCTTCATGAACTATGGATCTCCGTACTACATTCAAGTTCTTGATAAGAGCCTCACCTGACTCATCAATTGTTTACACTCTTTGTTTACTGCGTTCTTAGGCCTTTCTTTCTTTCCAGCAGTCCTTGCTTCCAAGTTTGCTTTCCATGTTAAATGTAACTTTGTTCTTCCTTTTTCATATTATGATTTGTGTTACAGTTCCCCAATTCGATGTAAACCGATCTGATATGGTCTTTTAACCATGAAGGTCGGTATAGAAAAGTGTTAAATAAATAAATAAATAACTTGATTAAAAATGGCTGACCGTAACTGTAATCAACCAAACATAAGTGCTGAATCCCAGCAATATTTTAGATGCCCTGATCTAGGGATAGGACAACAGCTTACCCGCAACATCTTTAAATTAAGATTCACCTCATGGGCGATTCCTTGGCACCGTTCATGGGCAGCTGTGGGCGAGATGCTGAGTCCATCTGTCTACACTAAGGAAAATGAAATTATCAGGTAAGTAATTTATCCTGATGGACTCAGGACCAATGGGATGTACAAAAGCTACTTCTGAATGAGGCAGGAGGCTGCCCACGAGGCTGCATCCTCTCGGGCCTGGACATCCAGGCGATAGAACCTGGAGAAGGTATGTAAGGAGGACCACATCGCTGCTCTACAGATGTCGACGGGAGACAGTAGCTTAGCTTTTGCCAAGGACCCTGCCTGGGCCCTAGTGGAATGAGCTTTAACCTGAAGGGGTAAAGGCTTCCCTGCCTCTACATAAGTTCCCATGATCACTTCCTTGATCCAGTGAGCTATGGTAGCTTGCAAAGTCGCTTCACCTTGTTTCCTCCCACCATGAAGAACAAACAAGTGGTGCGTCTTGTGCACCGGTTCTGAACGTTCCAGGTACTGTACTAAAAGCCTACTGTGTCCATGCATCTATTTAGGGACGGTAAGGAAATGGACTGGTTCGAGGAAACTCCGGGTCTTCCTTTGGTAAGAAGGAAGGGACAGTGCGAAGCTGTAATGTTCCTGGAGTAAACAGCCCCAACATGACAGCGTCTATAGTTCACAGATGCGACGAGCCGAGCATATCGCCAACAAGAAAGTCTTCAGTGTTAACAGGCGTAGAGACAAACTGCACAGCGGCCAAAAGGAAGGTCCTGCTAAAAGGTCCAATACTAGATTGAGGTTCCATAGGGAGAACTGCCACTTTAAGGGTGGGCGGAGGTGTTTAACCCCTTTTAGGAAATGGGCCAAGTCCAGATGTGTCAACAGGTCGATGGATGGGAGGACCTAGTAATCTTCTATCAGCTGAAAGGCTTCAGCAAACACCCGCTCTCCTGGATCCAGACTCTCCCTACTTAGAAAGTCTGCTCTAATGTTGTCTTTTCCTGTGATGTGTGAGGCTGAGATGGGCAGAAATACATCTACTTGGAGGCAAGATGGCCGCCTAGATGTAGTCCTGTGCAAGATGCCGGAGGGAGAACGCTGTCATTTTCACTACTACTTTGGGTTAAAAATGCCGCATACTAAAAGAAAGGGACGACTAAGAGGTGAGATTACCAACTCACCTTCAGTCGATCCCCGACAGCTTACAATCCCCGGCATATTGGCGGGCATTACTGCTTCTACTATTCCGGAGAGCCTGGTCGCTGGGGGAGTGACTCAGGAGCAGGAATCACCCCCTTGACCTTTGAAACAACGCTGAGCCACGGATTGCCGCGAAAACCCGCTAACCCCAGAAACAACGCGATACCTTGCCCGTCTTCGGTGGAAGTTGGAGGGGCCATGGCTATGGCCAGGAATGGAGGCACCGGAGCATGGCGAGTGGAAGCTTTGGAAGGAGAAAGAGGTGAAAATCAACCAGAGGAAGGAACTCCAGGAGGAATGGAGGGACCCCTGAGGGCTTCTACGCCGCTTGCACGGGAGGAGGCCACATTATTTGCATCTCAAGGTATTAGGGGAAGCGAGGGGACTGTCGAAGTTGGGGCATTAAAACAGCTTAAAGAACTTTCAGTTTGTCCTTCTACAAAGAAACCTGATGCAATGTCTCTGGAGGGGATATGGACTATGTTAAGTTCTATAGAAAACTCTGTTAAAACTTTGTCTAAAGTAACAGTGGAGATACAAAATCAATCGATAAGGAATAATAATTTGAATACAAATTTCTCCAATAGAACAGAAGAACTGGAAAGAAAAATGGCTACAGTTGAAGTGAAACAAGCAAAATTAATGGATTCTGAACGTATAAATTCAAAAACACTAGAGATAGTTGAAAATGCATTAAGGGCACATAATCTTCGTATATTAAGTTTTCCTGTAATAAATTCTATTTCTCCACTAGAGCTATTCAAATTCTATATGAAAAAGAACTTAAAAATCCCTGAACAAGCTTTGCCTGTGGTTACAAAGGCTTTTTATCTTCAACAGCAATCAAATCAAGAACAGGAACAAATTTCTTCTTTAAATTTAACAAATATTTTGGAAATGTCTACTGACTTCGAGATTAATCAAAGGAGACCTTTATTGGTGTCCTTTGCATTTCTCACTGAGAGAAATCATGTAATGCGTCTATTCTTTAGAAATCGTCAGATTCCTTTCTATGGAAGCCTTATATGGATTTATCCAGATGTGATTAAAACGACTCAAACCCGTAGGAAGGATTTTCTTTCCTTGCGACCAGATGTTTTGAAGTTAGGAGCGAAGTTTACGTTGAAATATCCCTGCAAAGCGTGCATCAGATACCTTAATGTCAATTATATATTCTTAGAACCAGATCAACTGAAGTCGTTCTTGGCTGGAAGATTCCCCATGGAAACTCCGACAGATCCGGTTTAAAGAAAATGAAGCAGTACTATAGGCGTGCCTTTTTTTCTTTTTAGTTACATATGTTAGAATTTCCTGATGATATTGCTCCTTCCGCCTCCTAATTACATTTATTTTTCTTATAATTTAAATGTCTGTATATATATATATATATATATATATATATATATATATATATATATATATATATATGATATTTAATATATATACTTGAGAATATTATGTCTTGTTAGGACATTGAATTTTCTGTAAGGAGTTTTTTCCTGGTAGAAATGTTCAAAAAATTGAAAATAAAGAATTGGAAAAAAAAAAATAATACATCTACAGAACAGTCCATAAGGAGGACTATCTCCTGAGACACCTGCTGGCTTTTGGTTTATCCCTGGCAGTTGATACAGGTTACGTCTTTGCATTGTCAGACATTATGTGGACCGCTTGACCCTGGAGTCTGTGGCTAAATAGCAAGCACCCCAGCCTCACTGCCAAGGCTTCCAGGTGATTGATGTTCCAGAGGGCCTCTTTCTCCATCCAATGTCCCTGGGCCATGAGTTCCTGACAGTGAGCTCCTCAGCCCTGGAGACTCACAGCCGTTGTAATAACCAGCCAGTTCAGGGAGGACAGGGACATCCCCCCTGCTCAGAAGAGCCTCCTGCAACCACCACTTGAGGTGTGAGCAGACTCCCATTGGTAAATGGAGCCGAATCGAATAGTCTTGAGACTTTGGGTTCCAACGTGACAGCAGTGAGCATTGACATGGGTGCATGTATGCTCTCGCCCACAGCACTACTTCCAAGGTTGCTGCCATCAAACCGAGAACTTGGAGATAGCTCCACATCGTTGGGCGTACTGTGTTCAACTGATGCACCTGGGACATCAACTTCCATATCCGTGTGGTCAGAAGAAAGACCTTGCCCTGCCTATTGTCAAACTGGACTCCCAGATACTCCAACAACTGGGAAGGCTTGAGACTGCTTTTGTCCAGGTTTACTATCCAACCGAGTTCTTAAAGCAAGGAGGTCACCCTGTTGGTCACCTGGAGACTTTCTTCCATGGACTTGGCCCAGATCAGCGAGTCATTCAAGTACAGGTGTACCAGGATTCCTTCTCTTCTCAATGCTACCGTCAAGACCACATAATCTTGGAAAATGTTTATGGGCGGTGGCTAGGCCAAAGGTCAGTTCTCAGAACGGATAATGGCGAATCAGTACAGCAAAGCGTAGAAAGCATTGGTGTTCTTGAAGGATTGGAATATGTAGGTAGGCCTCGGATAGGTCCAGGGAGGTTAGGAACTCTCCTGGTTGTTCGGCCATTATCACGGAGCATAAGGTTTCAATGCAGAAATGATTCACTCTTGCGGTCTAGGACGGAGCAAAAGGAACCCTCCTTCTTGGATACGATGAAATAGATGGAATAACGCCCCGTATTTTCCTGGGGCGTAGGTACTGGGATTACGGCCCTCATCCTGAGGAGCCTTAAAAGAGTAATCTCCACTGCCTGCTTTTTGTGCTGAGAGTGGCAAAGAGACATCATGAATACGTCCTGAGGAGTGCCGCGAAATTCCAGCGCATATCCTTCCCGTATGATTTCCACTTGTCCGAAGTGATCTCGACCCACCTTTAGTAAAAGACAGACAGTTGACCCCTTATCTCCTCATTTTAAAGATGGGTCAGAAAATTTCATTGGGAGGTTCAGGATGATCCTGAACCCGAACCTACCCCTCTCTTGGGCTGTTGACTGTGAAGGGACTGAGTTCTTCCAAAGGGCCGAGACCTC